>NC_133449.1:144072018-144407851 GCF_048565385.1 Saimiri boliviensis
TTTGTTTCCCTGTGAATTTAGCTGTAGTAAGTGCAAGGGAAATTACGATTTGTAGATTGGTCAGTCTTGTTAGTTTGGGAGAGGTTTTTTTTCTAGCTTTGTACATCCTAAGTGAAAGCTGTTTGGTTTTTGGGTTTTTTTTAAAGAACAATTTATTTACTCATTATGTCTACTTTTTTAACTTTCATTGTATTCTACTCTCTTATAGTGTGGCTTATGACACTCTCAAATCTACCAGAGCATTAACGATAACCTCCTTGTTTGAAATCTAATGAACCTTTTCAAGTTTTATCTAGTCTACCTCTCTGGTACATGTGACAATATTAATCATTCCCACCTACCTTTAAATTGACAACACATTATGCTGCTTTTATTTCTTCCTCTTACTGTTCTTAGTTTTTAATCTTCTATTTTAAAACAGAAAATCAAATAATACGTTGCTTATCTCATATTATTGAAGTAATTTAATTTCTGTTAATATATACCTTGAAAACATAAAAGAATAGAGAAAAAAATTACTACAGTTCAGAGATGATGACTATGAACCTTCTATCTAAATGGCCATTGGTTTTACTAAGTATTTCATATAAAGACATTTTAAAAATCATGCATTTCGGCCGGGCGCGGTGACTCATGCCTATAATTCCAGCACTTTGGGAGGCCGAGGCCAGTGGATCACCTAAGTGAGGTCAAAAGTTCAAGACCAGCCTGACTAACATGGTGAAACCCTGTCTCTACTAAAAATATAAAAATTAGTTGGGCATGGTGGCAGGCCCCTGTAATTCCAGCTACTTGGGAGGCTGAGGTAGGAGAATCCCTTGAACCTGGGAGGCAGAGGTTGCAGTGAGCCAAGATTGCACCGTTGCACTACAGCCTGGGCAACAAGAGTGAAACTGCATCCCCCCAAAAAAATAAAATTACGCATTTTGGCTGGGCACGGTGGCTCATACCTGTGATCCCAGCACGTTGGGATGCCAAAGCAGGCAGATTACTTGAGTTTAGGAGTTAAGAGACCAGCCTGGCTAACATGGTGCAACTCCATCTGTACTAAAAATAGCAAAAATTAGCCAGGAGTGATGGTGCACACCTGTAATCCCAGCTACTTGGGAGACTGAGGTGGGAGAAGCATTTGGACCCGGGTGGCAGAGGTTGCAGTGAGCCAAGATAGTACCATCGCACTCCAGCCTTGGCAACAGAATGAGGCTAAGTAAAAAAATTAATGAATAAAAATTTAAAAATAAGTCATGCACTTTATGTTTTCATAACTGAATTTTTTTTCACTGAAGTTGTATTTCACATGAGATTTTCTTGAACTACACAGCTCTTAAAAAATTAAAACACTCTTGTGTCAGTTTGCTGAGAATGATGGTTTCCAGGTTCATCCATGTCCCTACAAAGGACGTGAACTCATCGTTTTTGATGGCTGCGTAATATTCCATGGTGTATATGTACCACATTTTCCCTATCCAGTCTATCATCGTTGGGCATTTGGGTTGGTTCCAGGTCTTTGCTATTGTAAACAGTGCTGCAATGAACATTCGTGTGCACGTGTCCTTGTAGTAGAATGATTTATAATCCTTTGGATATATACCCAGTAATGGGATTGCTGGGTCAAATGGGATTTCTATTTTTAGGTCCTTGAGGAATCGCCACACTGTCTTCCACAATGGTTGAATTAATTTACAGTCCCACCAACAGTGTAAAAGTGTTCCTATTTCTCCACATCCTCTCCAGCATCTGTTGTTTCCCGATTTTTTAATGATCGCCATTCTAACTGGTGTGAGATGGTATCTCAATGTGGTTTTGATTTGCATTTCTCTGATGACCAGTGATGATGAGCATTTTTTCATATGTTTGTTGGCCTCCTGTATGTCTTCTTTTGTAAAGTATCTGTTCATATCCTTTGCCCATTTTTGAATGGGCTTGTTTGTTTTTTTCTTGTAGATCTGCTTTAGTTCTTTGATAGTATTGAGTCAAATGGTATTATATAGTTTTAAAATGTGTTTTTCTGTTTTTTTTTTTTTAAACTACATAGCAGATAGTTGGTTGATGGGGTTTTTTAAATAACTACCTTATTGAGATATAATTCACAAATCATTCAATTCACCCATTTAAAGTATAAAATGTAATGAATGATATTTAATATATTCACAGAGTTGTACAGCCATTACTACAATCAATTGTAGAACATTTTCATTTCCTCCAAAAGGAAGTACCATACTCATATTCCCCTCAATCTCTGCCACCCCCTTTGCATAGGCAGTTACTAAGTTATTTTCCATCTCCATAGATTTGCCTATTTTGGACATTTTATATAAAGGGGTCATAGAATATGTGGTCATTTGTTTGTTTGTTTAAACCTACAGATCAGTTTTAGAATTGTCATCTTTACTAAGTTGGATCTTCCATTTTATGAACATGGTATGTCTCTATTTAGGTTTTCTTTGATTTTTTTCATCAGTACTTTTTAGTTTTCAGCATACATATTCAGTACTTGTTTAGCTACACTAATACCTGTATATCTTAAAATAACTATTTAAATGACTTTTTTTTTTAATTGTCATCATCATTTTAGAGACAGCTTTTTACTCTGTCACCCAGGCTGTTATACCATGGCAAGATCATAGCTTACTGCAGCCTCAAACTCCTGAGTTCAAGTGATCTCCCCACCTCAGCCTTCCAAGTAGCTAGGACTATAGAGTCAAGCCAACACACCTGGCTAATCTTTAAATTTTTTGTAGAGATGGGGTCTTGCTATATTGCCCAGGCTGGTCTTGAACTTTTGGCCCTAAATCCTAAGTGATACTCCTTCCTTAGCCTTTAAATGGTATTATGTTAATTTCAGTTTCCAAATGTGCATTGCTAGTGTACAGACATAAAATCAATTTTATTTTGTGTAGATCTGTATCCTACGATTATGTTTGCTCACATATTAGTTCTAGTGTTTTGTTGCTTTTTGTCCTTTGGTTTTATAGATTCCTTCGCATTTTATTTTATCTGTGTTGCATCCATATAATCTAATTAATAATCATGTCCTCTGTTAATGTACAGTTGTATTTATTCTACTCTAGTCCCTATGGTTTTATTTTTTGGGTTTTTTTTTCCTCTTTATCGATTTGGTTAAGACTTCCTTAGGACTGGTGGTCAAAGTGTTCATGAAAAAATGAAATAAAAGGCATCTAGATTGAAAACGAAATCCCGAAGTTTTTTTTTTTTTCTTGTAGATATAGATAAGCTGATTCTAAAACTTAGAAGAATGTTAAAGAAACAAGAAGAGCTCAAACTGGTTCGTATTTTTTTTTCTTTTTCTTTCTTTTCTTTTTTTTTGAGACAGGGTCTCAGTCCTCAGTCTGTTGCCTAGGCTGGAGTGCAGTAGTACAGTCATGAGTCACTGCAGCCTCAAATTCCTGGGCTCAGGCAATCACCGGACCCGATTAGCTGGGACTACAGATGTGAGCCATCGTGCCCACCTAATTTTGTTGTTGTTGTTGTTGTTGTTGTTGTTGTTGTTGTTGTTGAGACAGCGTCTCACTTTGTTGCCCAGGCTACTTTTTGTACGTATTGATCAAATTACCCTTTTTTTTTTTTTCAAAGGTCTTGTTCTGTCACCCAGGCTGGTGTGCATTGGTGCAATCTTGGCTCACTGCAGCCTCCATCTCATAGGTTCAAGTGATTTTCATACCCTAGCCACATGAGTACCTGGGATTATAGGCATATGCCACCATGCCCAGTTAGTTTTTGTGTTTTTTGTAGAGACAGCATTTTGACATGTTGACCCAGCTGGTCTTGAACTCCTGGCCTTGTGTGATCTGCCCACTTCTGCCTCCCAAAGTGTTGGGATTACAGGCGTGAACTACCACACCAGGCCAAGTCTCCATTTTTAGGAGGAAAATTAGCCCTTAACTATAGGAATGGTTAGCTGTAGATCATCTCTGAATTCCCTTTATCAGGTTTGGTAAGTTCCTTCTAAGTTTACTGAATTTTTATTACAGAAATAAGCTGTGTTTTGTCAAATGCTTTTCTGCATCAATTGGTATGATCATGTGGATTTTTTTTAAAGACGTTGGTAGATTGATAATTTTATTGGTTGATTTTTAAATATCACATGAGCCTTGCATTCCCTAATATACCCCACTTGATCATGTTCATTATTCCTTTTATGAATTTCTGGATATGACTTGCTAATATTTTGTTGAGGATTTTTATGTGTATGCTTATGAGAGATATTGGTCTGTAGTTTTCTTTTAGTGCCTTTAACTGGTTTTGGCATCTCCAGTGTATGTGATCTGCCAAGTCATGTTACCTAAGTAACACAACTGTTACCTAATAACCTCAACCTTTAGAAGTCTTTATGTTCTGTGCCCCACTCAAAAGAGGCAGTCTTCCACATCAACTGATAGTGAGTCCATGCAGTATTCTCAAATGTGCATCTATTCTGAAGAAGTTTATCATATTTTATACTTTTGCATTAGTATTGGAGGTACAAAGTGCAATCATTTTTAATTTGGAGAAGAGATACGGCATGTCCTATACTACTGGACCCCTGAAACCTTAATCACTGGGACAGGATTCTCTATCTTTGTATGTTTGATCTCTTGCTGCTTGGAGCACATCTTTTCTGCTAAGATATTCTATGTATTTGGTACTTCTGGAGAATCCGGTTTGATGAATATTATGCCATCAATGTAGTGGAACAGTATCATGTTATTTGAAATGTTCGGATGGTTCAGGTCCCTTTTGACTATATTGTGACGCAAAGTTAACATAGACTTGAGGGGAAGACTCTGACAGTATACGTCAGTTAGGCAAACTGTGCTTCACATGCCAAATCTGGCCTGCTACCTCTTTTTATGCAGCCTATGAGCAAAGAATTTTTTAAAAAAACATTCTAAATGTTTGAAAAAAATCAAAAGAAGAATAATATTTTCTGGTATGTAAAAATTATATAAAACCTAAGTGTCCATAAATAAATTTTATTGGAACACATTCATGCTCATTTGTTTACATATTGTCTATGGTAGTTGTTTGCTGCAGTGGACAAAGTAGTTGTGATGGAGACTATGTTGACATTCTTCTCAATTTGCACTCTTCTACAGCACACTACAAGTCTCAGTGATATAGTCACAACTTAATAGCTTATCAAGAGTCACACATATCATTCTCCTGTGACATTTTTAAAAATCACCAGTGAATATGCATATGTCAAATCAAGAAGAGAGAAAGTGGATTTGAGTGTTAAACTTTTAAGACAAAATGGACTGTGGATAATTTTTTATTGAATTAAATGACAAAGTATTGTATTATGCAGTGACATTATAGCTATGCTAAAATAATATATGTAAACTTTTCCAGACTAAGCTCTCAGCACAATGTTTTCAATTCATAGGAAAGCAATGATCAGAAAAGGTAGAAAATTTCAGATGGAATATCTTATGAAGTATAATTTATTCACTTACACACACACATAAATGGGCCAGTCCTGGTGGCTCACACCTGTAATCCCAGCACTTTGGAAGGCGGAGACAAGGGATCACTTGAGTCCAGAAGTTTGAGACCGGCCTGGGCAACATGGCAAAACTTTGTCTTTACGAAAAATACAAAAAAATAAGTTAGCCAGGCATGGGGGTACATGCCTATAGTCCCAGCTACTTGAGAGGCTGAGGTGGGAAGATCACTTGAACCCAGAAGGTGGAGGTTGCAATGAGGTGAGATTAAGCCACTGCATTCCAGCCTGGATAACAGAATGAGACCCTTTCTCAAGAAAACAAAACAAAAAATGTAAATGAGACTGTACCTCATTTACATTTGTATTTACATACAAAGATAGAGAATCCTGTCCCAATGATTACGGTTTCAGGGGTCCAGAATATAGGACATGCTGTATGTCTTCTCCAAATTAAGAATGATTGCACTTTGTACCTCCAATACTAATGCAAAAGTAGGTTTCTAAGCAGTACTTCTGTTACTCAAGCAAGGAAAATCAATTACTGATAGTGAATTAAATTGTGTTTTGTTGTAGTAGCTGAAGATACGTATCATGAGAAAATTAACATCTTAAAGATTATTAGCCTTTCTATAAGTAGAATTGGGGACACTGGGAA
The DNA here is from genome assembly GCF_048565385.1 of Saimiri boliviensis. NCBI lineage: Eukaryota > Metazoa > Chordata > Mammalia > Primates > Cebidae > Saimiri > Saimiri boliviensis. The sequence continues at coordinate 144,078,120 of NC_133449.1, forward strand.
TAACACCAATGATCAACTATAAAACAAGGCAAAAAAAAAAAAGGCAAATGATTTTCTCGACTCTTGAATAGTCTCTTTGAGACAACTACGGCAAAATGTTTAAAAAAACATTAATTTAGTATAACCTGAAGTGGAATCTGCTAAGATGTATTATAACTGTTAGTGGTAAAGATATATGTGGAGCAGAGAAAGACTTAGTTGGACAAAAGCCATAATTAGTCATTGTATTATTTATCAGCAGGTACTTTGTGGAAAATATTTGAATCTCTTTTTTTGTGTTATTGAACCAGTAGTGTTAACAGTGAACTTCACTGCTTTTGCCAACTTAAACATCATTTGTTCTGTGAATTTTTGCCCAGAAGAGAAGCTGGCTATCCTTAAATTTATTTACCACACAAAATTTCAGCCACTTTGCAATTGTAAAGTTTTATTGTGAATGGTTGAGCTCAGGACCAAGACTGAAACTTTTCTAAATGGAAAGAATCTCTCTCAACCAATATGTCAGCAAATGAATGGCTTTGAAATTTATCTTTTGCTGCAGACTTGATAATTTTTTTAATTGATTTGATAGCAAATCACAGTTATGTGCTGCAGTAGAGTCATTTCAATGTTAACATTGTTTAAATGAGAATAATGTCAGCTTGTTTTGTACGTACCTTGTAATGTCAAAACCAAAACAAGGAGTGAGATCTATATTCTAATATAATTTGGAGTATTTTTTCCAAGCTCAACCTACAGTTCTAGCAACAGTTTTTGGAACTTGATTTAAGTGCAAAGGAAATTTTCATGTTTTAAAATCCATTTAACTTTGTGATAGAGGAGCTTCTATCTGTCAACTGGAAGTGATTAATATACAATGTAATGAAATGTTAAACTGCAATTATCAAGAAAAGAATCTAATATAATTCTATGAATGCCTTCCAATTGATGAATATGCTCAATTAATATCATATGCTCATGACCGATATCAGTATTTGGTAATATGTATCATCTTTGTTAAAGCCATTTTTAAAGATTAAATATGTAAAATCTCACTACGGATTAGCTTTAACAGGTGTACCTTACAATCTATTTTAATAATTGGAAACACTAACTTTGTACCCCCATTTTAAGTAAAATGTTATCTCCACACAAAAAAAATTTTATTTTTATTAGGAGACTTGTATTTTCAAAAAACTATACTAAAATATTACTACTATGTTTTGAATTTCATCAGTAAAAAGTTTGGGAAATTTGTATTTTATGGATAATGCAAATAAGTGCCTTTATAATATCCTCCATTTTGCCTCTTTGCTCACTAAGCTTAAAATATTTACTGTCTGGCCTTTACAGATAAAGCTTTGACAATCCCGCTACATATTGTCTTTTTCTATATATAGTACATGTATTATTTTTTCAATACACACAAGTATGCATTGTCCTACATAATGCATATTTCCTCTGATTCTCCTTTCTTGTGGATAGATATTGAAAATAATGCAATCTCCAGATCAGTAGATACATACCATGTACCAAAGGCCATGTTAATTTACTAATTATGGTATCTTTACTAAATACCGTATCTGGCACAACAGCTACATTCAGCATTACTGCTTGACTAAAATTGTTCATTGTTTTCTCCTATAATTCATCCAGTTTTTATAGAAATAAGACCTGTGAATTAAATGGGGATGAGATGAGGACAACCTGCCTATATTAGTCACGGTTCTCCAGAGAAGCAAACCAATAAGATATGCATATATAAGGAAATTTATTTTAAGGAATTAGCTCCTGTGATTGTGGAGGCTTGGCCAGACCACGATCTAGTTAGGGAGGCCAGGGGCTGGAGACACAGGAAAGAGTTGCAAAGGCAGTCTGCTGTAGATACAGGAAGAATTGATGTGCAGATGAGGTCTGAAAGCAATAGGAGAGACTATTCACTCTTGCTTCAGGGAAATCAAGTTTTTGTTCTATTCAGGCCTTCTCTTGATTGGATAAGACCCACCGCATTATGGAGGGCAGTCTGCATTACTCAGAGTTCACAAATTTGAATGTAAATCTCATTCAAAAATTTTCACAGAAACATCCTGAATAGTGTTTGATGAAATATCTAGGCATCGTGGCCCAGACAAGTTGACATGTGAAATTAACCATTAACCGTATATCCTTTACATTTCTGAAGCTGTGTCTGATCTCTGCATATCCTTTAGGGATACAATGTTATTTTTGTTTTTGATACGGAGTCTTGCTTTGTCGCCTAGGCTGGAGTACAGTGGGGTCATCTCAGCTCACTGCAACCTCTGCCTTCTAGGTTCAAGCGATTCTCCTGCCTCACCCTTCCAAGTAGGTGGGATTACAGCTGTGTGCCACCACGCCTGGCTAATTTTGGTATTTTTAGTGGAGACAGGGTTTCACCATGTTGACCAAGCTGGTCTCAGAGTCCTGACATCAGGTGATCCACCTGCCTTGGCCTCCCAAAGCTGGGATTACAGGCATGAGCCACCATGCCTAGCCACAATGCTATTTTTTACTTACTATCTTGGCAGTGGATGGGGCATTTTTAGTAACTTTATTAATTATATTTGCTTTGACTCCACAGGTCAGGGCACCAAGGTAAGGGTTCTACCAGCTGCTCATATGTAAAATGTCCATTCTTCCATTCTGTTGTTGTTTTAATACGCCACAGAAACACTGAATTTTTGTTTAAGAACAGGGAAAATGATCTCTGGGTTAGTCTCTAAACACTGAATTTGCTATGAGTCAGGCTTGGGCTAAGATTCTATTATAGCATCCTCCTATGTCTCTTTTGAGGCATTTTATTATGAATTTTTATTGTTTAATTTACTACAAAACAACTCAGAGAAAGATCTCAGAATTTCACACATTGTTTTGAATTGGTGATTAATCATCCTTTCCTTTCTTCATAGTACCACTAATGCTAAGTAACGGCTGTTCAATTCTGTGATACTGAATTGGGTAAATACCTGAGGTTCATACCTGGAGTTCATTGTCTCATGCCGAGAGGATTAAGGACACGGACACATGGATGGGTTAAAGAGGGGAAAGTTTAGTAGGCAGAAGAAAGGAGAGAGGAGAGCAGTTGCTCTCTCTTGCAAGAGAGAGGCATCTGAAAAATGTAAAGTGAAGGACCGTGGCAGATTTTATAGGCAGGCTTGAGGAGGCAGCCTCTGATTTCTGTAGGATGGGTTTGACCAGGTGTGATGTTTACATAGTGGTGAGGAAGGCCGGTTGCCCCATCTAATCATATGCAAATGGGCTTTCCACTTGGCACCTCCATCTTGTGTGCTCCTTAGTGTATACGTGGCAGGCAAAAAGAGAAGATGGAGCCACCATATTGAATGTGCCTAGTCCCAGGTAGTATATTCCTGTGGGCACAACTACTGGCATTCACCCATATAGGCTTTCAGCTTGCTTGTTTATGTCTGCAGCTCAGTTTTACAGGCTGCTCTTTGTTAGAAAAGAAAACTATTTTGGGGCTGCTTTTCATTAAAAGGGAAACCTTACTGAGGACTAACATAACCTCGCAATCTGTCTAAGTAATTTCTTTTTAACTCATATCGATACCTACATACTTACTGCTTTCGCTATTCCTCTTAAATCTGGAAGTATGGCACAAGCCAATGCATTATTTTATACATGTATTCCATTCCTGTTCAAGTCTTAGCAGTGGCACTACTGCTATAGCATGCCAAAAAACACCACTAATTTTGGGGTCCTTGTTGACAGCCAGTCAGTGAATGATCCTGAATCTCAGCCTTAGAGCCTGCTTTCTAGGATCACTTGTGTCAGTGGTTCTTTGGGTCATTGGGTCCCGTTAGAAGCAGAACTTAAGAAAGAGATTCTTGTGCAGTGATTTATTGAGTGCCCTCAAAAGAAAATGAGAAAAGCAGGAAGAGCAAGGATAGAAGCTAGGCAAAGATGTAGTTTCAAAAGTTTAACCTCAGCTTGATCCCCCAGGGAGGTCTGAGGAGTGAATGGTTCCACAGAATTGTCCCTCTTGAGATATAATGACATGGCTTTTGTAACCCTGTTTTTCATTCATCTGTTGTGGGCCATCCTGAGACATTTTTTTATATCTCAGGTATTACTAGGTGAAGAGACTCTCATTGATAAGCTAAAACTGGTAATCGCCATTTTAATTAGGTTTCTAGTATTCTATTGTAGGATTGTACTATATTTAATTTAGCAGAATCTCTAATTATTAGACATTTTGATTGTTTCCCTTTGTTTCTGTCATAAAACACATGGAGATGAATATCTGTCTCTAAATGATTGAGTGTAATTTTTAAAGTATGAACAAGATAACTGATAAAATATGAAAAAGCCCTAAACTTACCACCTTTTTACTCTGTGATATCAGTACTCTATAAGGATGAAAGTTGAGTTTTTGTTTAGAAAATGGAAAAATGTTAAAGTTGTTATATGGATATGGAGATGAGAAATAGGAATTAAAATGGAATAAAAAATTATGATAGGAGTAATTTGATATTAAAAATAGTTTAAATTTATGAGGGAATAAATACAGGTCTTATATTTAGGCACTGTTTGGGGAAAACTCTCTAAGCATGTTTTTCCTCTGTTCTCATACCACTACAGCAATCATGGAAGCAGAAGCCTTCTGTGACCAACAGTGTGGGAGTTTTTTTCCACATACCAAGCAGCAGACACCAGTTGGATGTCTGCTAATTAAATTCCAACACTGTCTACCTAGAGCTAGCATCAGTTCCCATGGAATGAAGGTTCAGTCCCCAAAATTAAGCCCCTTCCCCACACCAGTGGCAAGTCTGAGCCTCTGGAGCTTCTGGCCCACTGGCTTCAAGTTGAGATTCTCATGCCCCTCTCTTTGGGTTCAATTAATTTGATGGAACGGCTCACAGAACCCAGGGAAATGCTTACCTTACTTTACTTGTTTGTTATAAAGTATATTACAAAGAACACAGATGAAGCGATGTGTAGGGCAGGTTATGGGGGAAAGGGATTGGAACTTCCGTGTGCTCCCTGGGCATGCCATAATCTAGGAACCTCCATGTGTTTAGTTATCTGGAAGCTCTTTGAACCCAGTCCTTTTGGTTTGGTTTTGTTTTCCTTAATCCCAAATGTGATAGTACTTCTTGGATTTTTATGAAGAATCATAGGCATGATTGACAATCATGTAGAAATGTGATTGAACAAAAAGGATACAATCTCATATAAATAGGCTGAATGGGGAAACCCAGCAATGCCTGTTTAGATTCTTCTTGGCCTCTCTGTGCAACGTTTCTTCCTCCAGAGTACAGGACAGGACCTTCTCTGGAATGAGGGTCTTTGGACGCACAAGCAGATCAGAGTTCTGCCTTGGACAGGTAAAGGGAGGACAGGAGAAGTTTAGAGAGAGAGATTCTGTTTCCTGAGGCTTGCTCATGACACCTCCTCCTAAGGGTTAAAGTGCCCCAACATTGTAATGAAAAACTAACAAGGGCTCTGAGAGTTATGAGCCAGGAACCATGGACGAAAACCGTGAATACTGATGACATATATATTATATGTATGTATATGTCATAGGTACCCAGAATAATTTTCTAATTTCTTTTTTTAAAATATATTTTTTTATTGTACTTTAGGCTCTGGGGTACATGCGCAGATCATGCAGGATTGTTGCATAGGTACATACATGGCAATGTGGTTTGCTGCCTCCATCCCCCTGTCACCTATATCTGGCATTTTCCCCATGTTATCACTCCCCAACCTCCCTACCCAATTTTCTAATTTCATAACAAATATAATGAGATACAAGAATTGGCTGAAAAAGCAAGTTACTTTTACTGACTTAAGTATGTAAAATCAGATCTATATGCCATAATTGGGCCATAATAAGCAATTTATAAATATGTATACACCAATAAATAGGTACAAGAAACTGTCCGAAAATATGTAAGTTAAGAGGATGGTTTAATAGGAAAAAGAAATGTTTGTGGTATGTAAAGCTAACACTAGGGATTTAGGTGAAGAAAAAAGAATGTAAGCTTCCTTCCAAGATTATTGAAGACATATGGCAAGATATTCATGTGGGAAAAGAGAAATACTTACAAAAAATAAACTAGTATAAGATGGAAATTGATAAGTGAAATGTTTGAGATACTCAATTTTTTAAAAATGCATCTTAATTATAGGGACACACATATAAATGAATAAACAGAACAAAGAAAATTATTTTTATAAAGTTAATAGCAGCAGATGCTCCTAAGGGAGAGAAGAGGTAAGCATTGGAAAAATATATCCCATAGCTGCTAAGGTACTGATAATGTGCTGTTGTTGTTGTTTTCCTAACCTAGATGGTGGATACGTGTATGTTGTTTCTAGAATTATGTTTCAAAACACACTTTCAGAAGTCGAATGTATTTCCTTATAAAAATGAAATTAAAAGTAGGTTTTAATATAGCAGAAGAATTTTAAATAACCAATAAATTCAAAAGAAATTACAGTTGTAAATATAAAAGAGGAACAAAATAGCTCTTGTTATGAACCATATTGATCTTGGTTCAACTTACCAATTCTAAAATACTTAAAATAGAAACATTCTAAATTAATCTTTACTCATTTGATGTAACAAATTCTTGTCATAGTAAATTGGAATCTAAAATTTAAAAAACTCACTGCACAACAGAATTTGGAATATGGGGTCTTTGACCATTTTACATCATGGACATGAGAATAACATGTGAGAATAACATCATAATGTTGTTCTTCTATGATGTTATTAATAGAACATATTTATGAAAAAATGCAGAAGGTTAGGTAGAAAATTGTCAGTAAAAGCTTTCTTATTTACAGAAGCAATCATAAAAGTAATTTAGCGCTAATATTCAAAAAAGGATAGCAGTGACCCTGAACATTATTCTGTTTTTAGTCTGTCATGAACCACTCCTAAAATAATAAAACAAATATTAAGTGGCAAAAAAGTGGTGCATTCTTTAGATTATAAACATTATAAGCAAGATTATAAACATTAAGCAGCATTAGAGTTTTAAAAAATAAACAAATCATTGTAGAGAAACTTCATTAGTGATTTATAAAAGAGGATACACATCATGTTAATTAAATTTACAGATGATGCTAAATTAGGTGGTGTTGACAAAACCAGTGAGGACAGATAAAGGGACCTAAAGTGGTTAGAAATATGGGCAGGAAATGAAATGTGATTCAACCTGGAAAAATGTAGCTAATACATCTGTGGAAAAATAATAAGAAACACAGCCATTCAGTTGGCAGGATATACAGTACTTGGAAAGCAATATTACCAAGAGACTGAGATGATAGTGGTAGCAAATTATATATGGTCTTGTAATGCAATGTGGCAGTAAAATCAGTCAATGAGATTTTAGTCTTTATATGCAAAAGCTTTACATCATGTGGCTGAAAGATAAAAGTTAGTTAAATGGTACTGGTGAGATCACAAAGAGAATACAAGTTTGGGGCATGTACATGCCTCAAACAAGCAAATTGAGTAGTGTTCAAACTAGAAAATAAATGTATAATGGCCTTCAGACTTTAATCCTTAAAAAAAATTAAAATAACACAATGTATATTCTTTGCTCATCTCTGACTGTAGTTATGGTAACATTTTACAAATATTTGGAAGATGTAAACATTATGGAAGTCAAGACATTTTTAAAGGTAGGATAAGAGAGTTTATAGTCAAGTAGTGAGATGAAATTAAGTAACGGAAATTTAAGACTGAATCCCGGAACTGTTTTCTGACAGTGAAATCTATTAGTCTCTGGAATAGAATCCCTAGAGAGGTGGGGAGAATTTCTATTGCTCTAGTCATTGGTCTAGATCAAAACTTGGATAACACATTATTTAAAAGAAAATAAAAAGATGTAAAAACTGATTTGACCATTTTGCATTGGCTAGACTGCACACAATGACATTGTCAAATCGTATCCAACTGTCTTACATGGTCTCAGACTTCTCTGACATGTTATGCTCTATCATTAAGTAACTGCCCATTATTTTTTAAGTGAATGCTTTCTAAAAGACCAAATTCATATTTTCCAGTTCATGGACTTCAATTTCCTAGATTTTTTTTCTTCCAAGTCATAGGAATGCTAGAAAAGAAAACACCCCTCCTTTTCCCTGTTGATGAGATATGATCTTAAATATTCCAAGCCTTTTGCATCGAATCAGATGAGGTAGCTGAACTCTGAAGTCTCACTTACACCAGTGCATTGAAAACATATTTTACTGCAGTTTTGCAACCACAACTATGCAATATTTAAAAATTTATTCACTTCCTTTTCTGAGTTAATCCACAGAGAGATTTCTACCAGATGGTGTCCTGGTGGTATTATTTACTTTTAGCAAAGCAATATAACTGAGTTTGAAAAATACACAGTAAAGTATGCACTTCAGCCCAACATTAGAACATTCTGTCAATTGTACTTTTAAATTATCTAGGCTAAAGTTTGTCTATAACTTTGTTCTGTGTCCTAACTGAGCAAAATGTATCTGGAAGCAGAATACTTTAAAATGGCTAACAAATTTTAACCCAAAGTGTTACTCTTTTAAGCAAAAGCAAAACCAGCTAAACAAAAATTAACATTGATACAGACTGTAAGCAAGAGGTAAATTATATATATATATATATTTACATTTATGTATATAAATATACATACATTATATATTTTTTAACACATAGGTATAAAGTATGCGTGTGTATATGTATTTAATAGTCCTTAAACTATATTTGGCATTGTTTGTTCCGGTTATTTCTGTAGAAAGAAGTAAAGAAAATAGAGGCTCCTGTTTCCAAAGTACTTAACATCCTAGCTGGAGATAAATACCTGAGAGGCAAATGTAGGTGGTACAGATTCATATCAGTTATTTAATAAAAGCATTTCAATGAAATTGTACAAATTGGATAGAAGGTGGCAAATAGATTTATTTCATTATGGTAGAAAATATTTTGAGGTCTAATAAGAAATGACCTGGTAGCCTGGGCAACATGGTGAGACTTCGTCTCTACAAACATTTAAAAAATTAGCCAGGCATGGTAGCACATACTTGTGGTTCCTGCTACTCAGGAGGCTGAGGCAGGAGGATCACTTTGGCCCAGGAAGTTGAGGGTACAGTGAGCTGTGTTGGCATCATTGCACACCAACCTGGGTGACAGAACAAGACACTGTCAAAAAAAAAAAATCTTATGAAATGATACTACAGAGTTGGGATAAACAGTGTATTAGTCAGTGATCTTCAGAAAAACAGAACTAATAGGAGATATTTATCATGTGATTATGGACACTTGCTAGTCCAAAATCTGTAGATCTGGTATCCCCTTTCAAGTGCAAAGGCTGGACGCTGCTGTAGAACCAGGAAAAGCAAATGGTATAGTTTGAGGGCCATCAGGCAGGATAATTTTCACTTATTATCTGGGAAGGAAGCAGCCTTTTGTTCTATTCTGGCCTTGAAAGGATTGGATGAGGCCTTTCCTATATTATCTGCTTTGTCTAGTCTACCAATTTAAATGTTAATCTCATCCAAAAACACCTTCACAAAAACAGAATAATGTTTGACCAAATATCTGGGCAACCTGTGTTCCAGTCAAGTGACACAAAGTTAACGATCACACAAAGACTGAGAGGAATTTGAACTATAGAGAACAATTGTAAATTTTTGAGTGGGGAAATAACATAATAGAAAGAGTACTTGAGGACTATTCTAATAGCAGTACATAGATAACGTGTGAGAAACAGACTTGACTCAAGAAAAATTGGTAGCTGTGGAAAGAGCTTCCAGGGAGGAGGAGATCTAAAATTCAGGTCCAAGGGGAAAAGATTATGCCTTGATTATCAGATAGGACTATAAAGAGAGGTTACCATGCCCTGCTTTCATTAATTTGAGTTTAAAGAGGTATCAGCCTGGGGATTCAAAGTCAAGTTAAAATAGGGAAGGTGGGAAGGTTTTGCTTTTTTGGATTTCTAAAAAAGATTTCTTCGAACTGCTCTGAAAAAATAATTTTGAAAACAACAGTTTTATTCTACTTTACCCTTAAATATATTAAAAATATATTTGAGAGAAATAAATGATCAGCTGATTTTGGGATAATTATAATGTAGCATAGTGTAATATATCACATATAATAACAGAATATAGTTTTTTGGTGTCAATAAGCCATACAAGTAAAGGGGTCTGTGGTTATGTAAGTACAAGTGAGTTCGAAACTGCCCTTTTTTTCTTTTCAGGCAAATAAGTAGTATTGAGCCAGGAAAGCAGCACTTCCAATATCATAGAACTAGGGCACCTGTTTTTTTTTTTTTTTAATTTGGGGATGTTTACATATTTTTTTGTCGCACAAACTAAAATACAAAAATTCCTAATCCAAGTAGATAAGAAAAAAAAAACACATAAATTAGAGGTTGATCTTGACCTCAGTTTAGAACAATTCTCTTTAAAAACAAAACAAAGCAAAACAAAACATGTAGGTCTGGCACAGAGGCTCATGCCTGTAATTCCAGCACATCGGGAAGCCAAGGCAGGTGAGTAATTTGAGGTCAGGAGTTGGAGACTCGCCTGGCAAACATGGTGAAACCCTGTCTCTACTGAAAATACAAACAAAAGTTTAGCTGGGTGTGATGGTGCACACCTGTAATCCAGCTACAGCTACTGGGGAGGCTGAGGCAAGAGAATTGTTTGAACCTAGGAGATAGAGATTTCAGTGAGCCAAGATTGTTCCACTGCACTCCAGCCTGGGCAACAGAGTGAGACTCTGTCTCGGAATAAAAAGCCTAAATCTAATTACAGAAGCAGAATTCAAACTTCATAGATGGAATTCAGATTCAGATGTTTGTATATTTACTAACACAAGACAATTCTGAGATATTATTACATGTTAGCCCACCAGCTAACAAACAATTCATCTTGCAGCATTTTTCCTTTTTACTTCTTTGTAGTTATTTAGTTTTTTGTGTTGCTTCTTGCTTAACTTCCAACTTGATTTCCTCAAAACGCTGGAGAGATTCTTTAGATGCCAATATTGAAGGAAGGGCAGGGGTCTGAATGGGAGGCGTTGGAATCCCGCACGCTGCTTCAACCAAGACAGCTCCAGATTATTTTTGTTTTGTTGGTTTCCAAAAAAGATTTCTTTTGTCCACCTCTGAGAAAATAATTTTGAAAATAACAATTTTATTTCACTTTAACTGTATTAGAAATATTTTTGTCAGATATTATACCTAAAAGTAAAGGTGTATCCTAGGTAATGCATAATTTATATTTAGCTCTTAGGAATAGAACCTTTTATAAACATAAAACTTTGATTTCCCCCTTTTAAACACAGTATTATTGAGATTTAATTCACAGACCATACAATTCACCCATTTAAAATATACAATTCAATTTTTAAATTATTTTTATGTAGTTTTGCAACCATCACCACAGTCAATTTTAGAACATTTTCATGACCCCAGGAATACACTCATTACCCTCTAGTGATCACTCTCTGTTTTACCCCAACACACCTAATCCTAGACAACCTCTAATCTACTTTCTGTCTGTATGAATTTGTCTATGCTGGACATTTCATATAAGTAGATTTATAATCTACTGTGGTCTTTTGTGAGTGACTTCTTTATTTTTTTTAGTTTCATCCATATTGTAGCATGAATCAATATTTCATTCCTTTTTATGGCTGAATAATATTCCATCATGTGGCTATAACACATTTTATTTTTATGACTTTTTTTGTACATTCAGTATATACTCTGATTTTTAGAAAACATTATGTAAAAGTGTAGAAGACTCCTTATAAGTCATATAAAATTATCAGTTGATTAAGTTATAGTTACTATATAGAAAGTAATATGCTAAACATTGTAAGAGACACCAAAACAAGGCAAAATAACTATCTTAAGGATACTGTTTAATGATTTACTAAGCTCCTTGTCATATTTTCTAATATTCTCACAACAGTAATCTGTGGTTTGGCATCATTGTTATTAATTCCTAAGAATTAGGACTTGATGCAAGTTATTTAGGCTTTCTTGGACTCAGTTTACTTATCTGAGAAACAGAGTAATAGAAAAGGATAGTGAAATAATAGGTATAAATTGTTTAAATGGGGCCTACTTATTTCTCAGTATTTCTGTAATTATTTCTCAGTAAATATTCGATGCATCAGAAAACTAATGTATTGCCCTCCAAGACCATACTTTCTAATATATAGGCACTAGTCACATTTTACATGCTCAGTAGTCACTTGTGGTTAGTGGCTATTATATTGGACAGCACAGATAGAGAACAGTTCCATCATTGTAGAAACTTCTTTTTGCTGTATTGTATACAATACCTGACTACCAAACAAGGATGAGAATTCTAAGATAGTGATTTAGTTAGCATCACATATGTTCAGAATGGGTCGAGATGGCTTTCTTCAGTAATGATCAAAGCCCAGGGAGGAGATGCTACTTGAGCTAAACCTTAAAGAATAAATATGCTACAAGGAGAGGGGATCATTTAGCAATATCAGGTGCAATATATGCATACCAAAAGTACAAGGCATTTAAATGAAAAGGATTTAAATGACAGCATGGTGAAAACAAAACTAGAGACTTAGAAAATAATTATAGAGGATTTTGTTGTTGTTTTGTTTTTTGTCAACAGTGAAAGTTAGTTATTAACTCTTTTTTTTAAGACAAAGTCTCAATGTCTTCATGTTGCCTGGGCTGGTGTAGAATTCCTGGGCTCAAGCAATCTCCTGCCTCAGCCTCCCAAAGTGCTGGGATTACACATGTGAGCCACCATGCCCTGCTTTCATTAACTATTGATAAGGGAAATTTTATATCAGGAAGTTTGATCTGACAAAATGGTTAGAATGGATAGAATGGATCAGAGGCCACAAGATTTATTCACAGGATGTTGCTACAGGTCAGGATGGGCCATTAACAGCCTGAAATTCCTGATAATGTCACAGGAACATAAGGTAGGTGCATAAAACTGTGTACCTACCTTACACATATATTTGTATTAAAACATTTATCCACTTTGGGAGGCCGAGGCAGGTGGATCACGAGGTCAAGAGATCGAGACCATCCTGGTCAACATGGTGAAACCCCGTCTCTACTAAAAATACAAAAATTAGCTGGGCATGGTGGCGTGCCTGTAGTCCCAGCTACTCGGGCTGAGGCGGGAGAATTGCTTGAACCCAGGAGGTGGAGGTTGAGGTGAGCCGACATCACGCCATTGCACTCCAGCGTGCGTAACAAGAGCGAAACTCCGTCTCAAAAAAAGAAAAAACATTTATCCGTATTTACAGATGAGAACATTGAAGTTCAGAGGTGTTAGTAAGAGGGAACCCACTACTTTAAGAATCTGCCTATTATTTCATTATTGGTACAATTCTAATTGTAAAGAAATTTTTCTTCAACTTTGTTTGCCTGTAACTTCACCATCAGTAAGGGGTCTGTTCTATGAAGTAACTGAACAGTATGATAACCTCATAGCCTCCTCCTTCCACCCAATATTGCCCCCTACCAGAAAGTACTCTACATATTTGAGTACTGCTAGGTCTTTTCTTAATCATATATTCTGATATTCAACATCCTAAGTTACTTTATTTCCTCTTATACTCTGAGTTTTGTATCATTTGCTGTTCTGTTTCCCTTCTTTAGATTGACTCAGATTTGTCATGGCCTCTCTGAAAATGTGGTGCTGAATGAATGTCAGCGTTCCAGATATGATTTGAGCAGTCCAGGATTCAGTGAAACTATTTCCTGTACTAAAGAGGTGTTTTATATGTTGATGTGCTGCTGACTAAGGGGAATCCTGGAGATATTTTTAGCAGGAATTTGGGAACTTAGAAGTGATGGTCATGCATTCATTCAGTATTTATTTATTTTTTATTTATTTATTTATTTATTTTTGAGACAGAGTTTTGCTCCTGTTGCCCAGGCTGGAGTGCAATGTCTCGATCTCGACTCACTGCAACCTCTGCCTCCCGGTTGAAGCAGTTCTCCTGCCTCAGCCTCCCGAGTAGCTGGGACTATATAGGTGCATACCACCATGCCCAGCTAATTTTTTTATTTTTAGTAGAGATGGGGTTTCACCATGTTGACCAGGATGGTCTCGATCTCTAGACCTCCCAAAGTGCTGGGATTACAGGCTGAGCCACCACACCCAGCCCCAACATTTATTTCTATTTATACCTACCATAAGCTGTACTTAGAAATACAGATAGATACTTCACACACACATACACACACGTACCAAAGACAGATATTTGGACACAGGATGTTTCTGAGTGAATTTCTCTGAGGGGGAGGAGCTAGAGAAAAGGGATGAAAAACAGGTAAATAGTAGTCAATAAAGGATGTAGTAGTAAATTAGGGACCCTTCTGCTGAAGTTCTGTGAAACACTGGAAAACATGCCTAAAAGTTACTCTACTCAAGGATAAGGAGAGTTTCACACTGACTCCCATTGGTCATTGGTTGAGAGGTTGAAAGGTTTACTATATTTCTTTTGTTTTGTTTCAAAGTTCTGCCCTTGCAACCTGCTTTTAACATGGGCAGAGTGGTTTAAGAGAAAGCCTCCAACTTTGCTAAGCCCTTCACTACATGCAAAAGGAAGACAATTTTGTGAGGAGAGAGTGGGGATAAAGTCCACTTCCATATGCGGCAAGAGGGGATGAAATCTGGTACTATGAGCTGCAAGATGCATCTCTGAGGCCAAGAGGAATAGGAGATGGCTTCATCTCCAAGTCTGCCAGTTCCTTTCTTGAGGGTAATTCAACAGTACTCCTCTCAGCAGCCTTGTTTTGCAGACAATGAGGTGCTTCAGAACTGACCTAACAGAAATATCAAGACTCCTGCAATCATGCTGCTTAGATGAAAGCTGTGACTCCTTAGGTCAGGCAAAAATGCCTGTATTATATAGCTGTTAAAAAAGTTTTTTTAAGGATGGAAATACCTTAAGAATGGATACATAATAGTTGCATATATTTTTGAGGCATATGTAATATTTTGATACCTGTATACAGTGTGTAATGATCAAATCAGGGTAATTGGGATATCCATCAACTCAAACATTTTTCTTTGTGTTGGAAACATTTCAGTTCTTCTCTTATAACTATATTGGAATATACAATAAATTATTAATTATAATTTCCCCACTCTACTATTGAATACTAGAACTTGTTTGTTCTATATTTGTGTATTGCTAACTGTATTTATGTATTCCTTAACCAACATCTCTTTGTCCCTCCTCCCCACTTTCCTTCCCAGCCTCTGGTAACTACCATTTTATTCCTTACCTCCAATGAAACCTACTTTTTCAACTCCTTCAAATGAGTAAAGAACATGTAATATTTGTCTTTATGTGCTGGCTTATTTCAGGAACTTATGGAACCTCCAGTTCCATTCATGCTACAGTAAATAAAGGAATTTTATTATTTTTTAAGGCCAAATAATATTTTGTCATATATATATATATCACAATTTCTTGATCAGTCCATCCACTAATAGACACTAAAGTTTATTCCATATCTGGGCTATTGTGAATAGTGCTGCAGTAAACATCGGAGTGCAGACACTTCAATGTACAGATTTCCTTCCCCTTCCCCCCCTTTTTTTTTTTTTTTTTTTTTTTTTTTTGAGATGGAGTCTTTCTCTGTCATCTAGCCTGGAGTGCAATGATGCAATCTTCGGCTCACTGCAACCTCCACCTTCTAGGTTCAACCAGTTCCCTGCCTCGGCCCCCCAGGTAGCTGGGATTACAGGTGCCTGCCACCATGCCCGGCTAATTTTTATGATTTTAGTAGAGACGGGGTTTCAGCATCTTGGCCAGGCTGGTCTTGAACTCCTGACCTCGTGATACACCTGCCTTGGCCTCCCAAAGTGCTGTGATTATAGGCTTGAGCCACCACGCCCAGCCAATTTCCTTTCTTTTAGATATATACCCAGTAGTGGGATTGCTAGGTCATGTGGTAGTCCTATTTGGTCCTATTTAGTAAGGTAGTTTTGTAAGGAATCTCCATGCTGATTTGCCAGCAGTGTATTAGCATTCCCCTTTCCCTGCATCCTTGCTAGCCTCTGTTTTGTTTTGTTTTTTATTAGAGTAAGATGGTATCTCATTGCGGTATTGATTTGTGTTTCCCTAATGATTAGTGATGTTGAACCTTTTCTCATATGCCTCTTGGTCATTTGTATGTCTTCATTTGATAAATGTCTATTCAGATCTTTTGCCCATTTTCAAATTTGATTATTTGCTTTTTCTTTGGCTATTGAGTTGAGTTACTTATGTGTTCTAGTTATTAATCTCTTGTTGGGTAGATATTTTCTTGTTGGGTAAATACTTTGTTGATTATTTTCTTTGCTGTGCAGAAGCTTGATGTAATCTTATTTATCTAGTTTTGCTTTGGCCACCCGTATTTCCTTGCTGCCTTTGGAATCTCTAGCCCATGCTGCCTGTACTTTTGAGGTCTTACTCCCCAAAAAATTGCCCATCCCAATATCTTGTAGCATTTCTCCAATGTTTTATATTAATAGTGTCATAGTTTCAGGACTTACATTTAAGTCTTTAATCCGTTTTGAACTGATTTTTGTATATGGTGAAAGGTGGGGAATCTAGTTTCATTCCTGTGCATACTGATATCCATTTTCTCAGCACCATTTATTAAAGATATTCTCCTTCCCTCTGTGTGTATTCTTGATGCCTTTGTCGAAAATGAGTTGGTTGTAACTGTGTGAATTTATTTCTAGTTTCTCTATTCTGTACCATTGCTCTATGTGTGTTCTTATGCCAGTGCCATGCTGTTTTGGTTTCTATAGATCTGTAGTATATGTGATGCTTCTAGCTTTGTTCTTTTGCTCAGGATTGCTTTAGCTCTTCCAGGCTTTTTGTGGTTGCATACAAATTTTAGGGTTTTTTTTTTTTTATATTTCTATGAAGAATGTCATTGATATTTTGTATTTCAATAGAGATTGCATTGAATATGCAGATCACTTTGGTTAGTATAGACATTTTAACAATATTATTTCTTCCAATCCATGAGCTTGGGATATCTTTTTATTTTTTGTGTCCTCCTCACTGTCTTTCATAGGCATTTTATAGTTTTCCCTGTAGAGATCTTCCACTGTTTTGGTTAAATTTATTCCTAGGTATTATTTTAATTTTTGTAGCCATTGTAAATGGGATTTTTTTTTGATTGATCATTGTTATTGTATAGAAATGCTACTGATTTTTGTATGTTGATTTTGTACTTTGCAACTTTACTGAATTTGTTTATCAGTTCTAATAATTTTTTGGTGAAATCCTTAAGTTTTTCTAAATATAAGATCACATCATCTGCTAACAAGAATAATTTGACTTCTTTTCAGTTTACATGTCCTTTCTATCTTTTCTCTTGCCTAATTGGTTTGGCTAAGACTTTTAATACTGTATTGAATAGAATTGATAAATTGACGTTGTATTTCACCTTTTCTTTTTCCAAAAAAAAAGTTTTACAATGGGTCAGCTCAGTATTGGAATTATCCATTGGATGTTTCTAACTATTGGAAATGTCTCTAAGTTAAATTAAGCAAACACACAGAATATGGAATAAAGCAGCATGAAGAATCTGTGTTTAAGAGAAAGCTATCTTTTCTCCACAGATTTATGTTACCCTTTCATAGAATAAAGTTGAATAAGTACCAACTCAGGGACTAAACTTCCCAGCTTCTCCTGTGTTTAAAATGACAGTTACTTCTTGGGGAATGTGTGCAAAGTAATCTGATAGGACTTCTGGGCAGGGTGATTATGAAGCAATTATGTCTTAAACGCTCTCTTTTTTCTCTCCATTTGCTGCTAAAGTGAAGACTGAAGTCCTAGGCCATGGCAGAAATTGCCTGCCTGAAGTACACATGGAAATATGCCATCTGAACATTGGACTACCACGTGAGTGCAAAATAAACTTTGATCGTGTTAAACCATAAGATTTTAGGGTTTAGTTATTATAGCAGCTAGCATTACCTCAACTAAGCAGTGTGTTTTACTTTTGAATGTATTTATGAAATGTAGTACATGTGTGCCTCTAGTATGTACAGAATGTGAGGGAAGGAATATATAAATTGAGAATGGTGTTTCACTCTGGGGATGGATGGTATTCAGGTTTCACCTCACTTAGCTTCATTTAACCTAGGATCATCCTTGTTTGTCTTTCATGAGTTTAATTTTTTTTTAATACTGCAGGCTAGATATTTTGAAAAATATCACTCATTTTGAGTTTGTCTGATTTTTTTCTGCATGGTTAGATTTAGGTTATGAATTTTTGGCGAGGATGCCACAAAAGTGATTTGGTATCTTTTTCAGTGTATTGTATTAGGAGGGACATGATGTCTTTGTTTTCATGTTTATGTTAACTTGGATCATTTGATTTATGTGCCGTCTGGTAGGTTTCTCCATTGTGAAGTTACTTTTTCTCTCTGGTAATTTACAAGAATTTTCTCTCTGGTAATTTATAAGAATCTTTTAAATTTTTTAATTTATAAGAACTTTTTCCTCTCTTGTAATTTACAAGAATAATTTGAGATGACGAAAATATGTCGTTCCTCATAAAATTTTCACCTATGCATTGTAATATATATTGATGATTCTTGACTAAATCTGCTTTTATTATACTATTTACCAAATCATGCTTTTCTTACTCAAATAGTCCTTCCTTATTAACTGGTGTTCTGCTATGAAGAAAAGCTTCTCTTCCTCTCCAGTAAAAAAAAAAAAAAAAGTATCAGTATGAACTTATGGATTTCACATTTTTTTCAATGCTTATATTGCCCCAAATTCAGCCAGTAGAAATTTTTTCAAGTTTGTTCCTGTGTTCCTCCAAATGTCACTATATATATATTTGGTTTTTTGTTTGTTTGTTTTGTTTTTTATAACAGAGTCTCACTCTGCCACCCAGGTTGGAGTGTAGTGGTGCAATCACAGCTCGGTGTTGCTTAAACCTTAAATTCTCAGAAAAAATCTGGTTTCAAGTGATTTTCCCACCTCAGCCTCCCAAGTGGCTGGGACTACAGGTATACACACCACCACACCTGGCTAATTTTTTTGATTTTGTTGTTGTTGTTGTTGCTATTTTATACTGTAGCAAAAAATAGGGCTGGAGAAGGACCGTTTTCCTTCAGCATAACTTTCTGTATTTCATCAGCTTTGCCCAAAATTATTCGAACCAGCAAGTGACTTATCCTAATTTATAAAATGTTTGCCAACATTAATCAGATGTTTCTTCCACTTCTCTTTATATAGATTACCTTGAAGGAATGTATGTTCTTGAGGTGGATGGGGAGAGATGGAGTGTGTGTGCATGTTACAGAAATACTGCAGGATTATAGAAAACATAAGTAAAAATTGTGATGGATAGTTGAAAGGTTGCCTTCTACAGACACTGTATTAGTCAGGGCTCTCTTAGACAGAACTAATAGGGGATGGAGATATATGTATATATATATATATATATATATATTTCAGACTTACTTAATTTCCATGATTACAAGGCTCCACAATAGGCTGTCTGCAGGCTGAGATGCATGGAGCGCCAGTCCAAGGCCCCAAACTGAAGAACCTGGAGTCTGATGTTATAGGGGAGGAAGCATCCAGCATGGGAGAAAGATGTAGACTGGGAGGCTGGCTCCATCTCGTCTTTTCATGTTTGTCTGCCTGCTTTATATTTGCTGGAAGCTGATTAGATTGTGCCCACCAGGTTAAGGGTGGATCTGCCTTCCCCAACCCACTGACTCAGTTTATCTCTTTTGGTAACACCTACACAGATACACCCAGGATTAATACTTTGTAACCCTCAGTCCAATCAAGTTGACACTCAGTATTAATCATCACAAGTCCACCCCTTATCAATCTGAATCCATATGCATATCCTGAGAACATACATAATCTTCAAATAAAGACAATAACGGGGTCATAATTACACCTAACGTAATACAACTATCTTTCGTACAGTGGGAAACAGACCAATCCCCAATCAAGTACTATTACATAAAGTTAACAATACTTAAATCCTGATATGAAGTCAGTAAATCTTATGTCACATGACAAAGGAAAAGGAAATAAAATGAAGATACTTTTTTAGTACAAGTGTATACATGCACAAACATGTTTTTATCAAAAGGAGGCTGCGAGGCATGGTGGTTCACGCCTATAATCCCAACACTTTGGGAGGCCGAGGAGGGCGGATCACCTGAGGTCAGGAGTTCAAAACCAGCCTGGCCAACATGATGGAACCTCATCTCTATTAAAAATATTAAAATTAGCAGGGCATGGTGGTGCATGCCTGTTATCCCAACTAATTGGGATGCTGAGGCAGGAGAATCGTTTGAACCTGGTAGACAGAGGTTGCAATGAACCGAGTCCAACCTGGGTGACAGAGCAAGACTCTGTCTCAAAAAAAAAAGAAGCAGGAGAAGGAGAAGAAGAAATAATATTACATGACAGTTACAGTCCTCATTTTTGCAGCTGGTCATGTGGTCGTAGCTGGTATTGATGACTACCTTCTGCTATCCATTCTGTATGCCCTTTGCCTTCAGCAAGCACCTCAGCAGGTCATGGTTTTTTTCCTGGTGGAGTGACCCAAACCTTCCTTCCTGAAGGTTCTCGGTAATTTGTAGTCCTTCCTGGCTTGGGCTGTTGTTGTTTCCCATAGACATAAATTACAGGGCTTGCTAATACTAAGAGATGCCCAGTTGGTCTCCTGTATTCCCTGCATACTGTCTCTTACCTCCGTTATGGAGTAGTCACCTGATTTCATCTTGGTAGTCTGGGTCCATCGCTGTAGGCAACACTGCATCTCCCTTCTTAGCCTATTGACTTGAAGGTAGGAGGAGCCCAAAGTGTTCAGGTGGCCATCTTAATTTCCAGTTTAGTGAAATCGTTGTTGTGTCTCCTGATTGCAGCATTCCTCCCTCTGGAGCCAAGACCTGTAGGCCAGCAGAACGTAATGTCATGGGAACAGGAAGCAAAAATTTTGCTAGTGGTTCACTAGGGATGATGGTGAGTTGTGCCACTTCTACTTCCACCCGTTGACTCCTGGACCAATGAAGCCTGGTTATGGGAGAAACAGTACCCATATTTTGGATGCTGATTGATAGCATACATGGCCTGCTGGAGAACTTTGCCCCAGCCCTGCAAAGTGGTGTCACCTAGTTGGCATTGTAATTGTGACTTCAAAAGGCTATTCCACCTGTCTCTCAATCCAGGTGCTTCAGGATGATGGGGAACATGGTCAGACCAGTGAATTCCATGAGCATGAGCCTACTGCTGCAATTCTTTAGCCCTACAGTGAGTGCCTTGGTTAGAGGCAATGCTGCGTAGAATAGCCTGACAGTGGATAAGGCATTCTGTGAGTCCACAATGGTACTGTTGGCAGAAGCATTGCATGCAAGATAGGCAAACCCATATCTGGAGTAAGTGTCTATTCCAGTGAGGACAAACCTTTGCCCTTTCCATGATGGAAGAGTTCCAATATGGCTGATCACTCCAAGGAATGGTGCCATATTGAGGGCTCAGTGTTGGTTTCTGCTGCTGGCAAATTGGTCACTCAGCAATGGTTGTAGCCAGGTCAGCCTTGGTGAGTGGAAGTCCATGCTGCTGAGTCCGTGTGTAACCCTCCATCCCTGTCGCCGTGGCCACTTTGTTCATGGGCCCGTTGGGCAATGACAGGGGTGGCTAGGGAAAGAGACTGAGTGGTATCCACAGAAAGGGTCATTTATCCATTTGATTGTTAATCTCCTCCTCCACTGAGGGCAGCTGTTGGTGAACACTCACATGGGATACAAATATCTTCACAGTTTTTGACCACTCAGAGTGGTCCATCTACATATCTGTTCCCCAAATTCCTTTGTCACCAACTTTCCAATCATACTTCTTCCAAGTCCCTGACCATCCAGTTAAACCATTGGCTACAGCCCCTGAATCAGTATATAATCACACATCTGCCCATTTCTCCTTCTATGCAAAGTGCACAACCAGGTGCACTGCTCAGAGTTCTGCCCACTGTGAAGATTTCCCTTCACCATTGTCCTTGAGGGATGTCCTTAAAAGGGGCTGTAGTGCCGCAGCTGTCCACTTTCAGGTTGTGCCTGCATATCATACAGAACCATCTGTGAACCAGGCTTTAGTTCTCTCTTCCTTTGTCAACTGATCATAGGGAACTCCCCACGAGGCCATTAGTGCAGGCTAGGGGAGAGAAGGCTGGGCGGCAGGAGTGGAGACCATAGGTCATTTGAGCCACTTCCTCATGTAACTTACTTTGCCTTCAGGACCTGCTCAAGCCCAATCATGTATATACCACTTCCATTTGATGATGGAATGCTGCTGTGCATGACCCACTTTATGGCTAGATGGGTCAGAAAGCACCCAGTTCATGATAGGCAGTTCAGGTCGCATGGTGACTTCATGACCCATAGTCAAATGTTAAATTTCCACCAAAGCCCAGTAACAGGCTAAGAGGTGTCTCTCAAAAGGAGAGACATTCTGAGTTATCTGCAGAAGATGGCAGGGTCTTGCTCTCAAAATCCTAGAGGCCTCCACTCTGATTCACCTATGGGAGCCTGCGAAAGGCTTCAAACAGCATTTCTATCTGCCACTGACACCTTAAGCACCATTGGATCTGCCGGGTCAAATGGCCTGAGTGGCAGAGCAGCTTGCACAGCAGCCAGGACCTGATGCAGAGCCTTCTCCTGTTCTGGACCCCACTCAAAACTGGCAGCTTTTCGGGTCACTCAATAGGTAGGCTGGAGTAACACACCCAAATGAGGAATGTATTGCCTCCAAAATCCAAATAGGTCCACTAAGCGTTGTGCCTCTTTCTTGGTTGAAGTAAGGGCCAAATACAGCAACTTGTGCTTTATTTTAGAATAAATATTGTGACAAACCCCATACCACTGGACCCCTGGAAATTTTACTGAGGGAGAAGTTCCATGAATTTTAGTCAGATTTATTTCCCATCCTCTGGCATGCAGATGTCTCACCAGTAAGTCCAATGTGTTTGCTACTTCTTGCTCACTGGACCCAATAAGCATAATGTCATCAATGTAATGGACCAGTGTAATAGCTTGCAGAAGTGAATAGCTATCAAGGACTCTCTAAATAAGATTATGACACAAAGAGTTGATATACCCCTGAGGTAGGACAGTAAAAGTATATTGCTGGCCTTGCCAACTAAAGGCAAATTGCTTCCTGTGGGCCTTATGTACAGGAATAGAGAAAAAGACATTTGCCAAGTCAATAGCTGCGTACCAAGTACCAGGAGATGTGTTAATCAATGAAGCGACATCTAATAAAGCAATTGCAATAGGAATCACCACTTGGTTAAGCTTACGATAACCAACTGTCTTTCTCCAAGATTCATCTGTCTTCTGCACAGGTTAAATGGAAGAGTTGAACAGGGATATGGTGGGAATTACCACCCCTGCATCTTTCAAGTCCTTAATGGTGGCACTAATCTCTCTAATCCCTCCAGGGGCACAATTGTTTTTGAATTACCATTTTTCTAGGTAGAGGCAGCTCTAATGGCTTCTATTTGGCCTTTCCCACCACAATAGCTCTTACCCTACCCAGTTAGGGAGCCAGTATGGGGGTTCTGCCACCTGCTAAGTATGTCCATGGCAGTTATGCATTCTGGCACTGGGGAAATGACCATATCACAGCGTTAATCTGGGGACCCACTGGACCCACTGTAAGTCAGACCTGAGGTAAAACTCAATTAATTACCTGACCTCCATAAGCCCCTACTTTAACTGGGGGACCACAATGATGTTTTGGGTCCCCCTGGAATCAAAGTCAGCTCAGAACCAGTGTCCGATAGTCCCCAAAATGTCTGATCATTTCCCCTTCCCCAGTGCTCAGTTACCCTGGTAAAAGGATGGAGGTTTCCTTGGGGAAGGATGGGAGAAAGATTCACTGCATAAATTGTTGGTAATGTCGTGGGTACTTCCTCAAGGGGACTCAGCCTCCCCTCATTCAAAGAGTTTTAGGTCTGTAAACTGGCTCAAGTCTGGAAAATGATTGAGGGGCTGTGACTTTCTATTTTTAGAATTCAATTTAGTCTTTTGTCATTCAACCTAGAAGTTTTCTGTTTGTATAATTTAAGTAGGAATGCAGTAGGCTGCCTGTCAGTTTCACTTCTAGAAACACCATGACTAATTAGCCACTGCCAGAATCCTACACAAGTCAGATTGTTCTGATTGCTGCTTTGCCTCTGCTGTCCACCTCGCCTTTGAGGGTTAATGCTGCCACATGGCCCCTGGCATTTCAGGATGCAATTATTCCCATCGTATTTAAATTTTGTAGTTGAGTGACTGTAGTTCCCACTGTTAGATCTGACATACAGAGAAGAGCAATACAGGGCTCTTCAAAAATGTAGGTGCTGCCCTTACAAATCTGTTTCACAAGGCATTGGTCAAGGGTATATCTTCTGGATCCTCCCAGTTGGGATGAGTAGGTCTAAAGTGACTTCACCATCCCAATCTCCCTAAGCCTTTGAATCTCTTCCTCTACCTTAAACCAAAGAAGGTCAGGCATTTCCAGCTCATTCACAGTGGGCCATCTTTTAATCCATATTTCAGCTAACCAAGCAAATAAACTATTAGAACCTTTTTTAACTTCCTGAGCTGCAACATTAAATGCAGGGTCCCTATGTAGTGGGCTCAAATCAATAAATTCAGCCTGTTCCAACTCTTTGTTCCTTCCACCATTACCCCATACCTTTAATATCTATTCCCACGCCTGTTCTCCAAATAGCTGTTTTGATAAATTAGAGAACTCAAACAGTTCTTTTTGAGTGTAGCACACCTTCTTATGGGTCACACTCTCAACCTCACCTCTAGGGGCCCACCAGGACTTTAGTATAGTTATATGTCTAGAAGCAAACAGAGCTGTTGGGGGTGGCTTCTGAGGAGAATCAAGGTTATCTTGCCTGGCAACTGACTCAGGGGAGGCCTTCACTGTTGCCTCAGGCAGTGCAAGGTTTATCTCCTCAGATATCAGGTGGGAAGGCTGATGACAGCATGGGTCAGGGAGGGGATGTTGCCACTACTGGGAATGGAGAACCTGTTCCTTCTGGCAAAAAAGGTACATCAGAGTTTACAAACTCAGTGTCCCCAGCTTCATCAGGGTCCTCCCACACATCTCCATTCCGAATTTTAGGGCCCCATTCTTTTCCATTCAGTGCCCTCACATTAGCAGCAGACACCTGGTGAGGCTGTGCATGCATCTTTCATTGCAGGTGAGCCACTCACATAAGAGTTTGTGTCTGTTTTTCCACAATTTCAGCTCTTTCTGTACAGGAGATAAGACTCACTAAGGGCAGTCTTAGCAGATTTGAGGCTCAGTATCTGCTTCTGATCCCTGAGTTCATGACAGGATCCCTGAGTTCATCATTTTCTTTCATCACTTCATCCACTGAACTTAGGAGCAACCAACCAGCTTCATTATGTTCCTTAGTTCTTCATATATGGTCAAAGGTATTATGTACAGAGTCACTAAACGCCTTGCCTCTCACAGGCAGTGAATCAGGAGTATCAAATGCATTTATTTGCACAAGTCTCAAACAGTTCATGCCAAGGACTATCAGGGTTCCCATAATGTTAGAAGTAGAGTTCAAGTAGAATAGAAGCATTTTTGGTTCCAATCATATTAAGCATCCAAATCCAGAAATCCAAAAACCAATGAAAGAATGCCATCTTTAGTATTCTGTTCCTCTAAAACCACTCCTGGTACCAAAATCTGTATCAGTGAAGGTTCTCTTAGAGGGACAGAACTAATACATATATATTAGTTCTGTCCCTCTAAGAGACATATATATATATATATGTATATATATATAAAATATACACACACACATATATATGCGTGTGTATATATATATGGGACATATACATATATGTATATATATGGTACATATGTATGTATATATATGGTACATTTATGGGAGACATGGGAGTTTATTATATATATATATGTGTGTCTCCCATATATAAATGATATAAGTATTAACTTACATGATCACAAGACCCCACAATAGGCTCTCTGCAAGGTGAGGAGTAAGGAGAGCCAGTCCAAGTCTCCAAGCTGAAGAACTTGGAGTCTGATGTTGGAGGGCAGGAAGCATCCAGCACAGAAGAAAGATGGAGACTGGGAGGCTAGGTCCATCTCATCTTTTCATGTTTGTCTGCCTGCTTTATATTCTCTGGAAGATATATATATATATATATATATATATATATATATATATATATATAAAACTTTAGGTTCTGGGGTGCAGGTGCAGATTATGCAGATTGTTGCATAGGTACATACATGGCAATATGGTTTGCTACCTCCATCCCCCTGTCACTTATATCTGGAATTTCTCCTCATGGTATCCCTCCCCAACCAACCTCTCCACTCCCTACTGTCCCTCCCCTAGTCCCCCTCAACAGACCCCAGTGTGTGATGCTCCCCTCCCTGTGTCCATGAGTTCTCATTGTTCAATACCTGCCTATGAGTGAGAGCATGCAGTGTTTGATTTTCTGTTCTTGGGTCAGTTTGCTGAGAATGATGGTTTCCAGATTTATTCATGTCCCTAAAAAGGACACAAACTCATCGTTTTTTATGGCTGCATAGAATTCCATGGTGTATATGTGCCACATTTTCCTTGTCTATCATCGATGGGCATTGGGGTTGGTTCCAGTTCTTTCCTGTTGTAAACAATGCCACAGTGAACATATGTGTGTATGTGTCTTTATAATAGAATGATTCATAATCCTTTGGATATATAACCAGTGATGGGATTGCTGGGTCAAATGGAACTTCTGTTTCTAGGTCCTTGAGGAATGGCCACACAGTCTTCTGCAATGGTTGAACTAATTTGGACTCCTACCAACAGTGTAAAAGTGTTCCTATTTCTCCACATCCCCTCCAGCATCTTTTGTCTCTAGATTTTTTAATGATCACCATTCTAACTGGTGTGAGATGGCATCTCAATGTGGTTTTGATTTGCATTTCTCTAATGACCAGTGATGATGAGCATTTTTTCTTTGTTTGTTGGCCTCACATGTGTCTTCTTTTGAAAAGTGTCTATTCATGTCCTTCAACCACTTTTGAATGGGTTTGTTTGTTTTTTTCTTATAAATCTGTTTTAGTTATTTGTAGATTCTGGATATTAGCCCTTTATCAGATGGGTAGATTGCAGAAATTTTTTCCCATTCTATTGGTTGCCAGTTGACTCTAATGATTGTTTCTCTTGCAGTACAGAAGCTCTGGAGTTTAATTAGATCCCGTTTGTCTATTTTGGCTTTTGCTGCCAATGCTTTTGGTGTTTTAGTAATGAAGTCCTTGCCTGTGCCTGTCCTGAATGGTTTTGCCTAGGTTTTCATCTAGGGTTTTTATGGCGTTAGGTCTTACGTTTAAGTCTTTAATCCATCTGGAGTTAATTTTAGTGTAAGATCCAGTTTCTGTTTTCTAAACATGGCTAGCCAGTTTTCCCAACACCCTTTATTAAACAGGGAATCCTTTCCCCATTGCTTGTTTTTGTAAGGTTTGTCAAAGATCAGAAGGTTGTAGATGTGTGGCATTACCTCTGAGGCCTCTGTTCTGTTCCATTGGTCTATATCTCTGTTTTGGTACCAGTACCATGCTGTTTTGATTACTGTAGCCTTGTAGTATAGTTTGAGGTCAGGTAGCATGATGCCTCCATCTTTGTTCTTTTTGCTTAGGATTGTTTTCCCTATATGGGCTGTCTTTTGGTTTCATATGAAGTTTAAGGTGGTTTTCTCCAGTTCTGTGAAGAGGGTCATAGGCAACTTGATGGGAATAGCATTGAATCTATAAATTACTTTGGGCAGTATGGCCATTTTCACAATATTGATTCTTTCTAACCATGAGCATGGAATGTTTTTCAATCTGTTTGTGTCCTCTCTTATTTCCCTGAGCAGTAGTTTGTAGTTCTCCTCAAAGAGTTTCTTTACATCCTTTGTTAGTTGTATTCCTAGGTATTTTATTCTCTTTGTAGCAATTGTGAATGGGAGTTCACTCTTGATATGGCTGTCTTTTAATCTGTTATGGGTGTATAGGAATGCTTGTGATTTCTGCACTTTGATTTTGTATCCTGAGACTTTGCTGAAGTTGCTTATCAGTTTAAGGAGGTTTTGGGCTGAGACGATGGGGTCTTCTAAATATACAATCATGTTGTCTGTAAATAGAGACAATTTTACTTTCTCCTTTCCTAATTGAATACCCTTTATTTCTTTTTCTTGCCTGATTGCTCTGGCTAGAACTTCCAATAATGTATTGAATAGGAGTGGTGAGAGAGGGCATCTTTGTCTAGTGCCAGATTTCAAAGGGAATGCTTCCAGTTTTTGCCCATTCAGTATGCTATTGGCCGTGGGTTTGTTGTAAACAGTTCTTATTATTTTGAGATACATTCTGTTAATACCTAGTTTATTGGTTGTTTTTAGCATAAAAGGCTGTTGAATATCCTTGAAGGCCTTCTCTGCATCTATTGAGATAATCATGTGGTTTTTGTCTTTGGTTCTGTTTATGTGGTAGATTACATCTATAGACTTGGGTATGTTGAACCAGCCTTGCATCCCTGGGATGAAGCCTACTTGATCATGATGCATAAGCTTTTTGATGTGCTGTTGCAATCGGTTTGCCAGTATTTTACTGAAGATATTTGCGTTGGTGTTCACCATGGATATTGGCCTGAAGTTTTCTTTTCTTTTTGAGTCTCTGCCAGGTTTTGGTATCAGGATGATGTTTGTCTCATAAAATGATTTGGGAAGGATTCCCTCTTTTTGAATTGTTTGGAATAATTTCAGAAGGAGTGGTACCAGCTCCTCTTTGTATGTCTGGTGGAATTCAGCTATGAACCCATCTGGACCTGGGCTTTTTTAGGTTGGTAGGCTATTAATTGCTACCTCAACTTCATCCCTTGTTGTTGGTCTTTTTAGGGTTTCATATTCTTCCTGATTTAGGCTTGGGAGGATGCAAGTGTCCAGGAATTTATCCATTTCTTCCAGATTTACTGGTTTATGTGCATAGAGTTGTTTGTGGTAATCTCTGATGGCAGTTTGTATTTCTATGAAAACAGTGGTGATATCCCCTTTATCATTTTTTATTGCATCTATTTGGTTATTCTCTCTCTTCTCTTAATCTGGCTAGCAGTCTGTTTTTTTGATCTTTTCAAAATCTAGCTCCTGGATTTATTGATTTTTTTGAAGGGTTTTTGTGTCTCTGTCTCTTTCAGTTCTGCTCTCATCTTAGTTATTTCTTGTCTTCTGCTAGCTTTTGAGTTGTTTTGATCTCTCCTTTAGCTCTTTCAATTTTGATAACATGGTGTTGATTTTCTATATTTCATTGCTTCTCATGTGGGCATTTATTACTGTAAGTCTTCCTGTAGACACTGCTTTAAATATGTCCCAGAGATTCTGAGACATTGTGTCTTCGTTCTCATTGGTTTTGAAGAACATCTTTATTTCTGCCTTCATTTCATTGTTTATCCAGTCAACATTCAAGAGCCAGATGTTCAGTTTCCATGAAGTTGTGTGGTTCTGAGTTAGTTTCTTAATCCTGAGTTCTAATTTGATTGCACTGCGGTCTTAGAGACTGTTTGTTATGATTTCCATTCTTTTGCATTTGCTGAGGAGTGATTTAATTGTGTGGTCAGTTTTACAGTAGGTGTGATACGGTGCTGAGAAGAATGTGTATTCTGTGGATTTGGGGTGGAGAGTTCTCTAGATGTCTGTTAGGTTTGATTGATCCAGGTCTGAGTTCAAGTCCTGGATATCTTTGTTAACTTTCTGTTTTGTTGATCTCTCTAATATTAACAGTGGAGTGTTAAAGTCTCCCTTTATTATTGTGTGGGAGTCTATGTCTCTTTCTAGGTCTTTAAGGACTTGCTTTATGTATCTGGGTGCTCCTGTACTGGATGAGTATATATTTAGGATCATTAGCTCTCTTGTTGCATTTATCCTTTATCATTATGTAATGCCCTTCTTTGTCTCTTTTGATCTTTGTTAGTTTAAAGTCTATTTTATCAGAGACTAGGATTGCAACTACTGCTTTGTTTTGCTCTTCATTTGTTTGGTAAATCTTCCTCCATTCTTTTATTTTCTCCCTATGTATGTCCCTACACGTAAGTTTCCTAAATACAGCACACCAATGGATTTTGACTTTTTATCCAATTTTCCAGTCTGTGTCTTTTCATTGGGGCATTTAGCCCATTTACATTTAAGGTTAATATTATTATGTGTGAATCTGATCCTGCTATTTTGATGCTAACTGGTAGTTTCGCCCAGTAGTTGACACAGTTTCTTTATTTTATAGATGCTCTTTACCACTTAGTACATTTTTGGAGTGGCTGGTACTGGCTGTTCCTTTCTATGTTTAGTGATTCTTTCAGGAGCTCTTATATGGCAGGCCTGGTGGTGATGAAATCTCTCAGCAATTGCTTGTTCTTAAAGGATTTTACTTCTCCTTCACTTTTGAAGCTTAGTTTGGCTGTATATGAAATTCTAGGTTGAATGTTCTTTTCTTTAAGGATGTTGAATATTGACCCCCATTCTTGTCTGGCTTGTTGGGTTTCTGCCGAGAGATCCACTGTGAGTCTGATGGGCTTCCCTTTGTGGGTAGCCCGACCTTTCTTTCTGGCTGCCCTTAGCATTATTTTCTTCATTTCAACCCTGGTGAATCTTCTTATGTGCCTTGGGGTTGCTCTTCTTAAGGAATATCTTTGTGGTGGTCTCTGTATTTCCTTGACTTGAATGTTGGCCTGCCTTGCTAGCTTGAGGAAGTTCCCTTGGATAATATCTTGAAGAGTGTTTTCCAGCTTGGATTCATTCTCTCCGTCACATTCAGGTACGCCTATCAAACATAGATTAGGTCTTTTCACATAATCTCTTGTTTCTTGGAGGCTTTGTCCATTTCTTTTCGCTCTTTTTTCTCTAATCTTGCCTTCTTGTTTTATTTCATTGAGTTGATCTTCAGTCTCTGATATCCTTTCTTCTGCTTGGTTGATTCAGCTATTGAAACTTGTGTATACTTCACAAAGTTCTCGTGTTGTTTTTCGGCTCCATCAAGTCATTTATATTCTTCTCTAAGCTGTTTATTCTCGTTAGCATTTCATCTAACCTTTTTTCAAGGTTCTTAGTTTCTTTTCATTGGGTTAGAACATGTTCTTTTAGCTCAGAGAAGTTTGTTATTACCGACCCTCTGAAGCCTGTTTCTGTCAGTTCATCAGACTCATTCTCCATCCAGATTTGTTCTCTTGCTGGTGAGGAGTTGTGATTCCTTGGAGGAGGAGAGGCATTCTGGTATCTGGTGTTTTCATCCTGTTTTTGCTGGGTTCTTCCCATCTTCATGGATTTATCTACATGTGGTGTTTATAGTTGGTGACTTTCGGATGGGGTCTCTGAGTGGATGTCCTTTTTGTTGATGTTGAAGCTACTTCTTTCTGTTTTTCAGTTTTCCTTTTAACAGTCAGGCCCCTCTGCTGTAGGACTGCTGAAGGTCCACTCCAGACCCTGTTTGCCTGGAGACCACCTGTGGCGGCTGCAGAATAGTAAAGGTTTCTGCCAGTTTCTTCTTCTGTTATCTTCATCTCAGAAGGGCACCCACCAGATGTCAGCCTGAGCTGTCCTTTATGAGGTATCTCTTTGGATATATGGAGGTGGGCAAGCTGCTTGAGGAGACAGTCTGTCCCTTATAGGAGCTGAAGTGCTGAGCTGGGAGAGCTATTGTTTCGTTCAGAGCTGCGTGCAGGTACATTTAAGTCTGCTGTAGCTGAACTCATAATTGCCTGTTTTCCCAGGTGCTCTGTCCTGGGAAGGTGGGGCTTTATCTATAAATTCCTGATGTGCTGCTGCCTTTTTTCAGAGACAGCCTGCCTAGCAAGAAGGTAGACTAGTCACAGTCTGCCAGCAGAGGCCTCGTTGTGCTGCCGTGGGCTCTGCCCTGCTGCTGTGTGAACTTCCTTGCAGTTTTGTTTACAGAGGTACTGTTAGAGCTGTCTTGGTAATGGCTGTCTACCTTAGTAATGGTGGACTGCCTCAGTAATAGTGGACTGCCTCAGTAAAGGTGGATTGCCTCGGTAATGGCGGACTGCCTTGGTAATGATTGACTGCCTCGGTAATGGCTGATGCCCTTCCCCCCACCGAGCTGGATGGTCCCAGATCCAGCTACACTTGCTGCAAAACTCTCAATTCAGAGCATTTCAGATTGCTGGTCTTTGTGGGTGTGGGACCCATTGAGCCAGATCACCTAGCTCCCTGTTTCAGCCCCTTTTTTTCAGTTGAATGGGCAGCTCTGTCTCCCAGGCATTCCAGTCGCCAGTTGAAACAGCTGCCCAGATTTGTGTGAGTTTCTGTGTGAAGATCCACAGCACCGGCTGAAACAGCCATGCTGGAAACTCATGGCGCTTTGCAGCCCAGGAATCTCCTCATCTGTGGGCAGTAAAAACTCATTTGGAAATTTGGTGATCACTCACCCTCTGCCTTGTTCTCACTGGGAACTGTACTCCGGAGCTGTTCCTATTCTGCCATCTTGGATTGCAGACCTTATGATAATTTTTTTAAATGACATAAGTAAGCCAAGGTTTTTTTATATTCCACAGTACATGGTGAGGATTAAGTTATTCTTTTTATAGTATCTTTAAGATTCACAGTTAAACGATATTGTGAAATCCAGCCAGGCACAGTGAGCCACGCCTGTAATCCCAGCACTTCAGGAGGCCAAGATGGATGGATCATTTAAAGTCATGAGTTCAAGACCCACCTGGCCAGTATGGTGAAACCTTGACTCTACTAAAAATATAAAAATTTGCCAGGTGTGGTAGTATGCACCTGTGGTCCCAGCTCTTGGGAGGCTGAGGTGGGAGGATCATTTGAACCCAGAAGGTAGAGGATGCAGTGAGCCAAGTTGGTACCACTGCACTCCAGCCTGGGTGACAGAGTGAGACTCCACCTCAAAAAATAAATATATATATTATATAATAGTTATGGTACTGTAAAAAGTATTACATATGGCAGAAACTTGTGGTAACGTGTGCAGTTGTTCTCAGAAGGCAATACAGAATCGTGTGGGTGTGTTGTTGCTCTAAACCTTTCAATGATTGCTAATGAGTATTTCAACTTGGGCATGTAAAAACCATAGACTAAATTGCATTAATTCTCAGTACAAAAAGATGTGTTCATGTAATGTTCAGAGTTTGATTTTCCATTGCTTTTCAGAATCTAGAGTAACCTTGAAATTATTCCTTAAAACCTGAAACAATAGTTTAGATGTAGACCTTCACCCTTCATTACTCCTGACATTGTCCCTGGATAGTGTCATTCATTCTGATAGTTTTAACCATGATATACATATGTAGTGATTTAAAGCACACCTCAATACCACCATTTTCTACTGCATCAATACTGAAACAACAATTAATAATCCAGATAGACCATTATTTCTTAATATTGTTTACTTTACCAGAAATACCTGATTCTCAGGAGCTCCACTATTTTAATCCATGTCTTATTTAGACGACTAACTTTTGCTTATATTCTGAGATAACTTGCATACCACCTATACTAAAAAGTTTTCCCCGACTACCTGCCAACATCTGTGGACCTTGCACTTCCTGATTTTCTGAATCAAACCTATTCCTGAATTTATACTGAATAATAAGTTTTTGGATAATAAAAGCCTATATTGCATTATTTTAAGTGGAAAGAAATAGATTAAACATTCTAATCAAAGATTTGCAGGATGAATAAAAGAGCAACATCCCACCATATGCTCCCTATAAGAGACATACTTTAGATTCAAAGACACAAATAGGTTAAAACTCCTGGACAGGAAAATATATACCACAGAAACAATAACCAAAATAGAGCTGAAGTGGGTGTACTAATATGAGACTTTAAGACAAAAATTATTGTTAGAGTCAAAACAGGACAATTTATAATAATTAAAGTGCCAATCCATGTAGAAGATATAAAAATTACAAACAAGTATGCACTAACACCAGACCCCAAAACATACAAAGTAACAAGCAACAGAATTGAAGAGAGAAATAGACAATAAAATAATGATAGTTGGAGACTTCATACCCCATTTTCAATAATGGATAGCACAACTAGAAAAAAGTTCAACAAGGAAATGTCATACAAATACCACCAACTAACATGAACTAACAGGATCTGTAAAACACTCCTCACAGCAACAACAAAAGTATATGTTCTACTCAAGCATACATAGAATAGTCTCCAAAATAAACCATCTATAGTCCATAAAATAAGCCTCAATAAATGATTGAAATCATGCAAAGCATGTTTTCCTACCACATGGGAATGAAATTAGAAACAAGTGAAGGAAATTTGGGAAATCCAGAAATATATGAATAGCTAACAACACACACGTGACCAATTAATGAAAAATTTAACAAATGAAATTACAAAATACTTAAGAGATGAATGATAAAAAAAAAAAACTCACCAAAATGTATGAGATACAGTTGAAGAAGTGCTTACATGAAATTTATGGTTATAATGCCTATATTTAAAAAAAAAAAAAAGTTAAGTGAATAACTTAAATCTTGAGAAGCAAACAAAAGAACAAACTAAACACAATGAAGCAGAAGAAAATAATAAAATATTTGAGCAAAGTTAATATAGGATAGAAAAACAATAGAGATAATTAATGAATCTAAAATTTGGTTCTTCAAAACGATCCACAAAATGGATGAAACTTTAGCAGACCAATAAAAAAAGAGAGAAGATTCTAATTATTGAAATCAGAAAGAAGAGAGAAAACAAACATAAACCACATGTTCTTACTTAAAAGTGGGAGCTGAATGATGAGAACACATGGACACAGGAAGGGGAACAAAACACACTGGGCCCTATAAAGGGCAGGGTTGGGGGGAGGGAGAGCATCTGGATAAATAGCTAATGCATGTGAAGCTTCATACCTAGGTGATGAGTTGACAGGTGCAGCAAACCATTATGGCACACGTTTATCTATGTAACAAACCTGAACATCCTGCACATGTATCCCAGAACATAAAATTAAATTTAAAAAGAAAAGAAATGAAAAAGGCCATAAGTTAACACTGTAAACCACTGTACACCAACAAATTATACAACTTAATGAAATGGAAAATTCCTAGGAAGACAAAAACTACCAAAGCTGACTCAAGAAAAAGTAAAAATTTGAATAGAACTGTATAAAAAGTAAAGATAATGAATTAGTAATTTTTAGAACTCCCACAAGCCCAGGCCCAAATACCTTCGTTGGTAAATTGTACCATATGTTTAAAGAACATTAACACCAATCCTTTACAGGTGCTTACAAAAACACTTTCTAATTCATTCTTGTTCAAGCCGATATTGCTCCGATACCAAAACTAGACAAAGCAAACAAGAAAAAATAATGTTGATCAATTTCCCTTATAAATATAGATGCAAAAGTCTTCAACAAAATACTAGCAAATCAAATCCAGCCATATTACACACACACACACACACACACACTCTCTCTCTCTCTCTCTCTCTCTCTCTCTCTCTCTCTCTCTCTGTCTCTGTCTCTGACCAAGTGGGATTTATCCTAGAAATGGAAGTTTGCTTTGACATCTGAAAATCAATCTAGGTAAGGCATCAAATTAAAACAGCAAAGGACAAGAATACATAGTCATTTCAGTAGATACAGAATAAGTTTTTGACAAAATTCAGCATTCTTTCATGATAAAATCATTCACCCAACTAGGAATAGAAAGACAATCTGCCAATCTGATTTTAAAAAAAAAATCCCAAACCCGCATAGCTAACATACTTCTTGGTGAAATACTAAATGCTTTTCAGGAAGATCAGGAACAAGATGACATCCACTGTCAGTACTTCTATTTAACATTGTACTAGAAGTTCTAGTCAGAGCATTTAAACAAGAGAAAAGAATAAAAGGCATCCAGTTTGGGAAGGAAAAATTTTAAAACTATTTCTCTTGGCATGGTCTTGTACAAGCATACTTCATTTTACTGTGCTTCACAGATACAGCCTTTTTTTTAAAAAAAAAAAAAAAAAAAAAAAAAACAAATGAGTGGTTTGCGGCAACCCTCTGTTGATCATGTCTGTAGGCAGTTTTTCCAACAGCAAGTGCTCACTTTGTCTCTCTGTGTCAATATTTCATACTTTTTCATTTTATATCTGTTGTGCTGATCTAGGATCAGGGATCTTTGATGTTACTATTGTCATTGTTTTTTTTGTTGTTGTTGTTGTTTTTTTTTGAGACGGAGTTTCGCTCTTGTTACCCAGGCTGGAGTGCAATGGCGCGATCTCGGCTCACCGCAACCTCCGCCTCCTGGGTTCAAGCAATTCTCCTGCCCCAGCCTCCTGAGTAGCTGGGATTACAGGCACGCACCACCATGCCCAGCTAATTTTTTGTATTTTTAGTAGAGACGGGGTTTCACCATGTTGACCAGGATGGTCTCGATCTCTCGACCTTGTGATCCACCCGCCTCGGCCTCCCAAAGTGCTGGGATTACAGGCTTGAGCCACCGCGCCCGGCCGTCATTGTTTTGAGATACTACAAACTGTCTATGTAAGATGGTGAACTTAATGAATGTGATGTGTGTTCTGACTGCTCCACTGACTGGCCATTTCTCTGTCTCTCCCTATCCTCAGGCCTCCCTATTCCCTGAGATACAACAATATTCAAATTACTCCAATTAATAACCTTGCATTGGTTTCTTAGTGTTCAACTAAAAGGAAGAGTTGCACATCTCTCACTTAAAATCAAAGCAAGAAATGATTAAGCTTAATGAGTAAGGCATGTCAAAAGCCAAGATAGGTCAAAAACTAGGCCTCTTGTGCCAAATGATTATCCAAATTGTGAGTGCAAAGGAAACATTCTTGAAGGAAATTAAAAGTGCTACTCCAGTGAACATACAAATGATAAGAAAGCAAAATAGCCTTACTGCCAATGTAGAGAAAGTATTAGTGGTTTGGATAGAAGATCAAACTAGTCACAACATTCCCTTAAGCCAAAGCCTGATCCAGATACAAGGCCTTACTTCTCTTCAGTTCTGTGAAGGCCACGAGAGAAAAGAAAGCTGTAGAAAAAAAAGAAAATGCTAGCAGAGGTTAGTTGATGAGGTTTAATGAAAGAAGCAGCCATCTCCTAACATAAAAATGCAAGGTAAGGCAGCAAGTGCTGATGCAGAGGCCTGCAGCAAGTTATCCAGAATATCCAGCTAAGATAACTAATGAATGTGGCTACATTAAACAACAGATTTTCAATGTAGAGGAAACAGCCTTCTGTTGGAAAGAGATGTCACGTAGGACTTGCATTGCTAGAGACAAGTCAATGCCTGGCTTCAAAAAATTAAAGGACAAGTTGACTCTTGTTAGGGATTAATGCAGCTAGAGTCTTTAACTGGAAACTAATGTTCATTTACCATTCTGAAAATCTTAGGGCCTTTAAGAATTATGCTGATTTTTGGGGTTAGGTAACTTGTGCCTGTACTCCCAGGTATTCAAGAGGTTGAGGTTGGAGGATTGCTTGAGCCTAGGAATTTGAGGCCACCCTTGACAATATAGTGAGACCCCATCTCTAAAAATAAAATTTAAAAAAGAATTATACTAAATTAATTCTACCTGTGTTCTGTAAATGAAACAGCAAAGCCTGGATGACAGCACAACTGTTTACAGCATAATTACTGAATATTTTAAGCCCACTGTCAAGACCTACTGCTCAAAAGTAAAGATTCCTTTCAAAATATTCCTGCTCGTTGATGATGCACCTCATCATGTAAGAGCTCTGTTGGAGGTGTGCAAGGAGATTAATATTGTTTTCATGCCTGCTAACCCAGGAACCATTCTGAAACCCATAGATCAAAGAGTCATTTTGATTTTCTAGTCTTGTTATTTAAGAATAGCCATTCCTCTGATGGATCTGGACAAAGTAAATTGAAAACCTTCTGGAAAGGACCCAGCATTCTAGATGCCTTTGAGAACATTTGTGATTCATGGAAGGAGGTCCATATTAACAGAAGTTTGGAAGAAGCTGATTCTAAACCTCTAGGATGACTTTGACGGGTTCAAGATTTAATGGAGGAATTAACTACAGATGCGATGAAAATAGCAAGGGAGCTAGAATTAGAACAAGAGCCCAGAAATGTGACTTTGCTGCAATCTCACGGTCAAACTTTAACAGATGAGGAGTTGTTTTTTTTTTTTTTTTTTTTTTTTTTGAGACAGAGTCTTACTCCGTCACCCAGCTAGAGTATACTGACAGGATCTTGGCTCACTGCAACCTCCGCCTGCCAGGTTCAAATGATTCTCCTGCCTCAGCCTCCCTAGTAGCTTGGATTATAGGTGCCTGCCACCACACCCAGCTAATTTTTTGTATTTTTTAGTAGAGGTGGGGTTTCACCATGCTGGCTGGGCTAGTCTAAGCTGCTGACCTCTAGTGATCTGTCCACCAAATATTTGAAGATTATATTAACACATACGATAAAATATTTTATTCAGAAAAAATGAAAATAACCCAAAGGTCCATCAGCTGAAGAATGGAAAAATAAAATGCAATACAGTCATACAACAAGCATTCTTTGA
This sequence comes from Saimiri boliviensis, assembly GCF_048565385.1. Classification (NCBI taxonomy): domain Eukaryota; kingdom Metazoa; phylum Chordata; class Mammalia; order Primates; family Cebidae; genus Saimiri; species Saimiri boliviensis. The sequence goes on from NC_133449.1 coordinate 144,116,706, forward strand.
CCATAAAAAGGAATGAAGTAGCAATGTATACTACATCATGGATGAATCTTGAAAGCATTATGCTTAGTGAAAGAAGCCAGTCTCAGAGGCCACGTATCTTATGATTCTACTTATAGGAAATGTCCAGATGGGCAAAACAATAAATATTTTGAGTAATTGAGGTTTTTCCTCCTGTGACTCATATTGTCCCCATCAGGCCTATCATCAAGTCCTGTATATTCATTGTAATTGAGAAACTCCTCCTTTTCCCCCAGTTTGTATTTTTCTCTAATGACATGTGCTAGTAATTATTTGAACTTTATTTAAATCATTTAGGTATTAACTCACTTTATTACATATACTGAAACATACCTATGAGTGAATAAATGTAATTAGTTCTTCTTTTCTGTCATTAACAGATATAAAGTCAGCCTGGCAAGTACTTGGCTAACATTTCATCGTTCCTTTTCCCTAATCAATCCACCACTCTGCTCTTAAGCTCAGATGGCCTAGAACCTGTCTTGACACAGTTCTGAGCAGTCACTTATAGTTATTCAGAGTTGGCCCACAAGATGAGACCTGATGTCCCTAATAAGAAAGTAGGTAATGGTGTAATAAATATATACCTGGTGGTATAAAATGTTTCACTACCTTTATCTTGTTATATTTTGCGTTGGAAAGGTAAGTTAATCAGTGTTTGTTACAATTATAAAAAATGTGGTCTTAAATTTTCTGAAAAGGTAGACTTGTATATTATAATAATAATAATTGTGAATGGTTGGATTTCCATAATACTTACCTTCAACCTGAAAAACCTTTTTTTTTTTTTAATGGTTCCAAAATTTAAGTCATCAGATGGAAAGAATCTGTTAACTTTCATGGCTTAGGGGCTAAAAATGGTCCTCTCCCTTCTCTTGTAATAATGTTTTTCTTAAAGCATTCAGCTCTTTTCAATAAGAGATGACTTAGTGTTAATTATTCTCCTTGCTTCATTTGTATCTTTTGTAAGTGAAATACTGGCAAACAGAATTGCTTCTTTTGAGTAGCTATGAAAGGTCAGAAATGAAGACTTCCTATTTATTTAGCTGTCATATGCTTTACTGATATAAAGGAAAACTGGAAGTATTTTCTTTTAGTGCAGTGCAGTGTGAAAGTTCATAAGGTTAGAAATGATTTTTATCCTGACTTAAAACTCCTAGGTAATTTTTAAAAAAGATTTAATTACAGTTGTCATTTCTGTGATTTCTACTGAGAAAACAGTAGGGAGACTGTCCCACTGAATGTTCTCCCTCATTCCTGAATAATTACTATATTCTTGAAACGGTGACCTTGTCAGGTGACATTTTAGTGGGAAGGTCAGAGAGCATCTGATTTTCAAAGTGCTTGAATTCATGCATACTAATTTCACCTTAAAAAAATTTAGCATTTTGACTAAATGAATCCCTTGACTTTTAGTAGTACTCTAATTCTGGCTCAGGTGAATAATATTTGCCCTTGGTATATTGATTGCAAAACAGAAAAATCATTTTAAGAAGTGTTGCTGTTTGGGGAAAGTTTAAATTTGTTAGATCACGCTATTTGTGTGTGTGTTAAAATATATTTTAAACATACTGAAAAAAAGATGGAGAGTAATATAAGCAATACTTTTAAGCCTATTACACTAGTTAAGAAATTACCATTTTGTCATGCTTGCTACAGAATTTTTAATAATAATAATAGTAATAATAATGGTACATTATAGATATAAATCATTTCTTAATAATAATAATAATAGTAATAATAATGGTACATTATAGATATAAATCATTTCTTAACAAATCCCATTATGTTTCTTCTCACAAGTAAGCTATACCTTGAAGATAGTGGTTTTATTCCTAAGAAAATTTACTATATGTTTATGTATCAAAAAATTATATATGTTGTTGTATAGCAAGTTTTTGAGCTATCAGTTGCATCCTATTATGTATGTCATTTGCATGATGACAAAATTTAAGTCATTATTGCCAGAAGATGGAAAGAATTTTTTTTCTCAACATTCTGTTTTTGAAATTCATTTGTATTGATAAACTTCATGGTATTTCATTTAAAAATATGTACCACTTTATTATTCTTTATTTTCTTTTTTTGAGATAGAGCCTCACCTTGCTCTGTTACCCAGGCTAGAGTGCAGTGGCACAATCTCAGCTCACTGTTACCTCTGCCTCCGGGGCTCATATGATTCTCCCACCTTAGCCCCCTAATAGCTGGGACTACAGCCATGTGCCACCACGTGTGGCTAATTTTTGTATTTTTTGTAGAGATGTAATTTCACCATGTTGTCCAGGCTGGTCTCGAACTCCTGGGCTCAAGTGATCTACCCACATTTGCCTCCCAAAGTGTTGGAATTACAGACATGAGCCACTGTACCCAACTTATCTGTTCACTTCTTAATAAACATTTGGGTAGTTTCCATTTTTTCAACTATTATAAACAATATTATAATAAATATTTTTTTCCTGTCTCCTCATGCTTTAAGATTTTTGCCCCATTGTGTACCTAAAAATGGATTTGCTGGGTATATGTGTATTATAAACTATATTAGATGTTGGCAAATTGTTCTTCTAAGTGGTTATAGCAATTTACATCTTCATCCCCAACCATTTTAAAAACACTTTCTGAGATATAATTTATATGTCATAAATATGCATCACTGGCATATAGTGTACAATTCAGTGTGTTTTAGTATATTTATAGTTACACAAGTATTACAAAATCTAATTTCAGAACATTTTCATTTCATCATCCCCAAAATAAACATTGTACCTATTGGTAGTCACTATTACTCCCTCTTCCATTTGCTGATGCCCCCAGCCCTATGTCACCACTAATCTACTTGCTGTCTCCACAGATTAGACTATTCTGAACATTTGCATATATGATACTATACAATATATGATTACGTGGTCTTTTGTAATTGGCTGCTTTCACTTACCATAATGTTTTTGAGGTTCATCAATATTGTAGCATGTATGAGTATTTCATTTCTTTCTCTTTTTTTCATTTTGTCTAATTGTATTACCATGTTTTATTTCTCTGTTCATCATTTGATGGACACTTGGATTGTTTCCACTTTTTTTACAATTGCAAATAATGCTGCTGCAAACATTCATGTATAAATTTTTGTGTGGGTAATTTGTTTTCTTTTCTCTTGAGTAGACTCCTAGGAGTAGAATTGTTGGTCTGGGTCATATGATGGCTCTATGTTTAACATTTTGAGCAATTGCCAGAGGTGGCTGCACCATCTTACAATACCACAAGTAATATCTGAAAGTTCCAGTTTCTCCACATCCTCCCCAATACTTGTTATTTTCTTTTTATTATATATCCCAGTGGGTATGAAGTGGTATCTCATTGTGGTTTTGATTTGCATCTCCTTAGTGACTAATCACTAATGAACATCTTTTTATATGCTTATTGGCGTTTCTGTATATTTTTTGAAGAAATTTCTATTAAAATCCTCTGCCTATTTTTAAAATTGGAGTTTCAGTCTTTTTATTGAGTTATGTGTGTCTTTATATATTTTGAATGCAAGTTATTTATCAGATATATGATTTGCAAATACTTTTTTCCTGTCAGTTATCTTTTCACTTTCTTGATCGTGTCCTTTGAAGAATAAGTTGCTTTTCAAATTTCTGATGAAGTCCAGTTTTATCAAATTATTTTACTGCTTGTGTTATTGATACCATATCTAAGAAATCACTGCCTAAGTCAAGGTCAAGAATATTTACTCCTATTATTTTCCTATGAGTTTTATAGTTTTACCTCCTACATTTAGGTATTTGATCCATTTTGACTTAATTTTATATAGGGTGTGAGGTAGGGGACTACTTCATTCTTTTGCATGTGGATATCCCATTACCACAGCACAATTTGATGTTCCATCATCAAATTATCTTGACATCCTTATTGAAAATCAATTGACCAGAAATATAAGAGTGTATTTCTGGTATCTTAATTCTGTCTCATTGATCTATATCTCTATCTTTATGTCAATACCATATAATCTTAATTACTGTAGCTTTGTAGGCAGTTTTGAAATTGGGAAATATAAAATCTACAGGTTGTTCATTTTCCTCAAGATTATTCTGGCTATTCTGGGTCCTCTGTATTTTCATATGAATTTTAAGATTAGCTTGTTGGTTTTTAGCAAAAGACATCTGATATTTTGGTAGAATTCCTAATGAATCTGTAGATCACAATTTGGGGAGTATGGGCATTTAATATTACTAAGTCTTTCAGTCCATTGGAAGATCACTGGATGTCTTTCTATTAATTTAGATCTTTAAAAATTTTGAACTTTCTTTCAACTATGCTTTATAGATTTTATTGTATATATCTGTCCTATTATTATATTTATTCCTATGTATTTTATTCTTGTTGATGCTATTGTAAATGCAGTTGTTTACTAAGTTTTATTTTTAGATTGTAGTCTATACATTGGTAGCATATAGAGGTACAATTGATTTTTTTTTTTTTTTTTTTTTTTTTTGAGACAGAGTTTCGCTCTTGTTACTCAGGCTGGAGTGCAATGGCACAATCTCGGCTCACCGCAACCTCCGCCTCCTGGGTTCAGGCAATTCTCCTGCCTCAGCCTCCTGAGTAGCTTGGATTACAGGCATGTGCCACCATGCCCAGCTACTTTTTTGTATTTTTAGTAGAGACGAGGTTTCACCATGTTGACCAGGATGGTCTCGATCTCTCGACCTTGTGATCCACCCGCCTCAGCCTCCCAAAGTGCTGGGATTACAGGCTTGAGCCACCGCGCCTGGCCAATTGATTTTTATATTTTGGTCTCATGTTCTTCTACTTTGCTAAGCTCATTTGATAGATCTAATAGCCTTTTTCATTGCTTTTTTTTTTTTTTTAGGGTTTTGAAGTACAAGATGCAGTCCAGAGTTTATTCATGTTGTTAAGTTTTTAATTTCAGTGACTATATTTTCATTTCTAATTTTTTCCCACATGTACCTGTTGTTATATATCTGCCTCTTTCATTTTACAATTTCTTGCCTTTTGCCTGAAATATTTTGTATTTCTTTTATTTATGCCTTCAGATATTCCAAATATACTTCTGTTAAAGTCATTGTTAGGCTTTTTGTGAAACTAATTCTATGTGAAGTGAAGTCATTTTTTCTTTTCTTCTTTTCCTTTCTTTTCTTTTCTCTTCTATTCTTTCTTTCTTTCTTTTTTTTTTTTTTGACAGGGTCTCACTCTGTTGCTCCAGCTGGAGTACAGATCTCTGCTCACTGCATCTTCCGCCTCCTGGGTTGAAGCTATCTTCCCACCTCAGCCTCATGAGTAGCTGGGACTACAGGCATATGCTACCTCGCCCAACCAATTTTTTTTGTATTTTTTGTAGAGATAGGGTCTAGCCATGTTGCCCAGGCTGGTCTTGAACTCCTGAGTTCAAATGATCTTCCTGCCTCAGCCTCCCAATGTGCCAAGATTGCAGGTGTGAACCACTGTGCCTGGCCAGAGTGAATTCATTTTCTGACTGTCAATTTGTTGATTTTGTTTGATACCTTTGTTAGGATTAGATTTCTGTGAATTTTAGTTTGCAGTTATATTTGAGCAAGAGGTTTTATGAGTGTTTTGTTCTTCTTGTCTTTGTTCATTCCATTCTGTTATGATCTTTCAATTATCTACATCTGACTCCCCAATACTTCTGTCCAGACTTATGCCTTATAATAACAGTCCAGCTCAGAGTGATACAGATTCAGCCACTGAGCTTTCAAGTGAGGGGAAGCCCCACACCAGCCTCGAATATCAAGCCGTACACTCTCTAGTCCCCATTACTCTGAAACCTATTTAGTCCCCCTTACCATACTGGAGCCAAAGCCTGGCTACCACTGTTTCCCTCCAGAGTCCAACACACAGTAGCCTCAGCCCTGCACACTGTTTTTCATTTCTCTCTCCATACTGGTTCATGGAGGTGCATATCTTGTTTGTGAGCCTTTTTATGTCTTTTGGTTTTGGTTATCAATTTTTATATTTTTTCTCCCATGTTTTCTGTTTTGAGCAGAGGGCATATGTCAAATTTTATATCAAATAGTAAAGTCCTTATACCTTCATTATTGAAAACCCAATAGTGTTTATTCTGTTTTTTTTTTTTTTTAATATGTAAAGATGGGGTCCTGCCATATTATCAAGGCTGGGCTTGAACTCCTGGCCTCAAGCCATCTACCCACTGGGTCCCCCAAAGTGTTAAGATTACAGATGTGAGCCACTGCATGCAGCAATATTTATTTTTTAGGGTAATTTTAAATTGTCAACAGGGTGAAACTTGTACTGAATGTTATTTTTTTATTGAATGTTATTCAATCCATATTGAACGTTATTTTTTATTATAAAACAAGTTATATAAAATGAATATTTTCATTTTGCAATAGATCCCCCTCCCCCAGGAAAATCCTTTCCATAGCAGCTAGCATGTGAATATTTGCTATATAACGAGCACCATGCTGAGCATTCTACCTATATTATTCAATCACAATAACCCTTCAAAGTTGATATTATTGTTTTTTTAATAGAAGAATAAATTGAATTTTAGACTGTTCAAGAACTTGTCAGTAGTCGACACGAGTATTCAAATTCAGGTCTGTCTGATTTGAATGCTTGTGCTTTAAGTCATTTTTTAATGCTTTTCCATTTTAATTGTTGTGAAGTTTGCATTATATTCTCTTCTTTCTTTTGGCAAATTTGTACAATTTTAATGATGTTTGGTACAGAAAAATAAGAACCTGAGACAGGAACAGATTGGATGATTTCAATGTTACCAGAGCTGCAGCGATTGTATACTGTACTATAAGGTTTCAGAATATGTTTGAGGGATATTCCCTGAACTAGTAGGATCTTTCATGATAAATTATTATTGTTAAAGTTTTGGAGGGGCCAATGAGACACTTCCCCATCTTTTCATTTTTATTACTTTTATAAGTACATAGAGGTGTACTTATGAGTATATGGCTGTGGGGACTTTTAAAAATAGGATTATTATTATAATTTTACATTCTAAAGGGAAGAACCATTTATTCGATGTTAATAGTTCAGACTCTTCATATATTATTACATGTGATGACACTCAAAAAAGAGACGTCCTAATTACAGAAGCGTAAAAGAAAGGGAGAGAGTTGGCATTAATGAATTGAGTGGTGTCTGGAAGTTTTTAGCAAGGTTCCTATATTAGGTATCTATAGATGAAGAATTAAACCTAAATCTCATGCCCTGCCAGCATTTATTAACTAACTGAAATCTGCAAGTGTTTCTTTTATGGAGATTGATAGGCTAGTAAGAATAAAAGAAGCCAGGAGGTTTTCAACCTATACTGGGCAATTGAACTTAAAGAATAATGACTGGGTAAGTATAGTGTTGAAAAGGATTTGAATTTATAAGAAATCAGGAATTAATATAATAAGTGTCAGAATCAAGAGACTAATAAGAAGGATGTGTAGATGCTAATCCTCATCTAGGCTGATTATTAGAGTTTTAGGTGCTAGTTTGTAGTGGAGTATTAGAGGAACATGATTTTTGTTAGATTTTTAGTGATGAAATAAGTAGGAGAGAATAGAATAATTCTAAATGGGTTGGAACTATCTGTTGCAATGAATCTCCTCTGTGCCTTTCTTCTAATTGTAGGAGATGGTTTATTGGAAATCTCAAGTTTGAACTACTCGGACTCTGTATCCCATCCCTCTAGGGCCAGCTCAGCCCTTCATCCTGTCAAAGCAGATAAAACAGAACAGCTTGCAATTTGCTATAAAGGGGTCCTTGGGATGAAGCATTTTAATGTCCATAAAGAGTAGACAAAACCTTCATTTTTAAAGACTCCCATGGAACATTTCAAACAGCATGGATATGTCTTGGTGCCCTTTGCCAAAACTAATAGATTTAGGCTGTGGAGTTTGAGGAAAGCTGAGAATTTAGGTCTACTTAATCATCTAATAACATTTTAATATGTTTATCTTATTTTAGCCCACATGCCCTAAAACTTGCAATACTTTGAATAAATAATACTTAAATAAGAAATGCTACTAATCTTTAGACCTATGTCAGTTAAACATAGAAGGAATGAAAAATTACAATAACATTATTTAAAAATAAAAAATAAAATATAAAAATCTAGAGAATAGATCAAATTTATTTAACCTGACAGTTTTTTTTTTTTTGGTTTGTTTGCTCGTTTTTAATTTTGCCTCTATTAGTCTGAGGGTGAGCTGCCTTTCTGGTTCAAATAGCTATTCCAGCTAAGAACCCTGAAGAAGAAATGGCACAGAGGGACTGAAGTGTAATAAAATACAAAGTATGTTATTTTGAATTCTTCTCATGCTCTAAGAACAGGAATATCTTAAGCTTTGATAGAATGGTGTAATTTTATATTTTCCATTTGACTACTTTAAAAGGTTCATTGTCTTTTAATTAAACTACAGGGGGGAAGAGCGGAGATTAAAAGTTACAGTACTATAAAGGGGATGGCTTTTAGCTGCATGAGTGAAGACACCACAATAAAGCAAGATGGAGTGCAGCAACAAGTTTTGTGCCTTGAAGCCTCCTCTTGTCTGACTGTGGCAGTAATTTGGAGTTAATTTGTGCAGCTTCTCAATAAAAGACTTTGTGTTTTCTATTCTTTGATTCTTCCTAGCATCTCTTCCCAGCTGTTCTTTTATCTTTCCTTTTATATGATCCAGTGCAGCTTATATGCCTAGATGTGATAAGGAGGTAAACAAGTTTAGGTGAGAAGCTTGGACCAGGCTTAGTACATGGATATTTTCTATTTATCACCTGCTTTTTATTTTCTACAAAATGACTACCTCAAGTAACACCTTCCTTGAATCTCCCACTTTCTACTCTCACTGACAAGTGGAGGCCCACTTTTCTCCTATAGTAATTTTGTAGTTTTAGCATGGGGTGGATGTTTGGGTTTCTGTATTTGACAATATATTACAGCTAGTACTTGTTTTATATTCCTTTGTCTGCATGAACATTTTTTTTTCTTTGTGTCTGTTTTTCTCCCCTTGCTATTTACTCCACCACATGCCCCAAGTCCTTCAAGCCAATGAGGCTGTGGTGACACCTTCTGGGCAGTGCTGGGAGTGAATTACAGTCATAAGTTCCATGGTGGTGGTAACATACCAAAGATTGGGTTTGCAATACTGAATTTGGTTTATTTCATCAGAAGAATTGCTATTTCATTCTACATGTGCTCAGAGTTTCTACAACTTGTTAAATATCAATGTTATTTCTTAGTAATAAACAGTGATTTGTAGTTAGTTACATAAAAAGTCAATGGGCCTGCATGCTTGATCAATGTAAGAGTATGGTTTTTGGCTGGGCCTGAAAATGAGTGTTAACAGAGCGGATATTAATGTTTTCATGTTATTAGAATATCAGCACTGTACTTCTGCTTTTTTTTTTTTCCATGACACGGAAGTGTTAGGTTATATGCCAGTGTTTTATAGCAGTGGGAAAATGTCCCATAAACAATCTCAGTAGTAACAATATCATCCCCCTCAACCATCCACTGTCGGAGAGTACAGGATGAAGCTTTCTCCAGGGCTGTTCTTATCTATTCATGTCTCATGTCAGCTTTAACAGACATGTAAGGAGTCTTCTCTGTGGCCGTTGTTGGAACCTTGCCTTTTTCTGAACAAAATTCATTCTATCCACCTCTACTTAGAAGCTGATGTAACTCTCTTGTGTTAAAAGATTTTAAACGATAACTTCTTCACACAGATAGCATGAAACATAATATGCATTTACTGTTACCAATTTACTTATTTTTTTTGTTGACCTCTGCTTGGACCCTAATGCTAAAAGCTGTAGTTTCTAATGAAATCACTAGATAGTTTTAGCAAAGTTGCCATTACTATATCTTCAAGAAATTGGCTAATATTAAAATACATTAAATAATTTCAGGGCTCCTAATAATCTTTTCTCCAAATATTGAGGTACTGAGCAACAAAGATGTGATTGGCTGTCAACATGGCTCTAACGTCACCTTAGGGCAGCGTCAAATGAAATAGCACAAGACATTCAACTTAAGGGTGAGGATGACCAGTACAGCTGGATATGCAGCCTTTAAAATGGCACCACATGCTTTATCTTAGCTTTTTGCATCATCCTTTGGTCAAATATTGCATAGCCAATATATAATATATACATTTGTGTTTGGTACAGAACTCAATATTTCTACTATTACTATATAATAAAATAAAAGCAAGAACGCATTGCTTTGTGATTTTGATTTGCAAACAGATGGTAGATATCTGGAAAATAGACGAGCTATAAAAAATTGGGAAAAATGTTTTTCATGAAATTAAAAGAAAACTGACTTAAAATACTAAGAATGTGAATGGGTAACAAAATATCATGTAGTAAATGTGGAGATGATGATTTTATTTGAAGTGGGGGGAGGGAGGAGAAAAGCTAGAAGGAGGCAAAAACACAATTTGGCCTAAAATTGAATTTCTCTGATAAGGCATTTCAGAAGCGGCTTGTCTTATTCACTCAGCAGCAAAATAATCATATGCGCTTTAATAATCTTTATTTTACAGGAGTGTGTTGCCAGGGTAACAGAATGTAAGCAGGGGAACAGCACCTTGCAGATCACAAAGGCAAATCTGTGGAAAGAAATTTTACTGAGTTTCTCTTTTCTTTACCAGTGTAATAATGAGTCGTATTTTCCCTGCACTATTTAATAGTCTCACATAAACATTTTTTCCCCTTTCCCTTTTTTGTATCTGTTTAAACATGGACAGTAGCATAAATCTGGAACTGTCAAGCTCAGTGAGCTAAGCAAAAAAACAGATGTTATACCTTTAGCATTTTTATGTAATTACTTTTTATTGTTATTTTACCCCATCTCCATTCCTCCTGATCTTATTGTTGTTTCTTTCTCTCTGTAAACCAATCTGATGATAGTATTCCAAATAAAGGGAGTTTGAAGTAGGATGATAGTATTCCAAGTAAAGGAGGTTTCCAAGTAAAGGGAGTTTGAAGTATTTGGCTATACTAATCAACATTTATTAGCTAAGCTTGCCTCCATGGAGATTCTAAAGACATGAAGACTGCAACTGAAGCATCTATTTTTGGAAAGGGGTAAATTGAATTGTATAAAATTAATTATATAAAATGAAGTGACAAGCATTCAGGCCAATTATACTTATACACATACACAAATATGTATACACACACAAGACAGGACTGAAGAAGGAAAAGAAGCAAATTAGGTTCTTTCAGCTGTCCGTTGGGCATTGGAACCTCAATTAGTTCTGGGAATTGGCTGATTTTAAATTAACAAAATGAAAGTTTCCAATGCCTTTCCAAAAGAGATAATAACAACTGGCAATAAGAATGTGCCTACTGACCATTTGATTGGATCAAATTTATGACTAATCTATGGCTTATAAATATTTGCCTGTCATTGTCTTGTCAAAGGCCATAGTCTGTGAAGGCTAATGCAGAAAGCAAATAATATTAAACTATAGAACTGGCACACAAAAAAAAAAAGCCTCATAGAATTAGATATGAAAATCTTTATTCATATGATGGTTGATTTGACTTCTGCCAAGAATTTTACATTAATGCTATGTCTTAATTTTAACATGCTCACTTGTGCACCCAAGCATACCTCATACAGTTCTTTCTCTAAGTCTATGGGATAATCAGTAACCAGAAGCAAGTGCTCAAAAATCAGTTTCTGGATAGACTGCATTCTAAATTATATTATTCTCAGTTTTGACGAAATGTACTAAAGTGTAGTTTTAATTAGTTATTAATTTTTTTCTATAAATTACCCTTTTTTGCCAGATAAACCTTGCACTAATACTTAAAATTCAAACCAATTAAAGCTGCCTTAAAAACAGATAATGGTAAAAGAGCAAGTAAAATTTGAAAAGGCCAAGAAAAGACTTGTTAAAATGGCAAATTATAAGAAAAATGTTTCATAATGATATAACTAGTGTATCTCTGATGTTCACAAAAAATGGAAAAGGATCATATTGAAATATTAATAGTAAGAGTTCTGATGTTTCAGAAGCGTTTCAAACCCAAGTGCTATGGAAGTCAAAGGTTGATTCTCATCAAGCACCATTGAAGGTTCAGGAGAAAAATTTTTACACCCACCAGAATCCATTTAAAATCATTTCTCCATGTTACAAAACTGTTGACTTAAAATCAGCTCCCGATTTTCATTCTGCATAGAATCAATTTGATGCTTTCATGGAGCCAATATCTTCTTTGGTATAAAATCTCTATTTGACCTCTATGATGTTAATTATTTCTTAAAAGCTAATAATAAGATAATGTTGCTGAAAGGACAGACATTTTCTTCTCCCTGGGCTCTTGTTTACCTCTGGATTCTATATAGAAATTCCTCTATGGAAATAAGGTTAACAGTTTTGGGGCTAGAGTAGTATGAATATTTTCTTAGCATTTGAGTATTCATCCTTGGTACATGAAAATCATCAATAATTTTATATTTTTATTTAATTGCTATGAAGATAGCATATGATTGGCAAATGTAAACATGGTGGTAAGTAAGTACTGTTCATTTAGTGATCTTCAGCAATAAACAATTTCAAATGATCTGCTAGCATTTGCTCTTATTTGGTTAAAAAAAAAAAAAATCTTTCCCCTAACCTCTTGAATTTGGTGCAAGTTTGCAACCATGTGTAACAGAATTTTTAAATGGGACTCTCCTTGTTTGTTTTTACTATGGCCCTAAGACAAAAGATTTTAAGGTAAGAAATGAAGATATCCTCCAGTTCTTACAGGAGCAGAAGGGAGAAAACCAGTTATGTGGTTCTTAAGCTACTTAATCTTGTCAAGGATGTAAAAGGATTGGGAGATAGGAAATTAAGGAAAGGGGAAGGAAAGGAGGGTCTCCTTTCATCTGAATCTAAGAGAGAAAGGCTTTAAGAGATGTAGAACTTAATAAGTGACCCCTGCCATTTAAGACCAGCTAGCTGACTTATGCCAAAGAAATCTAAAGAGCATAAGACTGATTGGCCAGCTGCTTTGAAGGTAGAGTGACAGGTAACTGTTAGGCAAATGTTGCTTAAGTTTATGTCATGGATCAGAAATAGGTCATATCCACAAAAAAGGTGATACAGGGTTGACTTACATGCGTAGACTGCCTGGAGGGGCCTAATGATCCCAAAAGTCCACTGAAGTGCCATCTTCTCAGGAACAGTAAGCTGAGAAAGAGTTTCAGTTAAATCAAAGGATCTGCAAGTGAGATTCTGACCACCCTCTCTCATGGCAGGTGCCTATAACAGGACTTCAAAACTTTTAATACTAGACTAGACTAGACATTAATTGCTGAATATTCTGATACCATAAATGAATGAAAACATGAAATCTGCCCTAAATTTAATACACAGAGATGGGAAGCCCCATAGAATAAATTAAAAGAGATACTGAAAGTCAACAATAAAGTTTATTGTTACACACCAAATGTTTTTCTATTCAACTTAATTATTTTTTATACATAAATGCATGAAAATGTGATCTTGAAAGAAGGGTTGCATTTTAGGAAATAATATTACACTTTTCTTTTGACTCGTACTGTATTATCTCTATCTCTGTAATCAGTATTTCTACCCCTTCTACTTGACCATTCATACTTCAGTGAGAAGGTACTAAAGTCAGGCAAAAAATAATCGTAGTGAGGAAAATTTTTGTTAGATTGTTTTATCTATGTGAATTTATCTCTTCTCCAAAAGCCCTTCTACAGCTTTTCTTGGTTTGCTATTTTTCCACTTTCTTTTTTTGTCCAGAGCTTAAGTCGGGGGTATGAAAATCAAGGGGCCTTGATTAATCTACAAACAGGATCACACATTAGTAGATATCTGCAAGTTAATGGTAATATTTTTAGAAGAATATAATCAAGTTCTGAATACAGTATAATGGATTAAATAATAAAAATAGATATGTGTGTTAATGCAATATTCTAAAGGCTACTGGTCTAAATAATCTTCAATAAATTTTAAACATATAAGAATCTCTAAAACATTAAACAAATATTAACATTATTACTTTCAGGTTGGTTTCCTTGGGACAGTCTGGCCTCTGAATTTTGGTGGGCTGGTTTGGGCTATAGCTATACTTACACTTTTTATTTAACATCTTTATAACATTGGGACTTCTCAGAATGTAGGAGATAATGATAGGGAAGCCTGGGTAGAGAGTAAGATATTAATAGAGAGATGTTAGAAAAAGCAGTAATAATAGAACTCTATTTTGGAGATCATATGATAGAAAACAGCCAGCCAATGCAATAATGTGCACAGGTACAAAAGGAAGGATGATGTGAATGTCTGCCTTCGTAAATTAGGTCTCAGGCCCTTCAAGGCAATCCTATAATGCCCTATATAAAAAGTACTCTTTTTCTCTTGACCTTAGCAAGCATTGTGTATCTTAATTCAGACAGAAAAATCAACATGTTTTCTAATGTCATAAAAAATGCTAAAGGCAGAAATCAAATTATTAAATATAGTTGGTCTCAGTGCTGTTATACTGTTTATTCTCGTTAGTTGAATGAGAACTTTCCTATCATTAGCAAAGTGATTTATATTGGAATCCATGTAAATGGTCAGTGTTTTTTACCTTTAAAGTTTATACTTTTTCTGCATATATGTGCAGAGCTGCAACTTACTATAAAAATTAGTTGGTACATATATTACTAAAAATTGTTATTGAAATATGTTAACAAGGAAATTGATTAAATATTGAACATTTCTAACAATGCTTATAATTTTATCACAGTGAAACATACTGAAAAGACTGATTAGTTCAAAGCTTAGCTGTGCAACTTGATAGGTTTGAGTTTGTATCAGTCACTTTCTCAGTCTTTTTTCTTTTCACCTGTAAAATGGAAATAGTATTTCTTCCCCTGCTTAAATGATAATTATTGTAAAAATCAAGATAAGGCAAGTTGAAGGTAAAATCAAGATAAGGAGTAGTCTGTTAATATAGATAAAGCTCCATGTGTACACATACATATTTTCACATAATGACCATGATCATATATGAAAAATATGATATATACACTCATACTTCCATATCATGGGTTCCACCTTCATGGATTCAACTAACTGTAGTTTTAATAGTTGTAATATATTCAGAATAAAATGGATGGTTGTGTCTGTATTAAACATGTACAAATCTTTTTTATGTCATTACTATCTAAACAATATAGCATAAAAATTATTTACATAACATTTACATTGTGTTAAGTGTTGTCAGTAATCTAGAGATGATTTAAAGTGCATGAGAAGATGTGTGTAGATTATATGCAAATACTACACCATTTTATAGAAGGAACTTGAAGATCCATGGACTTTCGTATTTGCAGGAGGTTCTGGAACCAGTCCCCCCTAGGATACTGAGGGATGACTATATGTGTCTGTGTATACAGTCATCCCTCAGTATCCAGTCTGTATATTGTGTATATATAGTTATTTGTTACATGAAAATATCATACTATGATATTATTTTTCATTATGATTTCAATTGCATAAAAGTATCCAGTTGTGATTTTTCCTTTCCATTGCTGAGAATTGTCTGTTGAATGAAGATATAAATATATTTTCAGTCATAGGAGGATTCATTGGGTCCCACAATTATGGGCGAGTCATGGATTTTAGGGGAAAATAAGAATTTCAATAGTTTTCATTCATTCAAGAGAATGGAGTTAAAGTTTTTAGACTAGGAACATAGGAAAGAAATAACCTTATTTAGAAGAATGCTGAAAGAACTATAAAGAGATTTCCTGAATATTTCATTTAGATACTTTAGCTTCCATTTTGACTTTTGGATAATAGAGCTTACTATCTCAATAATAGAATAAAGTGAAACTGTTAAAAAAAAAAAAGGCAACATTCAGGTTGCTCACTTTTTATGGATCCCACATAACCTCCATAGAAGTATGTTAAAATAAAGACGATATTGCATCTCTAAGAGTGAAAATAATGTAATTCATCACAGATAAAATATGTAGACTCTTAAAAGCAAGTCTGGGGTAAGCTTAAAACTTATTCATTTCCCATATTTTAAGAATTATAAACTAAGAACTTTTGATGTAAATTTAGAACACCAGATACAAGGTATTTTACATTTTATACTAGTTCATAAACAGGCGATTTTACCAAAAGCATCTCATTTTTTTGTTCTTAAGGTATACTCTCATAGTGGTTATTCCTCATTGTAGAATAGTAGAAGCTTATAGGACTCCCCCACCCCACACGCAAATTAACTTAGGACAGGTATGCACAGGTCAGTAAGGAAGGCCTGAAATAATCCTTTACAGATTTTATCATTAGTATTAATTAACACTTTGTAGTGACTTCTATGTGAACGAGTTAGAAAGCATGTTCCAAAGATTAAGACAAATATGTTCCATGAACTAGAAATTTACACCTTCAAAGATTATTTCTGTGTTTAATTTAGGTAAAATAAATTTCCTTTGTTTACTGTCTTTGGCTTTAATTCATATTTTTCTAGCCATGGGGTGTGTGTGTGTGTGTGTGTGTGTGTGTGTGTGTGTGTGTCTAAAATAATGGGATGTATCATGGACTGAAAGAAAGGCAAATACTTATTTTATTGTTAAGTGAACCATCTACTTTATGAGTGATTAACTGAGATGGTAGTAAGATAGTAATTATAAGTCTGGCTTGAAATTTGAATTATTTGATTTTTATTATACTAGACCATATACCTGGTAATAATTAAGGGGGTTTTGTGGCTATTGTGTCTGAAATGTTTGCTGACTTATGTGATCTCTTGTCATTTGAGAGTGGATTTGGGATGACCTACTTCAATATAATTCCTATTAGTAACTCCATTGAAGTGTTAAATAATAAATCCTTTGAAATTTTTTCCTTGGGTAATCCTAACTTAACCATATTATGGAAATAGAAATAGCTCTCTAAGGAGGCACATCATGTGTGCATGCATGTGTGAGTATACACATGCGCATGTGTGTTAGCATCTAGTCTTTATGAAGAGCAGATACTTTGGGCTTCCTTTTGTCTCACATAATGTTAGTTAAAGCTGCAGTTGACATTTTCCTGCATAATGCAAGGATTTATCAGAATACCTTTTCATTTCAGGGCATGTATATAAGATTTAAATATAATCACAAGACTTAAAAGAAATGATCCAGTTTCTTTCTCTAAAGCAGAATGACAGCACTACTTTATCCCACCACTGAGTATCATGATGAGGGTGACATGTTCCAATTGTGATAAATCTTGTCGGAAATAAAATAGCTTGTCTCAAATTTAAGTGTTTTTACACCTACGTTTTCAAAATGGAATTATCTGCAAATATTATAAGTGATCGACTAACAGTTGTTCTCCATCTAAAGCAAAGATAACTGTTTATTTTAGCTAATTACATACCATAAAAGCTAAGGATATTTTGTAGATTATTACAGCTGAGAAGGCATATAAAAACGGAACACCAACAGAATTGCATAAAGGAAATGGATTCTTATCATTATTATAAATGAGTGTGTGTTACTGACTGACTTCCCTGCTCATTTTCTCCACCTCCACATCTCCCTGTACATCTTTCCATTTCATGGGAAACCATGAACATCTTTATGATTTTTTAAAATCTAATCAAGCTCCATTCTCTCTTAAGTGGACAATGAGGTGACAACTTAGTTGGACTAATGTAGTGCTACATGGTGGAGATTCTTTATCCAGCCTATTGAGGATCTGCTTTTAAAAAAAAAAAAATCTCTTTTAGCAGGGAAAGAAGTAATTTATAATTTACCTTAATTTTCACAAAGAAAGACTTTTTAAAAAAAAAAAAAAAAACATGATATTTTCAACAACTTAAATTAACTTTTCCCTATCATGGTAGCCTGGATTCTTGCATCTTTTGAAATGGAAACTGTCCTAACCTCATAACCTCAACATCACTGTGAGCAAAACTCTTTCTAATTATATGACTGTGTAGTATGCACATTAGCATTGCTAATCAGCTTACTGCAGTGGATTTGTATCTTCACTACTAATGTTCATAGGATGTCCATTGACATAATTGCAGGTCTGCATCAGTGCTTAGATGCTACTGTATTTAAAATCACAGGTTGGAATTTATTAGTGCATACCACAGTATATGGAAAACTTTTCAACCCTATGTAATTGTATGTTACTAACTTGAGTTTACGTAGTTTTATTTATCCGAAATCTTTATGGTACCTAATGCTATAATACACTGGATCTTTAGCTTAAAAATGAAAAGACTCTATCTCACTTGGTTTTGCTGCATTTTTTTCTTCTATGATTGAAAGGCAATCATCTCTTCTGAGGGAAGGTTTTTTAATCTATGTCAAAGAATAGCTGATGATTTCTGAAAATCACTTTCAAAAGGCCGTTGTGAGATTATCATGATTGTCACAAATGAATATTTATTAAATGTCCATTGGGTTCTTGACATCATACTTGGGTTTGCAGCAATTTCACTGAAGATATACAATAGTGTTGAGGTGTAAAGGAGAGAAGGTTTCTGTGAATTTTATACGTATATAAGTATGAAGAAAAGTATTGCATAATTAGATGGTGTGTATATGTTTTAGTAAATATATGGTATATTTCTAATGTATGTGAAGATGGCAGAAATGTCAGGTAAGAAGTAGGAGCAATTTCTGTTTTATTATTTAGGTTTTTAAAATATTTATGATATTTATAAATATTCTGATATTCTAATATTTCCATCTGGAAACTAAAACAAAATTTTTTATAAATCTTCCTCAGATTAATAAGTTATCAAGAATAAAACAATATAATAGCAGTCAATGATTAAGTGCTACTCACACTTGACACCACCTTATTTAATGGAAATGCAACTGAATATAACTATTGAAAGAAGAAAAGAGTTTAAGATGATAAAAATGATCAAAATAAGATTTTTGCAAGCCCATTGGCAGTACAATGACGTAGCAAGAGTTTTGTGATAAAAAGAGGACCAACAGATCCATGAAGGTCAAATAGAAGGAAACAAACTGAATGCAGGATTACCATGACTAGTATAATAGTTAATGTCAGAAAATTATGTTAGTCTTACATGAAGTCCATAAAATAGGTAATTCACAAATTTACAATGAAGAATTTGGGAAATCAAAGTTAGAGGAAAAGAATTAATTAAGGAAATGAATGCTGATAAAGAATAATAATTCATTCATTCAACCAGTCACACATCACATTTATGATATACTCCTGCCTACTAGATGCTGTGCCACAAGCAAATGTGAAGAATAAAAGGATTTAGTAGAGAATTCCTGGACAGGCAACTTAATATTAACTTGAAAACTCTCATACTACTACGTATTTAGAAATGCTATAAAATGCAACAAATATCATTTTGGTTGCATAGCTATGCTTACAAGAAACTAAGGAAAATTCTAGGTCTGTAGTTGAGGCAGCAATTAATAACCTGCAAACCAGAAAAAGTCCAGGTCCAGACAGGTTTACAGCTGAATTCTACCAGATGTTCAAAGAGGAGTTGGTACCATTCCTTCTGAAACTATTCCAAACAATACAAAAAGGGGGAATTCTCCCTAACTCATTTTATGAGACCAAGATCATCCGTACCAAAACCTGGCAGAGACACAACTAAAAAGAAAAACTTCAGGCCAATATCCATGATGAACATCGATGCAAAAATCTTCAATAAAATACTGGCAAACTGAATGCAACAACACATCAAAAAGCTTATCCATCATGATCAAGTAGGCTTCATCCCATGGATGCAAGGCTGATTCAACATATGCAAATCAATAAATGTAATCTATGACATAAACAGAACCAAAGACAAAAACCACATGATCATCTCAATTGATGCACAGAAGGCCTTTGACAAAATTCAATAGCACTTTATGCTAAAAACTCTCAAAAAACTAGATATCATTGGAACATATCTGAAAATAATAAAAGCTGTTTACAACAGACCCACAGCCAATATCATACTGAACAGGCAAAAACTGGAAGCATTCCCTTTGAAAACTGGCACTAGACAAGGATGCCCTCTCTCACCACTCCTATTCAATATAGTATTGGAAGTTCTAGCCAGAGCAATTAGGCAAGAAAAATAAATAAAGGGTATTCAGTTAGGAAAAGAGGAAATCAAATTGTCTCTATTTGCAGATGACATGATTGTATATTTAGAAGACCCCATCATCGTCTCAGCCCAAAATCTCCTTAAGCTGACAAAGCAACTTCAGCGAAGTCTCGGGATACAAAATCAGTGTGGAGAAATCACAAACATTCCTATACACCAATAACAGACTTAAAGAGAGCCAAATCAAGAACAAACTGCCATTCGCAATTGCAACAAAGAGAATAAAATACCTAGGAATACAACTAACAAAGGATGTAAAGGACTTTTTCAAGGAGAACTACAAACCACTGCTTAAGAAAATAAGAGAGGACACAAACAGATGGAAAAGCATTCCATGCTCATAGTTAGGAAGAATCAATATCATTAAAATGGCCATACTGCCCCAAGTAATTTATAGAGTCAAGGCTGTCCCCATCAAGCTACCATTGACCTTCTCAGAACTGGAAAAAAACACCTTAAACTTCATATGGAATCAAAAAAGAGCCCACATAGCTAAGACAATCCTAGGCAAAAAGAACAAAGCTGGAGGCATCATGCTACCTGACTTCAAACTACACTACAAGGCTACAGTAATCAAAGCAATGTGGTACTGGAACCAAAATGGAGATATAGACCAATGGAACAGAACAAAGGCCTCAGAAGTAATGCCACACATCTACAACCATCTGATCTTCAACAAACCGGACAAAAACAAGCAATGGGGAAAGGATTCCCTGTTTAATAAATAGTGTTGGGAAAACTGGCTAGCCATGTGCAAAAAGCTGAAACTGGACCCCTTCCTTACACCTTGCACTAAAATCAACTCCAGATCGATTAAAGATTTACACATAAGACCTAACACCATAAAACCCTAGACGAAAACCTAGGCAAAAGCATTCAGGACATAGGCATAGGCAAGGACTTCATGACCAAAACACCAAAAACAATGGCAACAAAAGCCAAATAGACAAATGGGAAGTAATTAAACTTAACCGTTTCTGCATAGCAAAAGAAAAAATCATTAGAGTGAACTGGCAACCAACAGAGTGGGAAAAATTTTTGCAATCTACCCATCTGATAAAGGGCTAATATCCAGAATTTACAAAGAACTAAAGCAGATTTACACGGAAAAAAAAAAAAACTCATTCAAAAGTGGGCAAAGGACATGAACAGACACTTTCAAAAGAAGACATACATGAGGCCAAAAAACATGAAAAAATGCTCATCATCACTGGTCATTAGAGAAAAGCAAGTCAAAATCACATTGAGATACCACCTCATGCCAGTTAAAATGGCGATCATTAAAGAATCTGGAGACAACAGATTCTGGAAAGGATGTGGAGAAATAGAAACACTTTTACACTGTTGGTGGGAGTCCAAATTAGTTCAACCATTGTGAAAGACAATGTGGTGATTCCTCAAGGATCTAGAAATAGAAATTCCATTTGACCCAGCAATCCCATTACTGGGCTTTTACCCAAAGGATTCTAAATTGTTCTATTATAAAGACACATGCACATGTATGTTCATTCAGCACTGTTTACAATAGCAAAGACCTGGAACCAACCCAAATGCCCATCAATGATAGACTGGACAAAGAAAATGTGGCTCATATACACCATGGAATTCTGTGCAGCCATTAAAAAGGATCAGTTTGTTCTTTGCAGGGACATGGATGAATCTGGAAACCATCATTCTCCCGCAAACTGACAAAAGAACAGAAAACCAAACACTGCATATTCTCACTCCTAGGTGGGTGTTGAACAATGAGACTACATGGGCTTAGGGAGGGAACATCACACACCAAGGTCTGTTGCGGAGTGGAGTGCTAAGCGAGGGACAACAGGGGCAGGGAAGATGGGGAGGGATAACACTGGGAGAAATGCATGATGTAGGCCACAGGTGAATGGGGACAGCATACCACCATGGTATGTGTGTATATATGCAACAATCCTGCAAGATCTGCACATGCACCCCAGAACTTAAAGTACAATTTTTAAAAAGTAAGAAAAATTCTAAAACCTAAAAATATAGAGGGTTTAAAAAATAAACAGAGACATAGACGACAAGGAAGATTTTTTTTCTCAACCTGGGCTCAGTATCTAAGAAGGGAAAATTTTAAAAGCTTCCCCATGAATTTCTGGTCATAATCATAGGCATACACTTTTTAAGTTTAAGGTTTACATTTACACTCCTGCCTAGTTCTATATGCTGGGAAATCAACCAACATATAGTTACTGAATGTTAATACTTCTGAGGTGCCTTACAGAAACTTAAGACAAAAGCCATTTTAGAAGGATGCATTCTCAACCCAGGCTACACTGTATTCCCTCAGAAAATCCACTGCTTAGCATGGTATTACTTTCTAAAAGTTACTAAATATGCAAGGAAACAGCCAGTATGAACAAGAATCAGTAGAACAAATATATGCTAGTATTATCCTTTATTAACTTCTGATAATTGAGCACATAATATAAATATTAAAATACAGACTACTTTTAAGTAAAATGAATATTTAAGCAAAACATTCATAAAAGAAGAATATCTAAAAAGTGAAAAATATGGCCAGTGAAGTGAGAATTAACAACCATAAGATAGATTTGAGGAAATGATCCTGAAGGTAGTACAGAGTTATAGAAATAGAAAATATTATATGGAGTTCAACATATATCTATCAAGAGTTATAGATGAAGACCATGGAATAATGAAGGAAAGAGAATATTTAATAAAGTGCTTGAGAGTATTTCTAACAGTTTGTAGCACCTAAATTTCTGTATCAAGATACTGTTGAATTTTAAATAACTGGAATTGTTTCCCTTTTCCCAATTGATATCTAATTGATGTATAATTCTACCTAAGCTATTATTCAAGAATAAGAGCATAACAAAGATGTTTCCAGAACAAGCAAGAAGTGAGTCTACTTAGTTATAGACTCTCTATAGAATTATTAAAGAATGTACTTAATACAATGAGCCTAGAAAAATCAAGAGCATTATACTGAGCAAAAATAAAAATAAAAAACCAAAAAAGCCAATCTGAAGAGGCTAAAGTATGATTCCATTTACATAGCATCCTCAAAATTACAAAATTGAAAGAGAGCATTAGTGGTTGCCAGTGTTAAGGATGGTAGTTGGAAGTGGGGCAGAAAGGAGTACAGGGATGAGTATAAAGGAATAATATACGAAAGAACTTTGTGGTGACAGAACATTTTGTATCTTGATTGCAGTGGTGGTTATATGAATCTACACTTGTGATAAAGTGACATAGAACTACACAAAAATGTCATACCAATGTCAGTTTCCTGGTTTTGGAATATTACATAGCTATTTAAGTAGTAACCACTGGGGGAAACTGGATGTTTGGACTTTTCTGTATTAATGTTGAAACTTCCTATGAATCTAATTAATACATTTCAGGACATAGGCACGGGCAAAGACTTCATGACTAAAACACCAAAAGCAACGGCAACAAAAGCCAAAATAGACAAATGGGATCTAATTCAACTAAAGAGCTTTTGCATAGCAAAAGAAACTGTCATCAGAGTAAACAAGCAACCTACAGAATGGGAGAAAATCTTTGCAATCCCTCTGTCTGACAAAGGGCTAGTATCTAGAATCTATAAAGAACTTAAACAAATTTACAAGAAAAAAAACCAACAACTCCATCAAAAAGTGGACAAAGGATATGAACAGACACTTGTCAAAAGAAGACATTTATGAGGCCAAGAAACATGAAAAAGAGCTCATTGTCACTGGTATTAGAGAAATGCAAATTAAAACCACATTGAGATACCATCTCATGTTAGTTAGAAGGGCAATCATTAAAAAATCTGGAGACAACAGATGCTGGAGGGGATGTGGAGAAATAGAAACACTTTTACACGTTGGTGAGTGTGTAAATTAGTTCAACCACTGTGGAAGACAGTGTGGCAATTCCTCAATAATCTAGAAATAGAAATTCCATTTGACCCAGCAATCCCATTACTGAGTATATACCCAAAGATTATAAATCATTCTACTATAAAGACACATGCACACACATGTTTAATGCGGCACTGTTCATAATAACAAAGACTTGGAACCAACCCAAATGCCCATCAATGATAGACTGGATAAAGAAAATGTGGCACGTGTACACCATGGAATACTATGCAGCCATTAAAAATGATGAGTTTGTGTCCTTTGCAGGAACATGGATGAAGCTGGAAACCATCATTCTCAGCAAACTAACAGAAGAACAGAAAACCAAACACTGCATGTTCTCACTCATAAGTGGGAGTTGAACAATGAGAACACATGGACACAGGGAGGGAACATCGCACACCGGGGTCTTTGAGGGGTAGGGATCTAGGGGAGGGATGTCATTAGGAGAAATACCTAACGTAAATGATGGGTTGATGGGTGTAGCATATCACCATGTTATGTGTATACCTATGTAACAAACCTGCACGTTCTGTACATGTACCCCAGAACTTAGTATAATAAAAAAGAAATAAATAAATGATTTAAAGGGCAAATAAGAGTGAAGCTAAAATACTAGACAAGAATACCATGTAGAAGGGAGGAAGACTTTGCTTTAAGAGTCTGAAATTCCATGTATTATTTGGAAGGAAGATAGAGGATTGACATTGGAATTTAAATCTGTTTTTAATGGTAAAAGCTTAAGTGTATCTATTAAAAAATAAAATTCCAATGTGTAATTTTCAAACCAATATAAAGGGAAAATATCAGAATTAAGAACACTTAGGAGATTAATTTTATTTCTGGCAGTGTGACTAAGTACTAACACCAACTTCCCAGTAAAATATTAAAAATAATGAATAAGACTTTTTAAAAAAATTGTATTCCTAAGCTTGTTAGGAAATAAAGGAAATTCAAACCTAAAACTTAATGAAAGCAAGAACCTAAGTCAGGCAAGCAAAACACTGCAGTCAGCTTTCACCTTGAAGACATTTGCTAAATTGAGTTGTACTATAAACTTTGATTTTTGTGATTTTTCCAGGGAATAAGAAAAAGGAGTTGAAATCCAGGAACTTCCCAAGTAAATGTCTTCTTAAAGCTGAGAACCCAAAGGGGTAGAATATAAATGTAAGAGTGAACTAAAAATAAACCCATGTCCTCAAGAGACTGGAAGGAAAATGGCTGTTTAAATATAGTGTTCTATGGAGAGGTTGTGAGTATGTGGGTGGGGGAGGCTGCCGGAAGCAGATATGGCCCCTGAAAATTCATAGCCACAACCAGGTATAACATGGGTCTGTACATGTTATACATACTACTTGTAGTCTGGAAATCCTCAAGCCAAGAAGTTTAAAGTAAATTTACTTAAAATGTTTTAAGAATAAAGGAGAGATTTGAAAACAGTAGCAAATAGATTTGAAGAAAAACCAGTTTCTAGTAATTAAACTGCCATAGCTAAAACTTAAAGCTCCAAGAGCAGATTTAACTGAGGCAAGAAACAGCTATAGGAAATTATGTGAATTAAAAGATATATCGGAAGAAGTATGTAATGGAATGTTGTAACAAATACATGACAAATGTCAAAGTGGCATGGGACATGAAATGAAAAAAATCTAAATTATGACTAATCAAACTTAGGAGAAGAGACAAAGAATGGGGTAGGATAATGTCTGACAACTTTTCTGAAAGACACTAATCTACAGATTAAGGAATCCCAATTGGAATCATAAGGAGAAATAAAGAAATTCACTGCCAGCAACATACCTGTGAAACCATAAAACAATAAAGTCAAGGAGAAGATTTTTAAAACAGCCAAGGGGAAAAAACAAATTATCATTAAAAAAAACCAGCTGTTAGACTGGCAGTCAATTTCTTGACGCAAACAGTAGAAGCCAGGAAACTATAGGATTGTATGCTCAATGTACTGAGTAAAAACAACTGTCAACCAGAATTCATGAAAAGCATTTTATGAAAACAAGAAGAGAAAAAAGACATTTTTAGATATTAGAAATGGGGACAATGTGATACTAGCCAATCTTTGCTAAAAATTTAAAATATATATACTTTAGGCAAAAGAGTAATTTCAAGTGGAAGATCTGAAATTTAAGAATGAATGAGACACAGACAAAATGATAAAATGGTATATAAATCTACATGAAAATTGTGTAAACCAATACTGGTAAATTATTGCGTGGTTAAAAGCAAGTAGAGTCTGGGCATGGTGGCTCATGCCTGTAATCACAGCACTTTGGGAGGCTGAGGTGGGCCAATCACTTGAGGTCAGGAGTTCAAGACTAGCTTGACCAACATGGTGAAACACCATCTCTACTAAAAATACAAAAATTAGCCAAGCGTGGTGGTGCACACCTATAGTCCCAGCTACTTGGGGGACTGAGGCAGGAGAATCACTTGAATTTGGTAGGAGCAGAGGTTGCAGTGAGCTGGGATCGCACCACTGCACTCCAGAGGGACATTCTGTCTCAAAAAAAAAAAAAAAAAAAAGTTAAGCTGACATTTATGAGAGCAGAAGCCTATGATGAGGGTATAGAGTGATTTGGAATTAAAAGTTAAGTGTTCTCTAATATTCAGGTAGGATTTGATATATAGATGTTTATTAATTTGGGGCCATGATAAAGTTGATATGCATGCAAAAATTTCTATGGAATTACTAATAGTAATGGCAGGCAAATAATTTTTTTAAGTTTGAGGAACTATATAAATTTTACATAGACTTGAAGAGACAAGCAATATTAAAGATAGACAGTCATCTAAGTCTTTTTCACTGTAAAGGTATTTCTAACTGCACATAATAAGAGGGTGTAAAAATAAAGTAAAAATTGACAGAACTAAAAGGAGCCAAGTTTACCACCAACCTATTTGAAAAAAATAACAAATGATCTCAAGCATAGATGTAGTGCAGTTAATTCAATAGTTAATGAATATACTTTTCAAATACATGTATAGTATTTGTAAGCACTTAACATACTAGGGCACTAAACAAGTCTCAGTAAAAGCTTAAAAATAGGTTTGATACCTCTAAAGATAATACAACAAAATTAGAAATGAAAAATAAAAAGATGCTCAAAAGCACCCCTTAGCCTGGAAAAATTTAGAAACACACCTCTAAACTCATGAATCAAAAATAAAAATTATAATAGAACTTTGAGAATATTTAGAATGGCATAGTATTAAAAATGTACTATTTTTAAAATGGGATAAAGCTAAGGAGGTACTTAGAGTAAAATGTTTAGCTAAATGCTCAGCTCAAGAAAGAGTAAGCCTAAAAGAATGTCAAAAGAGGCAAATAGCAGAAATGGAAGAATTAAAAAACAAGATAGAATTTAAAAATTGTTCTTTGAAAAGACTAGTAGACAAATGAAGCAAAATTGATTAATTATTTTAAAACATAATGAAATATGATTTACCTAGCTTTGTTCCTGTGGAAACCTATTTTCTCTTTTCTCCTGGAGTTGCAAATAATAATGGCAGCTGACTTTTGGAATGTGAGTTATGTTTACCTGGCACTGTTGCTTATGTTAAAAATGACACTTGATGAGTAAATTACTTTGGCCTGGGTGAGTTTTAAATAAGCTAGTAATGCCTGGTAGTAAATCTTAGTGTAGTGACTAGAAGCTATGCTTGTAGAATTATTACAGGATATATCAGTTACTTCTGCACCTACGTAATGTGACCTTATTCCCTCACATCTGAGATAAGCTGCTTGGTGGCAGTGTGGCATGTTGTGATGACTACTCCTACTTAAGAAGAATGTCTGATATTGCCTTGTCAGTATGCTGTGTATCCTGACCTGTATTCTGCTAAAAAAGGATTTATGGCCAGGCTTGGTGGCTGAGACCTGTAATCGCAGCATTTTGGGAGGCCGAGGCAGTCGGATCACTTGAGGTCAGGAGTTTGAGACCACCCTGGCCAACATGGTGAAATCCCACCTCTACTAAAAAAAAAAAAAAGAAAAGAAAAGAAAGAAAAGAGAAAAAAAAATTATGTAATCCCAGCTTCTTAGGCGGAGATTGAGGCATGAGAATCACTTGAACCTGGGAGGTAGAAGTTGCAGTGAGCCAAGATCATGCTGTCGCTCTCCAGCCTGGTCTACACAGTGAGACTCTGTCTGAAAAAAAAAAAAAAAAAAAAAAAAAGTTTTATTATAATTTTTATTTTTGATTCATGAGTTTAGAGGTGTGTTTATAAATTTTTCCAGGCTAAGGGGTGCTTTTGAGCATCTTTTTATTTTTTATTTCTAATTTTGTTGTATTATGTTTAGAGGTATCAAACCTATTTTTAAGCTTTTACTGAGACTTGTTTAGTGCCCTGTGTCAAGCGTGGCCAATAATAGTTATATGAATCGTATTTTTAGGCGAACTCAAAAAACCTCTCCTAGTGGGCATAAATTGTTTCATGCTAATAAATTTGAAAACTTAGCTGAAATGGATAATTTTTCAGAAAAATAAAACCTTTCCAAACTAAGTCAAGAGTAATCAGAAAACACAAGTAGAACCATAACTTTGTAAAAAGTGAATATACCTATGCCTTTTTAAGAAATTAACATTTTTGCTCATTGGAATAAATTATAAAAAGTGACAATACAATTCAGAGACTGGGAAAGCATTTTGGTAATGTGCATTGAAGGCAAAAATGCTCAGACCCTGCAGCAGAGCAAATGTACTTCTAGGTATTACTCAAAGGAAACTCTCATACCTAGGCACAGAGACATGTATAAGAATATTGTTTACATCATTGTAAGAGTGAATAATTGGAAAGAAACTATCCATCGAAAGAATTGATAAATCTCCTGTGATGAATTAAGGTAAAAGATTATTATATAGACAAACTAATGAATGAACTCGAGCTGCTTGCATCAACATGAACAAATATAAACAATGTAGAGCAAAGTAAGCCAGTAACAAAATATATACATTGGGATGTCATTAATTAAGTTTTAAAATGCATAGGTAGTTATATATTTAATAAAAGTATAAAAAAATCTATGGGAATTTAGAATAATAGTTATCTCTGTAGGGGAAGGAATTGGGCTGATGAAGACTGTTACAGGATAACTCAGTTTTACCTTTTATTTTTTCTTTCTTAAGCTGGATACTAGTTACATTTATCTTAACTTTTAAAATAGCATTAATTATTTTATTAAACAAAGATATATAAGGTACAATATCAATTTTTGAGGTACTTATATTACAGTAAGTATACATGATAACATCATTATAATAAAAGGTATTACATAATCACCATAAGAACAGAAAAGAGAACAAGTATAAGATTTCAGATAAAGGAACAATGCCTTCTCTGTTAGGGTAAGAAAAAAATTTCATGGAAAGGTAGGCATTTTGTTGGGGTAAAATTCTTACAGACTTGTTTTTAGGGTTCTATTTTGTCCTTTCCCCTTCATTATACATTTAGTGAAATTCTTATGGCATATCTGCAAAAAGGCGTGGTTGGGAAAACATGGAGTATGTTTTAAG
Source organism: Saimiri boliviensis (assembly GCF_048565385.1). Lineage (NCBI taxonomy): Eukaryota > Metazoa > Chordata > Mammalia > Primates > Cebidae > Saimiri > Saimiri boliviensis. The sequence goes on from NC_133449.1 coordinate 144,146,275, forward strand.
ATAGGGCAAGTAAATCAGTTTTAGAGGGGCAATCGATTTGTGAAGCAAGTAGCAGACAATGAAGATACATTGGTAGCTACAGGCAAGATTAGGATAGGTCTTGAATGTCAGGTGTAGCAAATTAGACCATATTCTTTAGGCCATTGTTTTTCAGGTTTTTTTTTTTTTCTTTTTAACCACGCTTCACAGGATACATTTATATTGTAACTTTGACCCATGACTGGAAAAAACGCTTCAAAAAATATGGTGCTTCCTTTGAAAAACACTATTTTAAGCAAATGAACAATTGTCTTCAAGTAGCAATGCTATAATGCAAATGCACACACACAAGTGTGTATGTTTATCTGTTTTTAAAGTAATGTATTTAAAACGTATCTGACCTTAGTTTGCAGTCAGTTTTAAAATGAAAAGATTTTGGATATAGGGAGACAAGAAAAGAAGCGGTTACATTCAGCTAGACATAAAAGGTTTACCAGTTGAAACAATTAAGAGAATTGTAAAGGAATAATCAGCAGTATATATGACTTTTGGAGAAAAAAAAAAAAAAAGGCTTGATTACCAAGAGTGTTAAAACCTTTAACAAAAATGGAAGAATATTATACCTGATCTGTATCCTGAGGTATTTAAATTTTCATGGCACATTGTGAAAGTAGACATTGTGACCCACATTTTAGGTTGGTGGTCTGACTTCATGTTACAAACTGCTAATGTTCAAGAAAATGCAAATGATTGATGAAAGCATGAGGACATTTATTAAGGTACTTGGATCCTAAAAAGAAACTAAAGTTGGAAATTAGAACAAGTAATTTGGGTATTGGTGGCATGATGGATATGGATGTCGAAAACTATCAAGGTTAGACTGTGTGTCATTGGTTAAGTACAAATAAAGGAGTAAATGTAAACTGGATGGGAAGTGGGATACAGGGTTTAAAATAACCTGGACTTTGGAGTGAAATACAGATTTTAAAAGGTGAAGCATTCTTCTAATTTAATAGAAAATAAAAGTTAAAAACAATTTCTGAAAGAAAAGAGACTGGCATTGGTGTTGGTTATAGAACTGAGTCTGAAGTGTTTTGCAGGGGGACATTTTACAACAGCATCTTGATTTCATTTTGTAATACTGCAGGCAAATGGAGAAGAGTAAGAAAAAGAGATGTTAATTTTGGACACCAAAGCTGTCTTACCTGTAAGAGATATGATAAAACACTTCTTGGTTAAAAGGAAAACTGCAGTCAATTTTAAATTGACTTGAGTTTTATTTTAAGGTGCATTGTCATGTTTAAGGTGAGAATTACCTTCTAACTTGATTTTTTAAGTTAATTTCTACTTCATGCTATTTATTTCACTACCCAGCTGTTCACTTTTTAAATTAAATTTTTTATTTTGAGATAATTGTAGGTTCACAGTTGTAAGAAATAAGTTGCAGAAAATCCTGTGTATCTTTTATCTAATTTTCCCGGGTGGTAACATCTTGCAAAACTATAGTACATTTAACCAGGATGTAGACATTGATACAGTCAAGATGCAGAACATTTTCGTTATGTCAAGGATTTCTCATATTGTCTTTTACAGCCACATCCACTTCTCTCCTGCCCTTAACTCCTGGCAACTACTAATCTCTTGTTCATTTTTATAAAGTTGTCATATCAAGAATGTTTTGTATCATACAGTATTAATCTTTGGGAATTGGCTTTTTAAAAACTCTGTATAATTCACAGGATTTTTGTGTGTATCAATAGCCCTTTCCCTGTTATTGCTGTGACTCTAGACTCTGCCTCTTTCTTCACATCACCTTGTCATCTCTCTGTCATGTGTCCCCTGTGTGCTATAAGGACACTTGTATTTAGGGCACACCTGGGTAATCGAGAATAATCTCTTTATCTCATGATTCTTAATTATATCTGCATAGACCTTTTATCCAACTAAAGTAACATTCATAGTTTCTAGAATTAGGATGTAGACATATCTTTTTAGAAGCCTCACTCTTCAACCCACTACACTGTTCTAAACATTCATGTACCCCATTGTTGTTTTAGGAGAAAATAAATCTTCATTTCATTAAGATAAGTTCCCTGGAATGCAATTTCTGGGTTGTATGGTAATTGCATGTTTAATGTTTTTGAGAAAATGCCAAATTATTTTCCAGAGGTGCTATACCATTTTACATTCTGTCAGTGACATATGAGTAATCCAGTTTCTCTGCATCCCAAACAGCATTTGATGGTGTCGCTATTTTTAATTTTAGCTATCCTGGTAGATGTGTAGGAATGTCTTATTGTGGTTCTAATTTGCATTTATGCAGTGGCTTATGGCTAATGATGCCTAATATTTTTTCAGGTACTTATTTGGTGAAATGTATCTTTGGTAAAATATCTTCCTATCTGTTGCCCATGCTCTAATTGGATTACATGCTTTTTTTACTGTTGAGTTTTAAGAGTTCTCTAACTAGACTATTTTCTCCCACTCTGTAGTTTGCCTGTTTATCCTCTTAACAAGGTCTTTTACAGAGCAAACGTTTTTAATTTTCATGAGATGATATTTAGCCCTTTTTCCCTTCATGGATCATGTTTCTGGTGTTGAGTTTAAGAACCCTTTGCCTAGCCCTAGATCTGGAAGTTTTTCCCCAAATGTTTTTCTAAAATTTCTTTACAGTTTCACATTTCACATTGAATTCTGTGAATTACTATGAATTAATTTTTATATGAAATGTGAGGCTTAGGTTGAGGTTATTATTTTGCCTATAGATTCTCAATTTCTCCAGCACCATTTGTTTTAAGTCTGTTTTTTTCTCCATTGAATTGCTTTTGCAACTTTGTCAAAAATCATTTAGGCATACTTGTGTGGATCTATTTCTGGGTTCTAGTTTTTTCCATTGATATGTTTCTGTCCTTCCATGAATACCATGCTATCTTGATTGTTAACTCTGTAAGTCTTGAAACCAGTTAAACTGATTCTTCACACATAGTTATTTTGCAAAATTGTTACCACTATTCTAGTTGTCTTTTTATATGAATTTTAAAATAATCTTTTGTATATGGAAACATCTTTCTGAGATTTTTATAGTTAAATCTGTATATTAATTTAGGAAGAAATGATACCATTGCTAGGCTGAGTCTTCCCATCCATTGACACTAAATGTTTTTCTGTTTATTTGTAGTTTTCAACCTACAAGTCCTTTATATGTTTTCTTAGATTTACATCTAAGTATTTCACTTGTAAAATTTTTTTATTACCAAAAAAATATTTTAGAGACAGGGTCTTGCTCTGTTGTCTGGGCCGGAATGCAGTGGCTTGATCATAGCTTGCTCCAGCCTTGAACTTCTGAGCTTAAGCAATCTTCCTGCCTCAGCCTACTGAGTAGCTGGGACTACAGGCACATGCCACCATACCCAGCTAATTTATTTTGCTTTATTTGTAGAGACAGGTTCTTTGTTGCCCTGGTCTTGAACTCCTGACTTCAAGTGATCCTCTTGCCTCAGCCTCCCAAAGTGCTGGTGAAATATTTCACTTTTAAAGGATTGTTAATGGTATTGTAGTTTTAAAAAATTTTGTGTCGTGTTCATTAATAGTATATAGAAGTACACCAGCCTGGTAGACATGGTGAAACCCCATCTCTACTAAAAATAAAAAAAAAATTAGCTGGGTGTGGTGATGCGTGCCTGTAATACCATCTATTTGGGGGGGCTGAGGCAGAAGAATTGCTTGAATCCAAGAGGCGGAAGTTGCAGTGAGCCAAGATCATGCCAGTGCACTACAGCCTGAGCAAAAGAACTAGACACTTGTCTCAAAATATGTGTGTGTGTGTGTGTGTGTGTGTGTGTGTGTGTGTGTGTGTGTAGCAAACCTTGTTATAAATCCAACTTGGTCATGATATATAATTGTTTTTCCATATTGCTGAATTGATTTTTGCATCCATGTGAATAAGGGGTATTGGTCTGTAGTTTTCTTTTTTTCCTTCTTTCTTTTTAAATTTTTTTTTCCTGCTTTTATCTAGTTTTAGTATCAGTGTAATCCTGGCTTCATAAAATAAACTGGGAAATTCTCCCTCCTCTTCTGCTTTGTGAAATAGATTACGTATTGAAATAGACTATGAAATAGATTATCAATAGATTGATGTTAAGTCTTCCCTGAACATTTTGTAGAATTCTTCAGTGAAATAATATTGATCTGGAGATTTTTCTTGGTAATTTTTGAATTATAATTTATTTAATTTATTTATTATTATTTTTTGGGGGGGACAGAATCTCAGTCTGTTGCCCAGGCTGGAGTACAGTGGCCCAATCCCAGCTTCACAGCAGCCTCAGCCTCTTGGGCTTAGGTGATCCTTCCACCTCTGCCTCCCAGGTAGCTGGGATTACAGGTGTGTGCTACCATGCCCAGCTACCAATATCTTAAATACTTGTAGGCTGTTCAAATTATCTATTTCATGTTGGTGAGTTGTGATTGTCTGTTTTTTGAGTAATTGGTCCATTTCATCTAAGTCGTCAAATTTATATGTAGAGTTATCTGTAGCTCTTCATTTTTTTTTCAATTTTTTTCAGGGTGTGTAGTGATGTTCTGTTTTATTCTTGATGTTGATAATCGATAGAGATTTGTCAACTTTATAGATGTTTTCAGAAAAGTGAATTCTTCATTTCATTCATTTTTTTCTATTGTTTTCCTGTTTTCAATTTTAGTGAGTTCTGCTCTTTCATTATTTCCTACCTTTGGCTTGTTTTGGGTTTGTTTTGCTCTTCTCTTTCTAGATTCTTAAGTTACAGCTTGGATTATTGATTTGAAACTTTTTCATCTTTTCTGATGTATGTAGTTAGTGCTGTAAGTTGATTGTATGCCATGTACTACCACCAAAACCAAAAAAGTTATGTAATATGAAATTCCATTTACAACAGTAAAAAACACTAAGTATAGAGGAATATATCTATGGAAGATACAAAATTTTTAAAGAGTAAGTGATAAACCTTACTGAAAATGGAAAAATCTGAATATATGGTCAGAGAAATTATGTTCATAAATTATAAAGATGATTCCCCTCAAATTAGGCCTAATCATTGCAATGAGATTCCAGTACTGTACAGCCTGAAAGAATGATACTGTTTATAGATACTATTTCATACTCATTAGATTAACAAAATATAATTATAATTGAAAATATTTATAAGCAGAGATGTGGGGAAAAAACCTCAAAACTACAGGTAATGACATATACAGGTACAGTTACTGGGAGGAACAGTTTGACAATATCTAGAAGAGTTGAACATACATTTATACGTCTTTATGAAACTCTCATGTATATCCACACTAAAAGTTAAAATTAATGTTTCTTACTGTGTTTTAATAATCACGAAAAATTGGGAAAGCATAATTGTTCATCTATAAGAGAATAGATGAATAGATTTGGAAATTTTCATTCAGTGAAATACATACAGCAATTAAGATAAATGAACTAGAACTACATGTATCATTAAGAACAAAACTCTAAAACAATATTAAGCATGAAAATATTATTGCAGATTATTTGCAGTATTCTAGCATTAATATAAACTTCTAAAATGTGTGAAGCATTCATGGGAATGATGAACATTAAATTCAGGGTACAGTTTACATCCTAAGAGAGAGGAAGTTGGGGAAATGAGGTCCCTCATTTCCATAATGGTTAAACTAAGGATTTTCCATAATGCTTCAACTGCAACTGTAATGTCCTTTTTAAAAAAATTAAGCAAATATAGGAAAGTTAAATTTAATAAAACTAGATGGTTATATAGGTGTTAATGGCATTATTCTTTTTACTTCTTTGTATGCTTGAAATATGTGATAGTTTAATAAAATAACAATAGGCGAGGCACAGTGGTGCACACCTGTAATCCCAACACTTTGGAAGGCCGAGGTGGACGGATCACAACGTCAGGAGTTCAAGACCAGCCTGGCTGATACGGTGAAACCCCATCTCTACTAAAAATTAGCTGGGCATGGTGGTGGATGCCTGTAGTCCCAGTTACTTGGGAGGCTTCAGCAGGAAAATTGCTTGAACTGGGAGGTGGAGGTTGCAGTGAGCCGAGATCACACCACTGCACTCCAGCCTGGGCAACAGAGTGAGACTCCGTCTCAAAAAACAAACAAATAAATAAATAACAATAAAAACAAAAATATTTTGCTAATGGGACCCAGAAACCATACATACAGTTTATTCTAACAATAAAAATCCCAAAAGCAAGAGGGGTAGTAAAGATTCTCAAAGATCACTATGAAAGAAAGAATAGTCAATGTAAGTAAACTTAATCAGTTTGTTCCTGTGGGGCTAGCTAATGAGTGTTCGATTTATACCGCTATATTTCAGGCACTGGGTATCTAGGGGCCCACAGGCTGAGTCTCACAGGACAACCGTTTCTCCTCTTTTCTGTTTATTTATCTTTGCCTGTGTTCTAATATTCCTCTCTTCTCACTTCCCTAGATGTGATACTAGTCTAATGTTTTGTTCTTTCATCTGTTGATGAGAAGCAGGACTCATATCTTTATTTCAATTGATCCCTTTTCTAAGTCAAAGGGCACACACACGAGAGACTTAAACCAAGTCTCTATGCCTATAAAAATCCTCAGAGGATTTTTTCAAAAAGTGGGAGGTGACATTTTCAGGATCCTCCTGTAGAAGCCAGTTCTCTTTTCCCTTTTATCTCTAGCCTTCCTCACATAGAAAGCTCTCTTTGTTGAAGTTCAGTACCAGAACAGGTATGTGTGTCAAGTGTTCGTTATCTGTTGAAAGAGCTACTAATATGATAATATATAAGCCTTAAACACACTTAAAATTTATTTAATTTCTGTGAGAATCTAACCCATTTAATGTAACATATTACATAGATTCATCTGACTGTGAAGATTCTTTCTGATTTATCTTAAAAATTGAAGGACTTTGCTAATGTATATCACCGTTTTCTAAACCAGCTCAATAAAGTAATAGGACAAATTTTCAATTAGCAATTGTTATATTTAGTTAAGCCCTATAGATTCTGTTGTCACCAAGAGGCAAATTTATGTTATTTATGTTGGGTGGTAATAAGTACTATAGAGGCAAATAAATCAAGTAAAGCAGGTATAGAGTGCCAGGAGTTAGGGTGATTGCTCTTTTATAATGAGTGGCCAGGAAAAGTTTTTGACTCTGGGGAAAAAATATTTCAGCTAGCGGGAGTAGCAATTGTAAGGCCCTGAAAGTGAGATCATGTTTAACACATTCCAGGAACAACACAGAGATGAATGGAGGCTGGAATAGAGTGAGAGAGAGGAGGAATAGTGGGAAATGAGCAGCAGAGTGGGGGTGAGGGAGTTTGGATCAAGTAGGGCCTAGTATTGGCTTTGATTTTGAATGAGACAGAAAGCCATTAATGCATTTTGATTAAAGGAAGGACCTGACCTAACTTCTGTTTTAAAAGGATCCCTTTGGCTCTAGAGAAGAGAAGATACCTAGTCGCCATTTGACCTTTATAATCTGGAGACATTAATGACATACTTATAGTAATGGTTAAATTTTTATGCTAATATTAGCTACACTGTGTTTTTCAACTATTCATTTCTTACCACAATGCTATGAACTAGGATTATAATTATCTCCTATTTTACTAATGAGGAAAGTAAAACACAAAGAGGTTCAGTAAATAACCTAAGGCCTCACAGCCACTAAGTAACAGAGCTTGGATTCAAACCCAGGCAGTCAGACTTCATAGCTTCCACTTTTTTATTTTTTATTATTTTTTATTTTCATTGTATTTGGGCTCTGGGGTACATGTGCACATCCTGTGCAGGATTGTTGCATAGGTACATACATGCCACAGTGGTTTACTGTCTCCATCCCCCCACCTCACCTACAGCAGGCATTTCTCCTAGTGTTATCCCTCCCCATCTCCCCCACCCTATCCCTCTCCTCCCCTCCCCTCCACCCCCCCACCCTATTTCTCTTTTCCCTTCCCCTCCCCTCCCCCCCCACCTAGCCCTGTGAGTGTTGTTCCCTTCCCTGTGCCCAAGTGTTCTCATTGTTCATCACCCGCCTATGAGTGAAAGCATGCAGTGTTTGATTTTCTGTTCTTGTGTCAGTTTGTTGAAAATGATGTTTCTAGGTTCATTCATGTCCCTACAAAGGACACAAACTCATCGTCTTTTATGGCTGCATAGTATTCCATGATGTATATGTGCCATATTTTTTTTTGTTCAGTCTATTATCGATGGGCATTTGGGTTGGTTCCATGTCTTTGTTATCGTAAACAGTACCACAATGAACATACATGTCCATGTGTCTTTATGATAGAATGATTTATAATCCTTTGGGTATATAACCAGTAATGGGATTGCTGGGTCAAATCGAATTTCTATTTCTAGATCCTTGAGGAATCTCCACACTGTCTTCCATAATGGTTGAACTAATTTATACTCCCACCAACATGTAGAAGTGTTCCTTTTTCTCCACATCCTCTCCAGCATCTGTCTCCAGATTTTTTAATGATCACCATTCTAACTGGGGTGAGGTGGTATCTCAGTGTGGTTTTGATTTGCATTTCTCTAATGACCAGTGATGATGAGCATTTTTTCATATGTTTGTTGGCTGCATATTTGTCTTCTTTTGAAAAGTGTCTGTTCATATCCTTCACCCACTTTTGAATGGGTTTTTTTTTGGGGGGGGGAGGTAAATCTGCTTTAGTTCTTTATAGATTCTGGATATTAGCCCTTTTTCAGATGGATAGATTGCAAAAAATTTTCCCCGTCCTGTTGGTTGCCGGTTTACTCTAATAATTGTTTCTTTTGCTGTGCAGAAGCTTTTAAGTTTAATTAGGTCCCATTTGTCTATTTTGGCTTTTGTTGCCATTGCTTTTGGTGTTTTAGTCATGAAGTCCTTGCCTGTGCCTATGTCCTGAATGATTTTTTCTAGGTTTTCTTCTAGGGTTTTTATGGTGTTAGTTCTTATGTTTAAACTTTTAATTAATGAAAATACTATACTGCCTCTTCTACTACTGTGTCTTCTACTTCAGGGTGGTATTATGAAGAATGCATGGGTGTGGGTGTGAGTGTGTGTATCTTTAAAATGTTAAATTCCACCAAGCATATTAAACCAATGAAGTAATGGAAAGAATAGAATTGTAATAGGAATAAATTTCATAAGTAGTTTTAGGGGTAGAGGATAGAACTCATGGTAGATTTTTGACTTAAAGTAAGAAAATTGCTTGTAAAAGATATGTGTGAAAAGAATATTATATTGAAGGAAGAACATTTCTGAAAATAGATCATTAAAAGGCAAACTTAGTCATGGTGAGAATTGACTGCAGTTGGATGAAATTAAATTTGAATAAGATCAGCAAGTATCACAAAGAACTAGAAATGTTTTTGTCATCCTATAGAAAACGGATCCTCTGGTATACCACAATACATTCTGAAAGTATCTACATTAGTAATTCTTTGCCTGTTCGCTGGGTTGAGCTGGGTTTTAAAGATCAGTTCCATTTGGAAGGAAAATGTTTCTAGTGGTGGTTTAAGACACTTTTTTTCCTGTTCAGTATTTAAACTGAGTCATACAATTTGAGACTATTGTGTCACATTTTCCACCTTTCATTCTCCTGAAGAGGCAGTAGTCAGGAGAAACAGTAGTGATGAACATTAGTGGCAGAGTATGTGGTTACAATAGTCAATAAACCACAGAATGCTTCAGATTCTTAAACGGTTAAAAGAAAAAAGAAGCCACTACATACAGTCCACAGAAAAGAGTGACTGTGTAAAGCTGGCAGTCAGAGAGCAAGGAGCCAGTCATAATTAAAGCTTCCCTATTCCATTGTAACTCTGTTTACATAGACATCCTGAGAGAACCCATAACCTTGACTGTGTCTGAATAGCTTACAAACTAACAAAGCAGTTTTGTAAAGAAATAAACAAAAACAGTCTAATACTTAATTGCAATTGCAACAGTGTTAAAGAGTCTTGCATGCAGACTAAAGAAAGCCTCCAGGCTTAGATTTTAAGACTTTAAACCAGTTCATTCTAATCTCTCCAGTCTCTTGTGTTGACATAAAGTATCACATCCTCAGAAAGAACTGTTTAGGATTTGTATTTCAATTTTTTATGAAAATTCTTCTTTTACCCTGGACTGATTTTTAAAGTTCATCTTAATATATTCCATATTTCATTGCATAACACAGACTGATAAACATTTATGGAGTGCTAGCTCTTTAACTGACCTTTTAATTGAACAGATATGAGCTGTACTCTGTGAATGCTAAATTAGCCAAAAAGAGAAAGATGGGAAAATTCTGACAATGTATCAGTTTTAATATATCCCCTTTCTTCATTTTTTCAGTTCCAGCTTTTATCTACTTAAATCTAATGGAGTTAGCTTAGATAGAGATTTTCTAATAGAAGTATGCTTTTGGAAATAAATTTAAAAAGCAGAAGACTTGTTTTGTTTCAGGCATACGGTACAGAACATAACACAGTAGACAAGGAACAGAAGAGTGAATATGAGCTAAATAGTTTTAAAAACTACAGTCTTCAGGGTTAAAGGAAGGAAGATGTTGATAGGGCAAATTGGAAAGGACTTTTAATACAAAAACAGAAAGTAAAGCTGCTTCTTGAATATATTTCAAATTAGCAGCTCTTTAGATTACCTATACAAAGCTGATATTTACTGAGCACGTATTGTGTAGCCAGAAGCACTTATCTTCTATCAACTTATTTAATCCTCACAACAACTATATGAGATCTTCAAGCATTATTTTCCTTATTTTACAAATGAGTAACTGAGGCCACAAAGACTGTATGTAATTAGATCAAAGTTAAATACTTTGTGAGTAGTATTGCCAGGTTTGAAACTCAGTCTGGCACCATAGTATGTACCCTTAGTCACTGTACTAAATCACGTCTAAATTAGTAATCCTGTGCCTCAATGCCATACAGCAAATTTGAAAATATTTTTTGTACAAGTCTTAGTATATTGTGTATCAGAGATGAAGATATCTTAAACATAAAGATATACCAAGATGTGGGACCTATCAGACATGTAATAGCAACTTTCTGAGTTGGGAGCCAGATATGGTGTAGTGTTGTATTTGATTGGTGGAGAAAGAGAATGGAGCTTCATTTCATACATTCAAATACATTTTCCTAATCTTTATACTTGTTAAGGTACACACTATAGAATGTTTTCGAAATTTATCTTTTTAAAAAGTTTTGGAAAATCCTAGACCAAAATGAAAAGTTATTTGCAGCTGAAATTAATAGGAAATATTAACTATACAGGTGTCTATCTTAATAGGAGAGTGTAACACATTGAAAATTATCTAATTTATAACAAAATGAACGTGCTAATAATGGTTATATTTTTTGATGGAACTATGAGTTATTTCATACCTTCTTTCTGCTTTTCTTTCCAGTTTTTCCTTCATTAACTTGTTTGCCTCATTATCCTAGAAGTTACTTTGTTCATAAACTTGAAAGAAGAAATTTAACTGAAGATGATTCCATAATTGATTTATAATTTTTAAGAGGGACTGACTTAGGTTACCAGATTATAAATTCTTCTTCAGAAGCAAATATCTTCTTCTTCTTTATAACTTCTCATAATAGCAATTCCTGCAGACAGTAGTAGCCTATGCTATAATTACTGACAGAAGCCATTACTGTGGACCATTGAATTCACCCTGCCAAGAAGGTTGTGTAGAGGAAGTGAGTACTGAGGAATAGTGAGTCGTGAAACTTAGGGAACTTAAAGCAGAATAAGAAAAGCCCGTAAGTATCAGAGCTTTCCATACATAATTATAAAAGTGTAGCGGCTTCAATTTCCACTAAAATTTTACAATTTGCCTAAAGTACCTCTAGTGATTTCCTCAGAGACTTTTTAAAAATATAAGGAAGGTAATATCAAAACCAAACAAGGATAATACAAGAAAAGAAAATTACAAACTGCTCTTTCTCACGAACATAAATTTAAGAATTCTAAACAGAATGTCAGCAAATTGAATCCAGAATATGTAGAAATTATTGTAAATTATGACCAACTGTGATTTATCCAAGAAATATGCAAGTGGTTTAACATCTCTAAATCAATGTAATTCACCATATTAACAGAAAAAGGAGAGAGATCACATGATCATTCTGATAGATTTTTAAAATCTTTAATATTCATTTATAATAAAACCTAGGAATAGAAACACTAACTTCCGGCCGGGCGCGGTGGCTCAAGCCTGTAATCCCAGCACTTTGGGAGGCCGAGGCGGGTGGATCACGAGGTCAAGAGATCGAGACCATCCCGGTCAACATAGTGAAACCTCGTCTCTACTAAAAATACAAAAAATCAGCTGGGCATGGTTGCGCGTGCCTGTAATCCCAGCTACTCAGGAGGCTGAGGCAGGAGAATTGCCTGAACTCAGGAGGCGGAGGTTGCGGTGAGCCGAGATCGTGCCATTGCACTCCAGCCTGGGTAACAAGAGCGAAACTCTGTCTCAAAAAAAAAAAAAAAGAAATACTAACTTCCTTAACCTGGTTAAGAGGATCTACAAAAACGTATAGCAGAATTCAATATAAAATGCCCACTATGACTCCTTCCACTCAGCATTGCATTGGAGGTCCTAGCAAGTTTAATAAGGCCAGAAAAAGAAAGCAAAAGCATAAGCATTTGAAGAAAAAAAGAAAATTGCCACTATTCAGCAAATGACCTATTGTAGACATTACAAATCTAAATGAATTTGCAATCTTTATATCTTTGAGGTAGGCCATATTTCTTAAACAGAAAAAAAAGTACTTTGTCAAGAAAAAAGTGATTCATTGAGCTATATTAAAACTAAAAACTTCTTTTCATCAAAAGACACCCTTAAAACGAGTAAAAAGGCTTATCACAACCTAGAAGATACTTATAAAAGATGATCTGACAAAAGACTTGTATCCATAATATACAAATGACTCCTACAAATCTATAAGAAAAAGTCAGGTAATCAAAAGGAGAAATAGACAAAAGAGTTAAAGAGGTGCTTCACCAAAGAGGATACCTAAGCAGCAATAAACATTTGAGAAGATGCTCAATCTTACTAGACATAAAGGAAGTACAAATTAAAACAACCAGGATAATTAACATACCAAGAGTTGGCAAGTAAACAGAGCAATTGGAATTCTCATACACTGCTAGTGGAAATACAAATTGATTAAAAACCACTATGGAAAAGTGGGTGTAACTGCAAAGCAGAACATATTCATACCCTGTCCCCAGCAGAGTTCCACTCCTAGGTATGTATAGGTTCACTAAATACATGTTCTAGAATATTTACAATACATAGTAGCGCAATATCAGAAACAATCCAAATGTTTTTTAGCACTAGAATGAATAAATAAATTGTGGTGTAGTCACACAATGGAGCACTTTACAGCAGAGGTCAGCAGACGTTTCCTGTTAAGGACTAGATAGTAAACATGCTAGACCTTGTGTGCCATGTGGGTGTCTGCTGCAGCTACTCAACTCTGTTGTGATAGCATGAAAGTAGCCATAGACAATACCGAAACAAAAGAGTCTGACTGTTTTATCAAAAAAAAAAAAATTTATATGTGGACACTGAAATTTGAATTTCATATAATTTTCACATGTAATGAAATATCTTTCTTTTGATTTTTACGTTTTTTTAAAGAATGTAAAAATCTTTGGCTCACAGACCATACAAAAACAGGCAGTGGACCAGATCTGGCCTTAGTTTTTCAATCCCTGCTCTACAGCAATGAGAATGGACAAACTATAAATGCATACATCACTGTGAATTAACATCACATAATTTTAAGTGAAAGAAGCTAGACACGAAAAAGTACATACTAGAACATTCTATTTATACAAAATTCAAAAGTAGGCAGAATTATCTGAGATGTTAGAAGCAAGACAGAGACTACCCTTGAGGGAGTTGGTAGTGACTAAAAAGGAGCAAAGGGGAGCTTCTGGGTAACTAATAAAACATTCTGCTTCTTGGTCTCAATGCTGGTTACACAAGTGTGTGCAGCTAGTGAGAATTCATAGCATACATTTTTTATTTGTACACTTTTCAATTTGTATGTTACTTGAATAAAGACTTCATTAAAATGGGAAACTATTATATTGAATAAGAAAGGAAAAAACAGGTATACGTACAACCATACTTTTCTGTCGGGGGGAAGAAAAGAAAAGGCACAGCAATCAATGGCAGACTTTTTTAAATGATCACTGAAACATTTAAAAATAATTAGGTCAGTAACAAAATTCCAAAACAAAAGAATGAAGATGAAATGAAATATTGTTATAAAATGGCTGAACTTTTCAACTCTTTTAAACTCTCTGATTGAAAAGATCATTTCTCTATTTCTTAAGGCAAATGATATAGATAAGACTATATTGCTGAGGAAGTTCCCAGAAGGAAGAAATCAGAGGATCATTTGACATTTCATTAAACCTCTAGTGATGTCTTTGGATCCTGCTAGTGCTGTAGCTCTAAGTCAGCCATAGTCTCAACAGTGCGTCCTTGAGAAATAGCCTTTTCATATTATGCTATAGAACTGAAATTTAATTTTCATTTTTATACCCAAGGGACAAAAAAATTATCTTAAAAAGACATATACTTAAACTTGAAGTGACTTATGTTTCCATGTGTTGATTCCATTGTTTTGGTGACATCTAAGGGAGGTGTTAGAACTTATTTGGGGATTTGCTGCAGCAGCCAAGAAGTATAGTCTTATGGCTACAGGACTTTATGAAATTTTACAATAAATTTTTAGACTGGGAAAGTATAGAGGGTAAGGCAAGCTATTATACAATGAGAAGGAAGTAAGAGAATTACTACTTTTCATCTGTTTATCACTGAGCTTTGGGATAAGAAAAATATTGTTTTTTAAAGCTAGAATGCTTTACTTGCTGAACTCTATAGCTCCTTGGAATATTTGCATATTGTAACATTAGCGTATTTTCCATGCTTTTATCATTCACCCTCATTGCAACATTACTGAGAATTTTTAAACCAAATTTATTTTATTTCAAACTTGCTTTATGGACATATATTTTGTCCCCTTGAATTGTAATTGTCGTCTTCATTTACAGACCAGCACATAACAGACTATTTCATCCTGATTTCTAGAATTTTTAATATTTAAAAAATCCTGCTGCTTATGGCTATGATACCTGGTATTATTTATGGGTTTTCATAAAGGGGGGAGTCAAAAGGAAAAATACAGTACTGGCTGGCCTCTCTCTACCTTCTCCTTCTTCTCTATCCCCTCTTTCCACAGAGGAGTTTAATTTTAAATGATAAATGTGGAAATTAGAGACCATCGAGAAAATCCAATTTGGTGAGGAGTTTTAAAAATCCCATAATAAACGCAGAGTGAAATGTATGATTTAATGCGGGGCGCCAATGGCTGTTATTATGGGCTATTAGCAAATCGGGGCTGAGAGTGAATCTTTATCACTTGGTGAGTGCGGGTTGGTCCTGCCTTTCCCTCTGCTATTGATTTGTAGCCTCTTGTCATAATGACACCGGGAAGCAATGAATGGAAGATGTGCTTTTGATAGGATTCAGGGGGGTCTTGGAAGGGGGAAAGAAAATTCAGCAAGTTTTCTATCTCTCCTGCCTGATTAGATTTTTTTCTTCTTTAAGAGCTTTCACATTCCAATAAAAATGCTAAATCAGCGCTATACCAGAATTGTTATGGTGTAAATAGCTAGTCACATTTAAAGGAGGAGAAGATATAGAAATATCAACCAGACTATGTAATGTTAGATGAATTTGACTTTATAGAAATGGAGTTGCACATGTATATGCATGTGAACACATGAAGAGCAGTGTGAAGAAGTGTAAGTCATAATGCTGTAAGTATACATACTACATAAAAATACATTTTCTTAAGTATGGAATCATTTGCCTTCAGTATATGATAGAGGGTGACCTAGCTTTATATGAATGTGTCCATTTTATGAAGATCATTTCAGTTTTTGTTCATGTGTTTATTTTCATAAAGAACATATAATAAAGAGATATATTTTTACTGACGATTAAATAAATTTCCTGAATCTAACTAGTCATAGTGGAAATTTACTCAAAATTTTAAGATAAGAAAACCATACTGTTTGAGAACAAAGATACTCATGGGGTAATCCAATGGAGGTGGAAAAGATTTCTCTATAGAAAATCAACTTAAAATTTTCTTTAAAGTGAGTTAGCTGTAGGCATATGAAAATAGTTACATGTAGCCCAAGTATGTTTTTTCTATCCCCTTTAAAAGGAAACAAAGGTTTTCCTTCCAGGTTCTTTAATCCAGGACAATGCTAGGCATAAAAGTTCCTGTCTTCACATACGTACATGCAGATAGTACGATGTTACAGCAGTAGAAAGGAGCTGTAAGCTGCAAGCATGGAGGGAGGAGTGCGTTCAATGAACATGTGACACCATTTTGATAGTTATATCAAGTGATAAAATCTGCCTTCTCACCTGCTTCACTTCTTAGATAAGTCTAGATGAGAGTAAGAAGAGCACAAATATTCCCCTTACAGTAAGTAGAATACCATGGTTAGATAGATACTTATTAACTGCTTGTGGTGATCATTTATCCCTTTATCCTTTCTAGTTAAGGAAGACTGAAAAACATTAAAATACAATGTTGCATGTAAGCAGAAACCATGTATGAAAGATAAATCCAATCTGGATCCTTAAAAACAAACTTCAACACCACAAGGTCTTCTAGTCTATTGAAACGTACCATGAAAAAATATATATGGAGGTCTGGTTTATATAATGTCAGGGAACCCAAAAGCAGCTTTGAAAAAAAAAATCAAAACTATTAATCTAAGTGTATTTCTCACATTTGTGAAGTAAAAAGGGCTGTGTCATACCCTAGGTATTAATCCCATTATAAGAGTGTGTGATTTAAAAGCAACAGTAAATGAAATGGATTTTTATAGAAATGTGGACCAAGAACAGAGAGACTCTTGATCTGTAGTTGGAACTTTGTGCTATAGAAGAACTACTTCCCATTAGTCATGCCTACCTGAAAGGACCTTATGTAAGCTTGCGTCTTTTCAGATGTTGAGAACAATGAATGCCCATTAACAGAGAAGGTTTCACAGGCAATGCAAACAGATACCAGAGTTCATATACTTCCATACCCCCCCACCTCCCATTAAAGGACTATGCCTAAATTTTGATAAGTTAGAATGTTGCCATTTATTATGTATCACTTATTAAAAACTAGAGGCAGAAAGAGGCATTTCTTTGTTTTTTCAGTGGCAGTTTTATTTTATCCTATGTAATGTAAGTGATTATTATTTGGTCTATATATAGCTGTTTCATACTACAACGAATTACCTGTATTAAAGTAATAATAACATATATTCACATAGCCTTTGTTCTAATGTAAAAGCACAATTAATCATTCCAAGCACAATGAGAGGTAGTCGTTTCCATATTTCATATATATTAAGTGATTTCTACCGTTATCCACCCAAAAGTAATAGAGTTGAAAATAGAAATGTGAAACATTTCTGTTTTTCTCACCCTATGGTTATATAAAATATATCTTATTCTAAAGATTGAGATAAAGAAATTAAGAAAATTTTAGTCTTTTCTGTCTATATTTTTATCTACCGGGAAATCTGTTACACATAATAGATAATAAAAAACAGTACATTGAAGAAACTGTCAACATAAATGGAAATGAAGATGTTAAGCAGAATTTAACCTAATATTTTATACATCCATTATCTTTAAGCTTTTGTGGGGTAGCAAAAAAAACATGATCTTTCCCAAAAATGTACACAGCACAGTAAAATTTCTATAAGCTCTGTGCATTATCACACTAATCCTCCCATTATCAACACTTCTATGTGGTTTCTGGCAAGAGTTACTGCTCCTGTTTGATAGAGGAGCTGAATCACAGAGGAGAACACTGACTTTTTCAAGGTCGATGATGAGTCAGGGATAGAAATAGAATCTAGAGTTTTTTGTTTTTACTCCAAGTGTGTGGCCTTTTTATATCCATTTCTCTGTCTATTTTTGTCTTGGATTTGCTAAGTCCCTCATCTATTTAGATACTATTCAAGGGATTTAGATAACAAGTACCTGAAGAGCCCTGTTTCAAGAATATTTCACTTCTAAACTTTGCCCCACTCTGGAAATATTAGGATATGTGCTATTTTTTCTTTGTACCTCTTATATTTTGGATATTTTTAACCTATTCATTTAATCTTTTATGTGTTATTACACATTTAACCTTATTTAGTGTGTATAATGCAGATTTTTCTTTGTTCCTCTTATATTTTGGATTGGTATTTTAAACATATTTAATCTTTCATGTGTTGTACACATTTAACCTTATTTAGTGTGCACAATGCAGAATAATACAACCTTACCTTAAAAACAAAATATTAGGGCCGGGCGCGGTGGCTCAAGCCTGTAATCCCAGCACTTTGGGAGGCCGAGGCGGGTGGATCACGAGGTCAAGAGATCGAGACCATCCTGGTCAACAAGGTGAAACCCCGTCTCTACTAAAAATACAAAAAGTTAGCTGGGCATGGTGGCGCGTGCCTGTAATCCCAGCTACTCAGGAGGCTGAGGCAGGAGAATTGCCTGAACCCAGGAGGCGGAGGTTGCGGTGAGCCGAGATCGCGCCATTGCACTCCAGCCTGGGTAACAAGAGCGAAACTCCGTCTCAAAAAACAACAAAAAAAAAGAAAATATTAAGCAAATCTAGTAGGTTTGTAAATTCTAATCTTTTCCTCAGTGTTTTTACTTCCTTATTTACCAGAAGACATTTCAGAGGTCTTATTTTTGCCTGTGTTTCTGAGCCAAATGTTTGACTGATCTTCACTTTAATTCTTAAAGTGATAGAAATACATAAACAAATATACATATGTAGACATATCACACACTTGCATTCATTAACGTGCTTCTTAGTCCTTTTTGAATATTTAGCTTTTCATAGTCTTCCTCATGCTGTGTATGTAACTCATTATGTAAATCAGCCCTTTTAAAGGAGAAAAAAATATGCCTATGATAGAGTGGTAGTTTATGGAGTTATCAGTCTCATAATTCTAATTTCTCAGTGCATATTAGACAATGAAAACACTGATTTCCTTCATTCCTTTAAATTTCTTTGTGCTTGTGTAAAAACTGTTTTGAGGAATATATTGATGTTATGTAATACTCCCTTGTAAAATATCTCATTCTGCCCCCCAGAATTTAAACATATGCTCACTTTATAGTCAAGTAATTTGTTTTTCTTATGTTCTCCCTTTTGGATTTTGATTAAGCATGAGCAAAATTTTGACTGTCACCAGAAACAAAACTTTCAGCATGAATACACTTTTGAGAAATTAGGTAAGTTTCCAGAGGTTGACAGAAGCAAATTATTGTCACTGCTATTTTTTTCTGGTAGAACAAACTCCTGTTTCTCTAAGTACTAATATTTTTAGTACATTCTAATGTTAGCAGTGTTTTGCTAACATTTTATGCAAACTGTTTTGTTAAAAACTAGCCTTTGTTAAAATGCTAACATTTTATGCAAACTGTTTTGTTAAAAACTAGCCTTTGAACAAAAGGCACATTATTTTTTAAAGTGGGTGTACCTTATTTTAGAAAAGTTTTTTTTAAAAGAAAACCTATAACTCTTTAATATAGTGTTATAGTTTTACTTAGCTGGCATTAAAAGCCAGAAAATTGTTCTAAAGCATCATTTATCTTTCTTGGCTGCAATGCCAAAGAAAACCTAAGTCAGTGTAACCAAACACTTCATGAAAAAAAAAAAAAAAAAGGTTATTTCATGTACAAGACAGCACTAGAGGGCACTCTTTAGCAGGTTGCAAGATAGGGACTTACTGGTATCAGAGCTTGGCTTGGTGATGGAGGTAAGGGTTTGAGGAGCTTAGAGGCTCGGGCAAGTGTGGGGTGAAAAAATGGCTTTCAACCTTTTATAATATCTACTCTTCCCAAAAGACTGGAATATCACAATCAATGCCAATAATATGATGATTCTTAAAACATGTTCTTAAAATTGTATACGAAGCATGTATTTCTTAGAGATTAATAATCTTAGTTACTTCTATATAAGTGTTTCTTCTCTATATATGAATTTAATAACATTTATTACTTTATTTTTTTTTTAAATTAAGTAGTGTAAGCTTGTTCCCCCTATGTTTTGGTTTATATCAGTATTTTCTATAGCAGACAGAAAAAGTAACAAGTTTCGGTACATTGTTTCTGAAAAAAGAAGTCTAGTTTCTTCTCTTTTTAATGTCAAAAAGCTGAAATTAAAACTAAAGTAGCATTTTTTGTCCTCTCTAATAAACCTTTTTGTCTGTCTTTTGCTGCTCTATAGATGAGACCTCCTTTTTCTTTTGAGTTTGCTTTGAAGCACACTTTGTGTGTGTGTTTGTGTGTATCACAGTACCCAAAGGCTTTTTGCATATACTAATGTCATCCTCATGCTTATTATTTTATGCTAGTTCACAAAAGGAATATGATCATATGTTTTATATATAAATCATGTATTTTCTCTTACAATTCTTTGTTTTTTCCTTTCTCTTACATTTCATTTTCCCTTAGTATACCATGCTATAAGGCTGCAAAATGAGAGTACTCTAAAGCTTATTAACTAGTTTTTCATACAAGAAAAATGCTCAATGTACATAAGCAGTTGGCATTTACATTACTGCCTATAGTAGAGATACAATCAGCAGATCACCAGTATTGAATGATAATATTTAGAAGGCAGCAAAGCATAGCGGTTAGAGATTGGGCTTTTGAGTTACATCAGCTTGAGTTCCCACTCGCTATGCGTCAGTTAGCAATTTTTTATTTGACATCTGTAAGCCTTAATTTCCCTACCTGTAAAAATGGGACTTATAATGATAATTAATTTACTTTAGCTCAGAATTGAGAACTGAAGATTGTGTGTGTGTGTGTGTGTGTGTGTGTATGTGTATTTATATATAAATATATGTTATATATATAATTGTACACAGCAAATAGTAAAAACAGTTATGCTATTAGTTATTATTCAGATTTAGCTGAGATCTCTATTAATATTGCCCCTACATGTATTTCATTTTTTGTAGTACCTTTTTGATATAAAGTTTTAAAATTATGTACTTGATTTTTGTTAGCTTTTGAGCAACAACAACAAAACAATGTGAATCAGAGATACCACTGCCTTGACTCTGAAAGACCTTTGATAATAAAATCCAAGGGCAGGACTAGGGTGAGGCTAAGAAGGTGCTTACATAGCAAAATTTAAGGAGGTACCCACTTTCAGGTGTCAACCTAGCACTTACATGACCCTGGGATTGAGAGCTTTCTTAAATTTTAAACCATAGGCATTTCTCTTACCTCATCCCAGTCTTGACCCTGATATAAACCTTAATTTTCACTTTGGCTGCTTCCTTAAGTTCATGAAATAAATGCTTATGGAAAAAGATAACTTGTTTATTAAAGCTTAATCAGTCTGCAGGAGCTGGGCACAGAAAAGCTTAAAGAACCTTATCCAAGACCTTCCAAACTATGGACCAACTTGAACACTCAAGATATCTTTGTTGTTCAGATGGATATTCGGCTCATAATAATGAAATGCCTTAAATATCTTTAATACTAAAGATGATGCAATCATTTTTTCAGGCATATTATGACCTAAAAATTCAACTTCAATCATTAAATCCTTGTGGGAATTAAACTTATCTCTGGCACAGCATGTTTTAGGACATTTTAGTAAGGTTGCTAATCATCTGTATTGCACACAAGTCATTTCAGCTGCAAATAACTAAAATAAAATTAGAACCACTGATATTATATCCAGAAGCTGAAATTGCATGCAAGTTTAGACTGTAAATACCTACATTGCTATTTAGTGAAGTGACAATGGTAGTATTTGTTTTGGTCATTATTAGGAGTTATATATATATATATATATATATATATATATATATATATATATATATGTATACATATATATGAAGAAAGATCACCTTTTTGTGTGTTCATGCCAGACTAAAATTTTACATCTGATCAGAGAACCAGAATTCCTGCTCTTAAGAGACATTGTGTCCACCACATTCCACTCAGTTCCAAAGCATTCCTTATGCTAATAGTGCAAACACTTTCTCTCTTCATTACTGCTAGAGTTTGGTTTGTTTGACCCCTTCAAATCTCATGTTGAAATTTGATTTCTGATGTTGGAGGGGAGGCTTAATGGGAACTGTTTAGGTCATGGGGGCATATCCTTCATGAATAGATTAATCCTCTCCCTGGGGGAGAGCGGGTAAGTGAGTTCTCATTCTATTAGTGCTCATGAGAGCTGATTGTTAACAATAGCCTGGCACAAATTCCCACTTCCCTTGTTTTATCTGCTTCCCCTCTTGCCATGTAATCTCTTTGCATGCCAGTTCCTCTTTGACTTCTGACATGAGGGGAAGCAGCCCAAAGCCCTTACCAGAAGTAGATGCTGGTGCCAGGCCTCTTGTAGGCTTGCAGAACTGTAATCCAAATAAACCTCTTTTCTTTGTAAATTGCCTAGCCTTAGGTATTTATTTATAGTAACACTAAGCAGACTAAGACAATAACTTTGAAATTTAAACTCAGTTAAAGTGTATGTATTTGCCTAATTTGACTTTATTCTTATACTTTCTGGGGACCCCAATATTGAGACATTAGAAACATAAAGGCACAAGAATTTTTTTAAAAGTATAAGCATAAAACAAGAGTTCTTGATTTGAATACCCAAGGCTATCTACTTACAAGCCTTTCCTAGATCCTCCTGATTTTCAAATTCTTATCACTTAGTAAACTTTCAACTTCTTCTATGGCTGTGATCCTTATTGGGTATCGTAAACTGAGTTAGATTTTCATATAGCCCAAGAAAAACTAAGTCATTTGACATTGATTACTTCCTGGGAAGTGCTACTTTCTATGAGTCAAAACTGAAATCAGTTCCTAAACAGAATTACTGTTGGATGTCATATTCCTGCTGACGGTATTTTTCATGGTTTTATGATATGAAACAATTTAAGGTAACTGAACAGGAAATTTCTGTCATTTGTGTAAACCAAACTCATTAAAATCTTTGTTCTCCCATAGTTCTATCAAATTAAAGCTGCCATACTCTGTTCCTACATTATTACTTAAAATATGCAACATTGCAGTGTGCACACAAGTCTTCACAAGACTGATTGTTAAAGTTGTTACTGTTTCTGGTTTAATATAAGAAGTACTAAGAAAGCAGCCCAGTAGGATAGTTAGGAGCTCAGCCCTAGGTTTGAACTCTGGCTCCTGAATAAGTTAAATTGCTTCCCAAAGCTTTAGCCTCTTTCTACATACCATGAGAATAATGATAGTACCCAACTCATAAAATGATTATGATGTTCAATTAAGATGATACATTAAAATGCTGATTGTTATTTGACATTGGAAGACTTGTGAGAATTTGATACAGCAAATATATTCTTTTTTTTAAAAAGGCCTTAAAATTACGTATTTTTACATTTGTATTTCTAATGATATAGAATACTCTGTCCCTTAGATCTCATTTATAACCATATTTCAATTATATGTCTTTGATTCTTTAATTTCCATTCTTTGTTCTTATTCTGTTCTACTTGACATCTGTAAACTTAGCTCAAAATTAATATGTCCAAAAATGAAAATATCTTTAAACCACCCCCACTTA
Source organism: Saimiri boliviensis (assembly GCF_048565385.1). Classification (NCBI taxonomy): domain Eukaryota; kingdom Metazoa; phylum Chordata; class Mammalia; order Primates; family Cebidae; genus Saimiri; species Saimiri boliviensis. Next base: position 144,169,945 of record NC_133449.1, read on the forward strand.
AAAAATAAAGACAAAAATCTGTTATTTGTCCCCTATTCCTTGCTTTTTGTAAATGACTTCACTAATTGCAGAGACATTAGAATTATTTTTAATAATTCCCTCCCCATGTCTGCTTCATCAGCTAATGTCTATTTTACCTTACAAATACCTCTTTAATTCAGTCACTTAGGTCAATATCCACTGCGACTGTCCCAGGCCAAATAACTGTGATGTTTCAACTGGCCTACCACAAAAGCTTCCTGTTTTTTCAACATTCGTTCTTAACTCTGACAACTATTTCCCCTATCACAACCAAGGTGATCTTTTAAAAATCTGATAATTTGTCTTCTGTTGCTGAAACTTTTCAAAGCCTTCCTATTTTCCCTAAAATGAAGACTGCCATTTCGAATATGGCACTCTAAGCTATGCATGATCTGAATTTTGTCTGATGCTCCAACTTCATTACATCACATTCTTTGCGCTACTATTTCAGCTGCATACCTATTAACTCAAATATTTGGACAAGCTTTTCCTTCTACCTGCAAATATCATTTTCATCCCATTTCTCATTTTCCTAGGTAATTCCTACTCATCCTTCAATTCTCAGCTTAAAATTGAGTTCCTCATGGAAATCTTCCCATACTCTTATTCCTTCTCCACCAAACTGAATCATTTCCCTTCTGTGCATTTAGAGCTCCCTGTGTTTTTAAAACCCTTAAACAATTTTTGATAATATGTAGTTACTTGGTTAATGTCTATAAACTATAGGATCTATATCTAGTTTTTCTCTCAATTAAATAACCGATGCTCACAAAGCTGGCTAGAAGATAGTAAATATTGTCCAATGAGAAAGTGAAAGTCATCTGATTTGGTAAAATAATGGCAATGTTCTGGATCTTTAGACAGCCAAGAAATCTTAGAAATCATTAAATTACATATAATTGCTTTATAGACTACAAAGCAACATTTTTGCTGTCATTTGTATTAACTTCCTTATACTTGTCTTATTGTACATCATCTATCAGTAATTAGCATAGTCACTGAAATTCTCTATGTCAGATGTTATTTCTTTTTTTGTTAATATTTACAGATTTGGTGTATTTTAAAATAAATGATCAGGCAAACAAAAAAAATTTATTATACCATCATCCACAAACAGTTATCACATGCTGGTGCTCACTTTACACATATGCGGTTTTGGCTGATGTGCTCACCCCATGGAACCTATTGTTTGCAAACAGTGCCTAAGGATACCTATCTTTTTCTGAGGATTAACTCTATAAAGCACACTTTATCCCTTCTTACCATGTATACATGAGAATTATCAACCTTAAACCTCTGTCTTTTTCTGAGACCCTATTGGGAATAAGATAGTTTCCTCTGTTTCAGTTTACAGAGAAACCTGGTATTGGTGGTCATTCTTCAGAAACAATAGATTTATTCTGGTATCTGTTTTTCCTAGGGACAAACAAGCAGGTGCAGCCTTACCTTAAAGTACAAAATGGAGAAAACAAATAGAAAAAAAAAAATCTAAGGACTTCAGTTATCTATGGACATTTGGCTTATCCAGTTGTTAACAATTGGCTTTGAGGTTCCTAATAACAGGTCCTAGAATTACAGTTTTTGTCTGTGCTGTTTATTTTTACTGAAATGAATTTATCTTTGTCATATTGAGTTGAAAACTCTGAAGACACAAGAAATTGGTTCTCAAACTTATTAATTTACTGTCTTCATTAACTTAACATCTTTCATAATAACTCTTTACGTCTAGGCCAAGATGAAAAAAAAAAAAGATCTGGTTTTCAATCCTGTTACTCATTTTGGGTTTATTTTTTGAGACTCCACACAGATGATTATTAGTTGCCCTTGTGGTTCGGAAGTGCAGAAACAGATAAACTGAGTCTTAGTATAAATTCCTTTGGAATAGTGCAAAATAGCAACAACTTTCAGCTGTTGTTTTCTGTACAAGTTTTGTTACTTATAAGACTATAGGTAAAGACCTTAACATCATGGTTTTTACTGTTTGAGTTACAAAATAATACCCCGTAATCAGAGTTGGGTCTTTTCTTTAAACATGTTAGATTTAAAGCCTTGCTAAGTTTTACGTCAATTAAATTGTCTTAATTATACGTACTTTTCTCCACTGAAACTTAAGGAAGACTGCAAGTAACATTCATAACAGTATTCAGTTGCCCTACTGAACATATCCTAGTATTCTGACTCCCAGTGAGAGGTGTTTTGAAGAATGCATTGTGGTGCTCAATGTTATGAGTCAAGAAACATCCCAGTTTCCCTTTAGTAACATATGGTGAATTTAGCATACATTTATTTGTTTAGATAGCTTTGAAACCTATTTTTTTCTCTTGGAGCAACAATTCGTCATCCTTCCTGCCTTTCTTTCTTTCCTCCCTCCCTCCCTCCCTTCCTCCTCCCCTCCCTGCCTCACTCCTTCCCACCTTCCTTCCTTCCCCTTTCCTTTCCTTTCCTTTCCTTTCTCCTTTCTCCTTTCTCCTTTCTCCTTTCTCCTTTCTCCTTTCTCCTTTCTCCTTTTTCCTTTCTTTTCTTTCTTTTCTTTCCTTCTTTTCTTTTCTTTCTTGGCAGGATTTTGCTATGTTGCCCAGGCTAGCCTTGAACTCCCGGATTCAAGCAATTCTCATACCTTAGCCTCTCATTCAGCAGGAATATAGGTGTTTGCCACTGTGCTCAAGCTAGTATCTCATTAATTAGTTTTTTTTCTTTTCTTAAAGTCAAAGTCTTACTATGTTGCTCAGGCTGAGAAATAGCAATTTATGAAACTTTACTTTGTTACGTCAAGTAATCTTCTATCTTGTTTTATTTCATCATATTTGTTCTGTGTTTACCGCTTTCAAACTTCAAAAGATGCCCCTGGCTGGGTGTGGTGGTTTACATCTATAATTCCAGTGCTTTGAGAAGCCAAGGTAGGAAGCTCACTTGAGGCCAGCGGTTCAAGACCAGCCTGGGTAATGCATCGTCTGTCCCCTAAAATTAAAACAAACTAGACCTCAAATTAAAACAAACTAGCTGCATATGGTGGTGCATGCCTGTATTCCTAGCTACTTAGGATGCTGAGGTGGGAAGATTGCTTGAGCCTAGGAATTTGAGGCAGCAGTGAGCTATAATTGTGCCACTTCACTCCAGCCTGGGTGACAGAACAAGACCCTGTCTCTAAAAACAAACAAACAAAACAAAAAACAAAAGGTACCCCTAATTTTAGGATTTGGTAAATCAGTTTTTATTCTGTAAACAACCTCCATTATTCTCAGTTTTCAGGACTGAGACATCTTAATTGTTTTGAGTTTGTCTCCCCATTCCCTGACCTCTTTGATTGTAGTGACCTTTATTTAATATTTAATTTCCGATCTAAACATAGCATATCAAGCATGAGTGAATCATGGTTACTTTGGAAATTCATTCTTATGTGGTATATTTTTCCAATGGTGCAAGGATTTTGTTTTTCAATTATAACTTTTGCTGCTCTGACACACTAAGTCAAATTCTTCAGGATACACTTAGTAGCTCCCTAAGAAAATCACACATTAATATAATGGATTATTTTTTGGCCTCTAAAAGTTGAATTGCCTTTGTTAGTTAATATTTCTCTCACTTTTGTTTCTGATATTTGTTGTCTTTTGAGCATGTAGCTTTAATTCAGATGGAAGTTAGCTTCAAATTTTTATATTTTAACTTTCTCTAATCAATTGAGTTAATTTGGTAGATAACGCATTTAAAATAGCATTATAACTGCATATGTACTTATTCATACCTAACATTCACAATATATTTCCTCAGTACCTCCCATCTTTGGAAAAGTTTGGAAGAGAAAATTTCAGGGAACTGTGGCTCTGTTGTTGTATGGAGTTATTTGCCTTAACATGTGGATACCTGTATTTCTGTTTGAAAGATAAAGTTATTTTCAACCATTAACCAAACACCATTTCTAGTTATGTTCAGTTACAATATGAACTAAGCATTTGCTTTATTTTCAATATCATTTATTTTTATTATACTGGCAGTGCCTGGTTTTGAGATGCATGTAGCTATTGTTCTGTATTAATCAGAACTGGAGAAATGAGGGAACTTATACACCAAGAATGGTTAAGTTATTCTTTCTTACCAAGAAGCCTCAGAATCTTCCTCTACAAAGAAGGCATCTAGGGAGTGTGACATCAGCAAGATGGCAGAATACAAGAACCTAGCTCTCATTCCCCTAAAGGAAACACCAATTTGTGTAACCACCCACAGATGAGAATACCTTTGTGGGAGCCACAAAATCTAGCTGAGAGTTTCCAGCACACTGGTGGAGCAAAAAATCTGACAATGGACACATTGAAAAGAGTAAGAAGAGCAATTTCATTTTTTACTCATGTCACCCCCTCCTTAAAACTAGCAATCTTTGTGCCAAAAGAGGACCCTTTGACCCACAATTTCTCTCATGAGGGAAAGTGAGAGCCTGGGTTACCCAGTTTTGTTGGATGCTGCCTAAGAGTCTCACATCATCTTGCCCCACCCAGAACACCAAGGGGATCTACATGGCTGAATAATCCATTGCTAGTTAGAAGTAGGGAGAAGAAGTGAGCACTCACAACAACTGGCATGCAGTTTGCAACAGCCAGCCACAAATATAATTAACTGGTTCATGGACTCCATCAAGAGATCCACCCACAAATCCTACAAGATGACTTACCCATATGCACTCCCAACAAGTTTTCGTGCACCCTTAGGACCCCATTCATCACTACCCCTATGGATGGCACCCCATGCATCCCTGGTACATGACCTGTGCAAGCTCCCTCAGACAGTACATGGATCTCAGTAGCCAATATGTATCTTAATAGCCCAAAATACTGGTTTGTGAGAAAATACACAACCTTAAACACTTTGGGGCACAGCTCTAGGGAAAATAAATGAGAGGCTATTGGCACCAGGCTCAGCTTTGTAGGATAAAGAGAAGGCACACAGTATTAAGATTTCTCCATAAGAGGAAACAAGAGGAGTGGAGCAAATGCATTTATAGTAAATGTCTGAGAAACTTTCAGCATTGCTAACCAGGCTCACTGGTGAAGGTCTTTCTCTTCACAATAATCAATAAAGACTAGAAGAGTTGACTGTTTCTTCAAATGTGAAGACTTCAAGGAACATGAAGATTCAAGGAAGTATGCCACCACTAAAGGATTACCAGTCATTTGAAATTATCTAGTGAGAGGAACAAAAAGGTAGAAGAATGGAAAAGATGAAGAAAGCATATGGGACTATGGTACACCATCAAGTGAACCAATATACAGTATGCATTATGAGATTCCCAGAAGTAGCTCAGAAAGAGAAAGAGGAAGAAAGTTTATTTAAAGATATAATAAAAGATAACTTTTGAAATCTGGAAATAGAAATCAGCATGCAGTTCCATGAAGCCCAAAGAAGCTCCAAATAAGTTGAGCATAATGAGGTTATCATTGAGACACATTAAAATCAAATTATCAAAAGTCAAAGATTAAGAGAATTTTGAAAACCAAAGGGGTTTTTGTCACATACAAAGGGCCAATTATAAGACTATCAGCAGATTTCTCAATAGAAACTTTACAGGCCAGGAAAGAGTAGGGTGATATATTCAAAGTGACAAAAGAAAATAACTGCCAACCAAGAATAGCATACAAAGCTGTCCTTCAGAAATAAGAGAGAGATAAAGACTTTCACAGGCAAACAAAAGCTGAGGGAATTTATCAGCATTAGACCTGCCTTACAAGAATTGCTAAGGGAAGTTCTTCAAGTTGAAATGAAAGGATGCTTATTAGCATCAGGAGAATATATGAAGGTATAAAACTCAGTAATAAAGGTAAATACATAGTCAAATTAGAATAGTTTAATACTGTAATGGTGGTATGTAAATCACTTTTATTTTAGGATGAAGGTTAAACATACAAATATATAAAAATAACCAGCCACAATAATTTAATTTATATACAGTATAGATGTAAATTGTTATATCAATAACAGAAAATGTTGGCAGCATGAGTAAAAGTATAAAGTTTTTGTATGTGACCAAAATTAAGCTACTATCAGCTTAAAATAGACTGTTATAACTATAAGATGCTTTATATAAGCTTCATGGTACTCACAAAGCCAAACTCATAATAAATACATACAAGACAAAATGGAGTCAAAGCATACCACTTAAAAACGAAAGAGAGGAAGAAAGGAACAAAAAAAACTAGTTTTATTCAAATGGCCACAGTAAGTTCTGACCTATCAATAACAATTTAAATGTAAACGGATTAAATTTCCCAATCAAAAAACAGAGTGACCCAGTGGATTAAAAAAACATGATTTGACTATAGGCTACCTGCAAGAAACTCACTTTAGAATTAAGGAGACACATAGGCTGAAAGTGAAGGGATGGAAAAAGACATTCCATGCAAAAAGTAACCAAAAGAGAAGAGGAGTGGCTGTCACAGAGATAAAGAATATTTCTGTGTAATGATAAAGGGATCAGTTCATCAAGAGGATATAATATTTGTGAATTTATATGCACTCAGTGTTGGAACACTGAAAAATACAAAGCAAATATTAACAGAATTGAAGGCAGAAATAGACAACATAATAGTAGGGGACTTTGATACTCCACTTTCAACAATGGATAGATCATCCAGACAGAAAATAAAGGAAATGTCAGACTTGAACAAATGGACCCAACAAACATGTACAGAATGTTCCATCCAATAGCAGCAGAATATACATTCTTCTCAAGGGCACAAGGACCATTTTCCAAAATAGATTATGTGTAGGCCACAAACCAAGCCTCAACACATTTAAGAAGATTGAAATTGTATAAGTATCTTCTGCCATGAAGGTATGAAACTAGAAACAGGAGGAAAATTCACAAATATGTAGAAATTAAATAACACACTACTGAGGGTGGAGCAAGATGGCAGAATAAAAGGCTCCACTGATCACCCTGAATTGCCGGGTGATTGACGCCACTCCTCCACCTTCCCGGCAGTGTTTGCATCGTGCCAAGAGTGTTTCTTTGCTCTGGGAAGAGGAAGAGTGCAGCAATTGTGAGGCATTGAACTCTGTGTTGCCCCATTATAGCAGGGAAAAAAACCCCACCAAATTCAGCTGATGCCCACTCACAGAGTGAGCATTTAAACCAGCCCTAGCCAGGAGGGAATGACCGATCTCAGCAGTCTGAACTTGAGTTCCTGCAAGTCTTACCACTGTGGGCCAAAGTACTCTGGGCTCTAAATAAAGTTGAAAGGCAGTCTAAGCCACAAGGACTGCAACTCCTGGGCAAGTCTTAGGGCTGAGCTGGGCCCAGAGCGAGTGGACTAATGGGGCACACAGCCTACTGAGACACCAGCTTGAGCAGCTAAGAGAGTACTGACATCATCCCTCCCCAAACCCCAGGCTGCACAGCTTACAGCTCCTAAAGAGACTACTTCCCTCCACTTGAGGAGAGGAGAGCAAAGAGTAGGGAGGACTTTGTTTTGCATCTTGGATACTAGCTCAGCCACAACAGGATGGGGCACCAGTCAGAGTTATGAGGCCCTTTTTTCCAGTCCCTAGCTTCTGTACAACATTTCTAGACACACCCTGGATCAGAAGGGAACCTGATGCCTTCCAGTGAAGGATCCAGTCCTGGCAGGATTCCTCACCTGCTAATTGAAGAGCCCTTGGGCCCTGAATAACCAGCAGCAATACCTAGCTACTACATTGACTGCCTCTCTGAGACCTGCTGACTTCATTTGAGACTCAGCACATTTCCAACTGTGGTGGCTATGGAACAAGACTCCTCTGCTTGAGAAAAGCAGAAGGAAAAGTAAAGGGGACTTTGTCTTAGACCTTAGGTACCAGCTCAGCCACAGGTAGGGAGAGCACCAAGCAGGCCCTTGGAGTCCCTCATTCCAAGACTTGGCTCTTGAATGTTATCTCCGGACCTACCCAGGGCCTGAGAGAAGCCTACACATTTAAAGGTCACTCTCAGACCAGGCAGCATTCACTACAAGCTTGGTGAAGAGCCCTTGGGCCTTAGGGAACATCAGCAGTAGTCTGGCAATACACCCCATGGGTCTGTGATGGCAGTGGCTATGATATGAGGCTCCTCTGCCTTTGGAAAGGGAAAGGAAGAGTGGGAAAGACTGTGTCTTGTGGTTTCAGTGCCAATTCACCTACAATACAACAGCACAGTAGGTAGACTTTCAAGGTTTTTTATTCTAGTTTTAGTTTCAGGATGGCAACTCTGGACCTACCTGGGGCCTAGGAAAACTCACTACCCTGAAGGGAAGGACACAGGCCTGACTGCTTTGCCACTCAGAGTCTTGAGTGAACCTAAGTGAACATAGGGAGTAGCCAGGGAGTGGTTACAGAAGGTTGTGGGTGAGACTCAATGCTGTGTTGGCTTCATGTCTGACCCAGCATAGTCACAGGGTTGTGGTGGCCACAGGGGTGCTCATGTTACTCCACCCCCAGCTCTAGGTGGCCCAAAACAGACACAGAGAGAAACTCCATTTGTTTAAGAGAAAGTAAGAGAAGAGAACTAGATTCTCTGACTAGCAATCCACACAATTCCTCCTGATCTTGTCTAGGGCCATCAAGACAGTACCTCTATGAGTCTCCAAGAACCACAGCGTTACTGGACTTGGAGTGCCCTCTAAAGCAGATGCATCTTTGATCATAACATCCAAGTCCTTTCAAATATTGGGAAAGCCTTCCTGAGATGGATGGGTACAAATGTGTCCAGACTGAGAAGACAGTAGTAAATACCTAAGTGTTCAATACCCAGATACAGATGAATATCTGTAAGTATCAAGACCATCTGGAAAACATAACCTAACCAAATAAACTAAATAAGGCACCTTGGACTATTCTTGGAGAAAGAGATATATGACCTTTTAGACAGAGAATTCAAAATAGCTCTTTTGAGAAAACTCAAAGAAATTCAATATAACACGGAGAAGGAACTCAGAATTCTACGAGATTAATTTAACAGAGAGATTGAAATAAAAAGAAGCAGAAATTCTGGACCTGAAAAATGCAATTGGCATACTGCAGAATACATCAAAGTCCTTTGATCACAGAGTTGATCAAGCAGAAGAAAGAATGAGTGAGCTTGAAGACATACTATTTAAAAATACACTCAGAGGAGATAAAAGAAAAAATAATAAAAAAACAGTGAAGCACACCTACGGGATCTTGAAAATATCCTCAAAAGTACAAATGTAAGTTATTGGCCTTAAAGAGGAGGTAGACAAAGATATAGGGGTAAAAGGTTTATTCAAAGGGTTAATAATAGAGAACTTCCTAAACCTAGAGAAAGATATCAAAGTCCAAATACTAGAAAGTTATAGAAAGTTAAACAGATTTAACCCAAAGATTACTCTCTCAAAGCATTTAATAATCACATTCCCAAAGGTCAAGAATAAAGGATCCTAAAAGTAACAAGAGAGAAGAAACAAATAACATACAATGGAGCTCCAGTACATCTGGCAGCAAACTTTTCAGTGGAAATCTTAGAGGTTGGGAGAGAGTGGCATGACATATTTGCTGAAGGGAAAAAAATTACCATAGAATAGTATATCTGGTGAAAACATCCTTCAAACATGAAAAAGGAAATAAAGACTTTCCCAGACAAACAGTAGTTGAGGGACTTCATAAACACCAGACCTGTCCTGCAAGAAATGCTGAATCACACAGAAAAACAATTATCACATGTTCTTATTTGTGGGGTCTGAAAGTCAAAACAATAGAACTAATGGAGATAGACAGTACTGTAAATGGATGGTTACTAGAGGCTGGGAAGAGTAATTAGGGGATAAGGGGAAATTGAGGATGATTAATGGGTGAAAAGAAAGACTGTGAACAAGACCTAGTATCTGATAGCACAACAGGGTGTCTATAGTCAATACTAATGTTATTGTACATTTTAACATAACTAAAAGAGGATTGTTTGTAATACAAATGTAAATGTTTGAGGGTATGGATATCAAGTTTTACATGATATGATTACTACACGTTACATGCCTGTGTCAAAACATCTCTTGTACCCTATAAATCTATATACTACTATATACCCACAAAAATTAAAATCAAAAATCAAAAAAGTAAACAACAGACTAACAACCAAAAAGTCACCAAGAAGAAATCAAAAGGGAAATCAAAAAGTATCTTGAGAGAAACAAAAATGGAAACTCAACATACCAAAACTTATGCAGTGCAGCCACAGAAGTTCTAACAAAGAAGCTTATAGCACTAAATGCCTACATTAAGAATAAAGAGATCACAAATAAACAGCCTAACTTTATATTTCAAGGAACTAGAAAAAGAGCAAAATAAGCCCAAAGTCAGCAGAAGGAAGAAAGTAATAAACATTGAGAAGTAAATGAAACAAAGGCTAGAAAAATCATAGAAAAAAATCAACAAAACAAACAGCTGTTTTTTTAAAAGATAATGAAAATGATAATGATAATGTAAATCTTTAACTAGACTAACTGAAAATGAGAAAAGATTCAAATGAATGTAAAATATAAATAAGAGTCATTACACCTGATATCACAGAAATACTCAAGTTCATAAGAATCTTCTGTGAAGAAGTAAATGCTAACACTTTGTATAAATTTGTAGAAGCATAGAAATTAACAAGACTGAGGCTTGACAAGATAGAAAATCCAAATAGACCAATAGCAAGGAATGAGATTGACTTAAGGAATCCAGAACCTCCCAACAAAGAGTATTTCAGACCAGATGGTTTTGATGGTGAATTCCACCAAGTATTTAAAGAAGAATGAACAGACACTTCTCAAAAGAAGACATTTATACAGCCAACAAACATGAAAAAAACCATTATCACTGGCCATTAGAGAAATACAAATCAAAACCACATTGAGATACCATCTCACGCCAGTTAGAATGGCAATCATTAAAAAATCAGGAAACAACAGATGCTGGAGAGGATATGGAGAAATAGAAATACTTTTACACTGTTGGTGGGAGTATAAATTAGTTCAACCATTGTGGAAGACAGTGTGGCAATTCCTCAAGGATCTAGAAATAGAAATTCCATTTGACCCAGCAATTCCATTACTGGGTATGTACCCAAAGGATTATAAATCATTCTATTATAAAGACACATGCACACGTATGTTTATTTTGGCACTGCGACAATAGCAAAGACCTGGAACCAACCCAAATGACCGTCAATGATAGACTGAATAAAGGAAAGGTAGCACATATACCCCATGGAATACTACACAGCCATAAAACAGATGGGTTCATATCCTTTGTAGGGACATGGATAAAGCTGGAAACCATCATTCTCAGCAAACTGGCACAAAAACAGAAAACCAAATACCGCATGTTCTCACTCATAGGTGGGTGTTGAACAATGAGAACACATGGACATGGGGAGGGGAATATCACACACTAGGGCCTCGCAGGGTGGAGGAATAGGGGAGGGATAGCAGTGGGTGGGAGGATAGGGGAGGGGATAGCATTAGGAGAAATACCTAATGTAGATGACAGGATGATGGATGCAGCAAACCACTATGGCACGTATATACTGTACCTGTGTAACAAACCTGCACGTTCTGCCCACGTACCGCAGAACTTAAAAGTATAATTAAAAAAAAAAAAAAAAAGAATTAATGCCAGTCCTTCTCAAACTTCTCCAAAAGCATAAGGAGTAGGGAACACTTCCAAACCCATACTACAAGGCCAGCATTACCCTGATACCAAAGCCAGACAAGGACACTGCAAGAAAAAAAAAATTACTAACCAATATTTGTAACGAACATAGATGTTAAAACACTAAAAACTATAAAACTAAATTTTACAGCACATTGAAAGGATTATATGCCATTGTCAAGTGGGACTTATCCTTGGGATCCAGTCATGTTTTAGCCTACACAAATGAATAAAAGTAATATACCATATTAACAGAATGAAATGTAAAAATCATATGATAATCTCAGTAGATGCAGAGAAAGCATTTGACAACATTCAACATGATTCTTTGATTAAAAAACAAACCTCTCAATAGATTAGGATAGAATGAATGTACTGTAACATAATAAAAGCCACGTATGGCAAGCCCAAGCTAGCATCCTACTCAGTGATGCAAAACTGAAAGGTTTCCTACAAGATCAGGAATAAGACAGTGATGCTCACTCTTGCCACTTCTTTTAAACACAGTGCCTGGAAGTCCTAGCTAAAGTAGTTTAGGGGAAAAATTCATCCAAATCATCCAAAAACATTTCTCCAAAGATAACATTCAAATGCTCACCACCACTAATTACAAGCAAAATGTGAATCAAATCAAAACTTTAGTGAGTTATCACCTAACTAACACCTGTTAAGATGGCTGTTACGAAAAAGACAACAAATGACAAGTGTTGGCAAGGATATGGGGAAAAGGGAATCCTTGCATACTGTTGCTGAGAATATATATTGGTACAGCTCTTGTGGAAAATAATATAGAAGTTTCTCAAAAATTTAAAAAATAGAATTACCATATGATCCAGCTATCTCACTTTTGGCTATATATCTAAAGGAAATGAAATCAGTGTCCAAGAGACATTTGCACTTCCATCTTCATTGCAGCATGATTCACAGTAGTCAAAATGTGGAAACAATTTAAAGGTCTGTCAACAGATGAATAGATAAATTGTGACATGTAAATACAATGTAGTATTATTCAGCCTTCAAAAAAAAGAAAATCCTGCCGTTAATAACAATATGGGTGGCCCTGGAGTGCATTATGTTAAGTAAAGTAATCCAGGCACAGAAAGACAAATACTGTATAATCTCACTACATGTAGAATCTTAAAAAGTTGAAGTTACAGAAGCAGAGAGTAGAATGGTGGTTGCTATGGGCTAGGAAGAGGACAAAACAGGGAGGTTATGGTTAGTGGGACAAAGTTTCACTTCTATAAGTAAGTTCTGGTGATTTACCATATATAACATGAAGCCCATAGGCAAATTTGCTAGGAAAATAGATCTTATCTTAAGCGTTCAAGAATTATGATAAAGCAGGCATGAGAAAACTTTGGGAAGTGATGGATATGTTTATGACCTTGATAGTGGTAGCAGTTTCTCAGGTATGTACTTATGCTCAAACTCATTGAGATGTATACATCAAATATGTCCAGCTTTTTATATGCCAATCATACCTCAATAAAGAGGGGTTAAAAAAAGCATTGAATATAATCAAATGGATTTTCTGATTTGATATAGTTTCATAGAAATTCAAGTATTACCAAAAAAAAAATGATGATAGGGTTATGGGCAGAGGTATCAGTGGCCTAATTTCTACTAACTACTTAGTGCTTTAGCATCTGTACAAGGTACAAAGGATTTGATTCAAAATTTTATTTGACTCACAATATGCCTCTGTCCAGTTTGGAAGTGGAACTTCAACCTCAATTATATAGAAACCAGATGACTGTTTAACTTTGAAGACAGAATAGAAAGGGAAGGAATTCCAAAGTAGTGTATCCAGAACACATAGAAGCTTATGACTCACAAAGTCAAGGAGAGATGATTTCTTCTGGCATTTAAGATTATGAACACCTTTAGATCTTGACTAGTCATTCGCATAAGGAATGAAAATTCATCCTTCCAGGCAGTTAGTGTATAAAAGAAAGACTTTCCTCAAGAAAGAGGCAACATTTTCTTAGTAGCATCCTGTTATCTCACACTTTAGAGCAACTATGGATAGGCAGATTCCATTCTGTTTCTCTCAGAGAATATATAGACTAAAGTTTATCCCTTAAAGCTGTTTTTTTCTGTTAAAACCATTATCTAAACTGAATTGAAATATAATTTTATGAGAGAAAAAGTTCACAATTTCTAACTGATGAATGATTCTGAATAGGAAAGGCTCAGAATTTTCATTTTAAAAAGGCATTGGGGAAAGAAGGTAATACTATAGGAAGAATATTGATCAAGGAGATAGGAGACCCAAGTTTTAATCTTAATTCTGTTATTAACCAGCTGTGTGAACTCTGATCAATCACTTTACACCTTTTAATTCCTAGTTGTTTTCACTCTAAACTGATAGAAGTAGATTAGGTGGTCTGGTCTCTAATGTATATGACTCTAAAAGGAAGGGGGATATCTTTCTTTGAAATTATATTTATATAGATTTTGTTATCTAGTAAGAAAAAAGTCAGAAGAAAATAAAATGAGTTATATGGCTATCTAAATCTAACGTCTATTAACTTCAAAGTGAGCATCCATAAAGCCCTTGCAGTTCTCTGTGATTTGCAACTCTTTCCTCTGCATTAGATTGAGGTGGAAGGATCAAAGAGGAGCTATATGTTTTGTTCACTGAAGGCTTTTGGCATATACATCAGTTTGAGTTGGTGTGACACTGCTGGCTACTGTGTCCCTATTCTTCTGGTCTAGAAATTCATAGCTAACTTAAGGAATTTATAAAGCATTTGCACTCTCCATTCTTTATCAATCACTGGCAGACTCATTGTTTTATAATGTACTTCTCAGCAAGCTGTTTGCGACTCATCGCCTGCCTTGCTTTATAGTCTATAAATATTTAATTCTTTAATAAACTGCTTATATGTAATATAAAATGACTGATGCTATTCTCTCTCCACTCTTTTAATAGTGCTACTATTTGCAAAACTATTGTTTTTTTTTTTTCTAAATAGCAATATGTTTCACAAATGTTTGACTTTCCTTTTTCCAAGTAGCAATTTATTCTGGGAGGTTGGTAGAATGACAGGCAGGAAAACAGCCCCTTGCTTCTGGGAGTACAATATAACTCTTCCCTCATCCTCACCCCTACTAAGCTGCAAATTGATGAGGTAAAGAAGATGGACTTTGAATTTGTAACAGAGAGCAATCACCTGTCTCTCTATAGACTTAGTGTGCAAAAGAGCCTTTAAATCTCTAGACTAAATGTTTACAATGAACAAATATAGTTCCTTCTTTGCTTGACATCCTTTGTTTAGGGGAATCATAAAAAATAGTCCAGGATAATATACCAACACCTCAGTGGTCCTATCTTTATAACTGTGTAGTTTATTTTTTAATGTTGGCTGATGTGCTTTCTGTGCCATGAAATAATTTTTCAATATTTAATGACTCATTTTTAGAATTGGGTAAGTCAGATGCTTATTGAGAACTTGTTGTGTGCCCTGCACAGCTGTTAGTGTTTTCAAGCAAGCTACTATTATTGTTCTGTGGTATTTCAATATAATTTATAAAACCCTATAAATTGTGAACTCTCTTGTGCTAAGGCAGGGAGGAAGAATTGGGGAAATCAGAACAAATACCATTTCTTTGGTGCTACCATTAATCAGGTGCATTTGATCTTGTAAACATTGTAGGGAGAGTGGGGATAGAACATTTGTTTCCAAGTTTTAAAATCTTGATTTATGTGCTACTTCTATGATATATTAGCTATTACTTTAAGCTTTTCACCTACCCTGTCTTACCTGTAATATGGGCATAAAAATTATGCGGTTTATATAAATGCCTGACATATACAGGCATACCTTGTTTTATTGCCATCTACTGTGCTTCACAGATATTGTGGGGGTTTTTTGTTGTTGTTTGTTTGTTTTTAACAAATTGAAGGGTTTTGCAGGCCTGGTTGAGCAAGCCTGTGATGCTCACTTTGTATCACATCTTGTTAATTCTCTCACTACTTTAAACTTTTTCAACCTTTCATGGTATTCCGTGGTCAGTGATCTTTGATGTTACTATTGTAATTGTTTTTGGATGCTATGAACTATGCTCATATAAGATGGCTAACTTAAGTTATCAATGCTGTGTGTATTCTGACTGCTCAACCAACTGGCTATTCCCCCATATCTGTTGCTCTCTTCAGGCTTCCCTATTCCCCAAGATAATATGGACATTAGACACAACAATATTGAAGTTAGACCAATTTATAACCCTACAATGGCCTCTAAAAAGTATTCAAGTGAAAAAAGAGTCACATCTCTCTCGCTGTAAGTAAAAAACTAGAAATGAAGCTTAGTGAGGAAGGCATGCAAAAAATGAAGATAGATCAAGAGCTAGACCTCTTGCACTAAACACGTAGCTAAGTGTGAGTACAAAGTAAAAATTATTGAGGGAAATTTAAAATGCTACTCTAGTGAAGTAGTGAAAGTGAAACAGCCTTATGCTGACATGGAGACAGTTGTGGTGGTCTGAACAGATCAAATTAGCCACAACATTCCCTTAAACCAAAGCCTAATCCAGGGCAAAGCCCTAACTCTTCAATTCTGTGAAGGCCAGGAGAGGCAAGGAAACTTCAGAAGAAAAGTTTAAAGCTAGCAGAGGTTGGTGCATGAGGTTTAAGGAAATAAGCCATCTACATAACAGAGAAGTGCAAGATGAAGCAGCAAGTGTTGATGATGACGCTACAGCAAGTTACCCAGCATATCTAGATAAGATAATTGATGAAAGTGACTACACTAAACAACAGATTTTCAATGTAGAGGAAATAGCCTTCTATTGGAAGAAGATGCCATCTGTGACTTTCATAGGTAGAAAGGAGAAGTTAATGCTTTGCTTCACAGCTTCAAAGGACAGGCTGATTGTCTTGTTACAGGCAGCTGGTAACTTTAAGTTAAGCCAGTGCTCCCTTACCATTCCTAAAATCCTGGGGCTCAAAAGAATTATGCTAAATCTACTCTGCCTGTGCTCTATAAATGGAATAACAAAACCTACATGACAGCACATCTGTTTTCAGCATGGTTTACTGAATATTTTAAGCCCACTGTTGAGACCTACTGCTCAGAAAAAAGGATTCCTTTCAAAATATTCCTGCATTTGATAGTGCACCTAGTCATCCAATACCCAGGAGCTCTGATGGAGATATTCAAGGATATTAATGTTGTTTTCATGCCCACTAACAGAACATACATTTTGCAGCCTATGGATTATGGAGTCATTTTGACTTTCAAGTCTTATTATTTAAGAAATACATTTATAAGATTATAGCTGCCATAGATAGGTGTTCTTCTGCTGGATCTTAGCAAAGTACATTGAAAATCTTCGGAAAAGGAGTTACCATTCTAGATGCCATTAAGAACATTTGTGATTCATGGGAAAAAGTCATCATGTCGTCATTAGCAGGAGTTTGGAAGAAGTTGATTCCAACCCTCTTGGATGACTGTAAGAGGTCCAAGACTTCAATGGAAGAAGTAACTACAAGAGGGCTAGAATTAGAATTGGAGCCTGATGATGTGACTGAATTGTTGTTGAGATCTCATGATAAAACATGAATGAATAAGGAGTTGCTTCTTATCAATAAACAAAGATAGTGATTTGTTAACATGGAATCTACTCCATCTTGAGATGGAATCTGCTGTGAACATTGTTGACATTGACAACAAAGGTTTTAGAATATTATGTAAACTTTGTTAACAAAGCAGCAACAGGGTTTGAGAGGATTGAGTCCTATTTTGAAAGACATCCTACTGTAGGAAAAATGCTGTCAAACAGCATTACATGCTACAAAGAAACCTTTCATGAAAAGAAGAGTCAATTGACACAGCAGACTTCATTGTTGATTTTAGGAAACTGCTACAGTCACAAGAATTGCGTGAACCCTGGGTGCGGTGGTTGCAGTTAGCTGAGATCGTGCCACCGCACTCCAGCCTGGGAGACAGAGCAAGACTGTGTCTTTTCTTTGAAAAGAAAAGAAAAGGAACTGCCACAGCCACCCCAACCTTCAACAACCATCACCCTGATCAATCAGCAGCCATCAACATCATGGCAAGATCCTTCTCCAGCAAAAAGATTATGACTCACTGAAGTCTCAATAATTGGTAGTAATTTTTAGCAATAAGGTCTTTTAAATTATGTACATTTTTTAGACATGCTATTATATACTTAATAGACTGTACAGAATAGTGTAAATGTAACTTTTATATGCACTGGGAAACAAAAAATTCATGCAACTCACTATATCATAATATTAACTTTATTGTGGTGGTATGGAACCAAACCTGCAATATCTCTGAGGTGCGCTTGCAGTAGGCCCCCAAATAATGTTAATTTTCTGAGTAAATGTTCCACTCTGAAAGAAGAACATCAAGACAGATTCAAAATCAGTGAATGTTTTTAATGCAAAGATGAGATAATTTTATGTAAATAGGGCATATAATTTCAGTTGTTTATATAATAATATTGATGGGTTACTTTAAGCAATAAACACTTAGGTTGATGCTCCTTTTTAACTGACAGCACATATTTGTGAGGAAACTCATTAGGATCTTTTGCTTAGGAGCAGAGAGTTTTTTTATGCCAAACTGCAGGTCAGTCTTTTATCCTTATTCTTTTAGTCTATATGATCAGTCTAAGTGAGTTAATATGCTTATACAAATTAAACTATTCTAGCCTCATGTTCCCTCTACCCTTCTTCACTCGATATAGTATTATTTCTTATTTTACAGGTATGATTCTGTTTTCTTCCATTTAACATTCACATCACAAATGCACTGCCATTTTACTCTTCCTAAAGCAAAATCGCCTGTGATGCCTTTAGTATAACTTTCTACCCTATTTAAATATCATAAATTTAAACCAGTTCAGGTGTAACCTCAATTTTTCCTAATGAGTTCCATTTCCCATGGTGTACTGTCTCATCTGCTTCCAAAATAGACTTTTACCTTTCTTTCTCACCTGGTCTTTGATCTAAGATTAGCCATTGTCATATCTAATTATTTACTTTGTATATTATGTTTTATTGAAATATTATGAAGATCAGTGAAAAAGAATAGATCATCTTAATAATAAAAGTAACATTATTTTCATCAGCAGCATTATTTATTGAGTTCCCACTATGTACCTAGTATTACAGCAATACTATGTGTTGCTTTAGGATATGTAAATTTTTTTTTATTTAATCTGACTTTATGAGTGAATTCATAAATAAGGAAAATGAAGTATAGGCAAGTTAAGTGGCTTTCTCAAAGTCACACAGCTAGAAAGTAAATAAAATTAGAACTTATTATAGATACTGTTGATTCCAGAACCTAAGCTTTGCCATAATGCTTTTTGAGAAGCTCAGCAAAATGAGTTGTTTTTTTGTTATAATATGATAGGCATGGTTTCTATCTCCATTTTAAGAATGCCACTATTCATTGAAAAAAAAATTAGTATCAGTTCACATTCTTCTGATGCCTTTTTTAAAGAAACAGTGTAAATGAAAGTGCTTTGTACATTGTAAAGACCTAGACAAATGTAAGGCATAATTATAATAATGGTAATGAATATGAAGCACTTTTATTATAACTGTGTTGATAGTTATGCATTTTTATCCCAAAGACAGGTATATCTTATTCTGTGTAATAAAAAAAAATTCCCAAAAATTTGTAAGTAATTTTACAAATAAATGTTAAAACGTAATACTATTTTGAATGCCCAGAGGCTTATCAATTCTGGGTGAAGCTTGTAACAAGTAAAGAATTAATTTGTAATGTGACTAATCTGTTCCAAATCTTAAATTTTTTACAATTAAGGTTTTTAAAGGAAGACATTCTTAGATAATGTTGATTGACATCTATACTCTCTTGAAATACTATCAAAAAGACATCATGGGAAAGCTGCTAACTTATTTTTGAGGCCAGGAAACATAATTGGAGCTATATATTATAGAATTCCAGTTATTATTCCAAGGCCTGATCTTCATCCCTTCACATTGATATCCACTAAAATATGGACAAACATATTTCATTAGAAAAATATTTAAATGCCTATCTAGAAATCAATTCATATATTTCATATATGCATTGAATAAATATATTGTACAATACTCAAATTTGGGAGAGATGAGAGTTCACATGTTATGTCTCTATTCTCATTCACTTTCAGATAACATCTGATTCTATTAAATAGTATTCTTTACTTTTTTTTTTTTTAAGACCAATGGAAACTTTGAAATCTTCTCCTGGAATTAATTTTTTTTTTCTTTTGACACAGAATCTTGCTCTGTCACCCAGGCTAGAATGCAGTGGCATTATCTCTGTTCACTGCAACCTCTGCCTTCTGGGTCCAAGAGATTCTTATGTCTTAGCCTCCTGAGTAGGTGGAATTACAGGCATGTGCCACCACATCCAGCTAATTTTTGTATTTTTAGCAGTGACAGGGTTTCTTCATGTTAGTCAGGCTGGTTTTGAGCTCCTGGCCTCAGCTGATCCTGACCTCAGCCTCCCAATATATTAGGATTACAGTTGTGAGCCACCATACCCAGCCTGTAATTAATTCTTAATACAGGACATCCCTTACTTCATAAGACTGAGTTCCTTATACTGAATTCCTTAAATGTAATCATTTATTTTAACCTTCTGGAAAATGCTGTTTCTACTTTATGCAAATCTATAAAATACATGGATTATGTATGTATCTATCTGCAAACATAAGCACTGTAATAATTATAAGTTCTGTGTTAACCTCAAAGTTGTCCATTTAGTTGTATTCTCTTTCAAGAGATTGCATTCTTGACTGTAGACAGAGCATTCATAAATGACTATACAAGGTCAGTTGGGAGCAGAATTTGAGAGGAGACATGAGAGAAAGCACCTGGATAAGCATAAGAATAGAGATCAGAAGTAATGGCTTCAAAAAGATATGCTACAATTTCCTTGGTCAAATAAGTAGTATTATTTCTAGAAATCCTAATTCAGATCCTTTCAAAAAGTACAGTCTCAGGAAATCATGTGATATCAACTATTCAAATGCATTCTCAAAATCCATTTTACCAAAAGTTGAGTTTTGGACATATTTTTGGTTTGCCTTGCTAATAATATGCATCTTGATAGATGAAAGCAATGATAGAAAAACTATACAAACTTAATTTTGATCAACACCTGAGAAGTTATAGAGTTTAAAAAAAAAATTAGAGCTCTTGGCCAAACGTGGTGGCTCATGCCTGTAATCCGGCACTTTGGGAGGCCAAGGTGGGTGGATCACGAGGTCAGGAGATCGAGACCATCCTGTCCAACATGGTGAAACCCCATCTTTACTAAAATACAAAAAATTAACCACATGTAGTGGTGTGCCTCAGTAGTCCCAGCTACTCAGGAGGCTGAGGCAGGGGACCCAGGAGGCTCTACAGCTTGAACTGTGGAAGTTGCAGTGAGCTGAGATTATCGCACCATTGCACTCCAGACTGATGACAGAGCAAGACTCCATCTCAATACATATATATATATATATATATATATATATATATATATATATATATATATTAGAGAAAGCAATCATTTAATCTTAAGGCAAAATAGCCTTATTATTCAGGACTAATGAATATTGGGCATACTATATGGCTACATGTCCAATAAGTTCACCCCAGCCACATGTGACTATTTAAATTTAATAAATTTAAATTAAAGATTTGGTCCATTGTACTAGCTATTGGTTACACTATTAGAAATCACATTTCCATAATTTCCAAAAGTTGTTTTGGACGGTGTTACCATAAACTGTATAAGACAGATTTTAAAAAATGTTCAGATGTTTGTCTGTAATAGATGAATAAAATAATACCCTCCTTTTCAGGAAAAGGGGGAGGGGGAAATGTAAAGCAGACCAATGTGATTTCATACTAAATTTAGGTATAAATGATTATATGTAAAATATAAAGAGGGGCATATAAGGGCAAGAATTTGTGGGTTGCTTCTAGAGAAAAGTAAAAGAAAGAGACTTGCTGCAAGATTTCGATGTCCTGTTAAGAGATTACTAAAAGAGGCCTGGGTACAGTGGCTCATGCCTGTTATCCCAACATTTTGGGAGGCCAAGGTGGGTGGATCACTTGAGGTCAGGAGTTTGAGACCAGCCTGACTAACATGGTGAAACCCCGTCTCCACTAAAAAGATGTGGTGATGTGTGCCTGTAATCCCAGCTACTCAGGAGGCTGAGGCAGAAGCATCACTTGAACCCAGGAGGTGGAGGTTGCAGTGAGCCGAGATTGCACCATTGCATTCCAACCTGGGTGACAGAGTAAGACTCTGTCTCAAAAAAAAAGAAAGAAAAAGAGAGAGAGAGAGAGAGAGAGGTTACTAAAAGAGAGAAGGAAGAGAGAGGAGAGAGAGAGAAGAGTAGTCTTTAGGGTAGGAAAGGACAAAGCTAACATTGATTAGTGAGAATTGCAGCATAGGTCAGGCACAGATATTGAAAGAGAACAACTCAGTATTGGAATTCAAGTCTCTTATCCCAGACATATTGTTTTCAAATGTACTCTGATAATTTGCCATAGATCCACAAGAATTACATCTGCAGTTGAGCTTAAAGAATTGCAGATTTCTGGGGATACAATCAAAGATGGCCAAATAGGAACAGTGCCGGAGTGCAGTTCCCAGTGAGAACACAGAGGGTGAGTGATCCCTGCATTTCCAAACGAGTTTTTACTGCCCATGGACCAGGAAATTCCTGGGTGGAAAAGCGTCACGAGTTTCCAAGCTGTTTTAGGATCTCTGAAAAAAGGCAGCAGCACATCAGGAACTTAAAAATAAAACCCCATCTTCCCAGGACAGAGCACCTGGCAAAGAAAGGCAGTTATGAATTCCACTGCAGCAGACTTAAACTTACCTGCCCAGCAGCTCTGAACGGAACAGTGGAGCACGCAGCTCAGCACTTGAGATCCTGTAAGGGACAGACTGTCTCCTCAAACA
This sequence comes from Saimiri boliviensis, assembly GCF_048565385.1. Classification (NCBI taxonomy): domain Eukaryota; kingdom Metazoa; phylum Chordata; class Mammalia; order Primates; family Cebidae; genus Saimiri; species Saimiri boliviensis. The sequence continues at coordinate 144,192,576 of NC_133449.1, forward strand.
GCTCCCTGTGCCACATATATCCAAAGAGTCACCTCATAAAGAAGAGCTCAGGCTGTCATCTGGCGGCTATCCTTCTGGGACAAAGATAACAGAAGAAGAAACTGGCAGCAATCCTTACTGTTCTGCAGTCACCGCAGGTCATCCCCAGGCAAGCAGGGTCTGGGGTGGAACTCCAGCAGTCTTACAGCAGAGGGACCTGTTAGAAGGAAAACTTAAAAACAGAAAGAAATAACTTCATCATCAACAAAAAGCATGTCCACTCAGAGACCCCATCTAAAAGTCACCAACAACAAAGAACACAGATAGATAAATCCACGAAAATTAGATGAAACCAGCGCAAAAAGGATGAAAATATCAAAAACCAGAGTGTATCTCCTCCAAGGGAACAGAACTCCTCACCAGCAAGGGAATAAAGCTAGATGGAGAATGAGTCTGATGAATTGACAGAAACAGGCTTCAGAAAGTGGGTAATAACAAACTTCTCAAAGCTAAAAGAACATGTTCTAACCCAATGCAAAGAAACTAAGAACCTTGAAAGAAGATTTGACAAAATGCTAACGAGAATGGACAACATACAGAGGAATATAAGTGAATTGATGGAGCTGAAAAACACAACATGAGAACTTCACGAAGCATGCACAAGTTTCAGCAGCCAAATAGACCAAGCAGAAGAAAGGATATCAGAGACTGAAGATCAACTCAATGAAATAAAATGAGAAGGCAAGAATAGAGAAAAAAGGGTAAAAAGGAATGAACAAAATCTCCAAGAAATGTGGGACTATGTGAAAAGACCTAATCTAAGTTTAATAGGTGTACCTGAATGTGATGAAGAGAATGAATCCAAGCTGGAAAACACTCTTCAGGATATTATCCAGAACTTCCCCAACCTAGCAAGGCAGGCCAACATGCAAGTCTAGGAAATACAGAGAACACCACAAACATATTCCTCAAGAAGAGCAACCCCAAGGAACATAATCATCCGATTCACCAGGGTTGAAATGAAGGGAAAAAAAGCTAAGGGCAGCCAGAGAGAAAGGTAGGGTTACCCACAAAGGGAAGCCCGTTCGACTCACAGCAGATCTCTCGGCAGAAACAGTACAAGCCAGAAGAGAGCAGAAGCCAATATTCAACATCCTTAAAGAAAAGAACTTTCAACCTACAATTTCATATACAGCCAAACTAAACTTCATAAATGAAGGAGAAATAAAATCCCTTACAAACAAGCAATTGCTGAGAGATTTCATCACCACCAGGCCTGCCTTACAAGAGCTACTGAAAGAAGCACTGAACATAGAAAGGAACAACCAGTACCAGCCACTCCAAAAACATACCAAATAGTAAAGAACATTGACACAATGAAGAAACTGCGTGAACTACTGGGTGAAACAACTGGCTATCATCAAAATGGCAGGATCAAATTAACATATAACAATATTAACCTTAAATGTAAATGGGATAAATGCCCCAATCAAAAGACACAGACTAACTGTGAATAGACCAATAACATGGTCTGAAGTCGAGGCAGCAGTTAAGAGCCTACCAACCAAAAAAAGCCCAGGTCCAGATGGGTTCACAGCTGAATTCTACCAGACATACAAAGAGGAGCTGGTACCACTCCTTCTGAAACTATTCCAAACAATCCAAAAAGAGGGAATCCTTCCCAAATCATTTAATGAGACCAACATCATCCTGATACCAAAACCTGGCAGAGACTCAACAAAAACAGAAAATTTCTGGCCAATATCCAGGATGAACATAGATGTAGAAATCTTCAATAAAATACTGGCAAACCAGTAGCAACAGCACATCAAAAAGCTTATCCATCATGATCAAGTAGGCTTCATCTCAGGGATGCAAGGCTGGTTCAACATACACAAGTCTATAAACGTAATTCACTCCATAAACAGAACCAAAGATAAAAACCCCGTGATTATCTAAATAGATGCAGAGAAGGCCTTTGACAAAATTCAACAGCCCTTTATGCTAAAAACTCTCAATAAACTAGGTATTGATAGAATGTATATCTCAAAATAATAAAAGCTATTTATAACAAACCCACAACCAATATCACACTGACTGGGCAAAAACTGGAAGCATTCCCTTTGAAACCTGGCACTAGACAAGGATGCCCTCTCTCACCACTCCTATTCAATATAGTGTTGGAAGTTCTCGCCAGAGCAATCAGGCAAGAAAAAGAAATAAAAGATATTCAATTAGGAAAGGAGGAAGTCAAATTGTCTCTATTTGCAGACAACATGATTGTATATTTAGAAGACCCCACTGTCTCAGCCCAAAATCTCCTTATACTGATTTCAGTAGAGTCTCAGGATACAAAATCAATGTGCAGAAATCACAAGCATTCCTATACACCAACAGCAGACTTAAAGAGAGCCAAATCAAGAATGAACTGCCATTCACAATTGCTACAAAGAGAATAAAATACCTAGGAGTACAACTAACAAAGGATATAAAGGACCTCTTCAAGGAGAACTACAAACCATTGCTCAACAAAATAAGAGAGGACACAAACAGATGGAGAAACATTCCATGCTCATGGTTAGGAAGAATCAGTATCGTGAAAAAGGCCAAACTGTCCAAAGTAATTTATAGATTCAGAGCTATCCCCATCAAGCTACCAATAACCTTCTTCACAGAACTGGAAAAATACACATTTAACATCATATGAAACCAAAAGAGAGCCCATATAGCCATGTCAATTCCAAGCAAAAAGAACAAAGCTGGAGGCATCACACTATCTGACTTCAAACTATACTACAAGGCTACAGTAATCAAAACAGCATGGTACTGGTACCAAAACAGAGATATAGACCAATGGAACAGAAAAGATGCCTCGGAAGCAATACTACACATCTACAACCATCGGATCTTTGACAAACCTGACAAAAACAAGCAATGGGGAAAGAATTTCCTGTGTAATAAATGGTGTTGGGAAAACTGGCTAGCAATGTGCAGAAAACAGAAACTGGACCCCTTCCTGACACCTTACACTAAAATTGACTCCAGATGGTTTAAAGGCTTAAATGTAAGACCTAACACCATGAAAATCCTGGAATAAAACCTAGGCAAAACCATTCAGGACACAAGCACAGGCAAGGACTTCATGACTAAAACACCAAAAGCATTGGCAACAAAAGTCAAAATAGACAAGTGGGATCTAATTAAACTCCAGAGCTTCTGTACAGCAAAAGAAACAATCATTAGAGTGAACCAGCAACCAACAGAATGCGAAAAAATTTTTGCAATCTGCCCATCTGACAAAGGGCTAATATCCAGAATCTACAAATAACTAAAACAGATTTACAAGAAACAAACAAACAAACCCATTCAAAAGTGGGCAACACATATGAACAGACACTTTTCAAAAGAAGACATATATGAAGCCAAGAAACATATGAAAAAATGCTCATCATCACTGGTCATTAGTGAAATGCTAATCAAAACCACATTGAGATACCACCTCATGCCAGTTAGAACGGCGATCATTAAAAAAATCAGAAGACAACAGATGCTGGAGAGGATGTGGAGAAATAGGAACATTTTTACACTGTTAGTGGGAGTGTAAATTAGTTCAACCATTGTGGAAGCCAGTGTGATGATTCTTCAAGGACATAGAAATAGAAACTTCATTTGACCCAGCAATCCCATTACTGGGTATATATCCAAGTGATTATAAGGCATTCTTTTAAAGACACATGTACACGTATGTTCATTGTGGCACTGGTTGCAATAGCAAAGACCTGGAACCAACCCAAATGCCCATAGATGATAGACTGGACAGGGAAAATGTGGCACATATACACCATGGAATACTATGCAACCATAAAAAACAATGAGTTCGTGTCCTTTGTAGGGACATGGATGAACCTGGAAACCATCATTCTCAGCAAACTGACACAAGAACAATGAGAGCACATGGACACAGGGAGGGGAGCATCACACACGGGGGTCTGTTGAGGGGGACTAGTGGAGGAGCAGTGGGGGGTGGGGAATAGGGGAGGGATAACATGGGGAGAAATGCCAGATATAGGTGATGGGGATGGAGACAGCAAACCACATTGCCATTTATGTACCTATGCAACAGTCCTGCATGTTCTGCACATGAACCCCAGGACCTAAAGTGCAATAAAATATATTTTTAAAAAAAAGAATTGCAAATTTTTTTAAAATGTTCAGTTTCAGAGAGATGTCCAAATTTGAGAGGAAAAGTTATTTTCAATTTCATTACTAGGAATAAATACAGGTTCACAAAGAACAAATGTCATCATTTTCTTTTTGATGGTCTTATTTCAGAGAGATTTTATAGTAAGGGTATGACTCAGAGTGTCAGTTTGCCTTATCCATAATAAGATCCTAAGCAGCAATCTACTGAAAGCCCAATAGAGCTTTCAGTAACCTCACAGTGCTGGGAAGATAAAAATTAAGTGTCAGGGTCTGTCAAAGAAATGGGACCTACAAGATGAGATTAACCAGATGCAATGTGTGTCTTAAAAAGACTATGATCTAGCTTCAAGCCATTTCACTCTTTTATTGAATTGAGGTAATCTGCCCTTGTTCTGCCCTGTTGCCTCCCAGGTGATATGGTAATTTTTCTTCAAAAGAAGATATCATCCAGAACCTCTAAAATTTTTCAACGCACAATATCCAACATCCTTTCAGTACTTTCTAGGAATAGCAAAACACAGGACCAAAAGAGGGAAAATACCAAACAGCAGAAACAGATCCACAATAAAGTGAAGCAGATATACTTATCAGATGTAGCTCTCTAAATAGCTCTAAAATGATAATATGTTGGAGAACAAAAGAGCTGCAGCTTATCAAAGAGGAATTAAATGTATATTCAAGAACTGAAAAATATAGTAACTTAAGGCATTTATAAATAGGTTTAATGGCACATTGGAAACAAAGAGAGAATTGTTGAGTATGATAGATCAGTTTAAAAATGCTAAAGCTGAATCATGAAGGGATAGAAGGCTGGAAAATAAACAACATAAAGCCCATGGGAGATATATTGAAAATAATATATGTGTAATTGAAATCCAACAATGTAAAACAAGATTGCAGTAGGTAATTTTCAAACTGATAAGGACTAAACAATTTCCAAAAAGAGGAAAGATATTAAGCCATACATATTCCAGGCAGGATACATACAAAGAAAATCACACCTAGGAACATCAGTAAAACTTCTGAAGATGAAAGAGAACATCTTAAGTGAAAGCAGAAAAAGAAGACAGGCTACTTCAAGGAAGCGGCAATAAGACTGACAGCTGACTTCTCAATGAAATGATAGAGCTCAAAAGACAATGGAATGACATCTTTTAAAAACTGAAAGAAAATAACTGCCAGTCTAGAATTCTGTGCTCTGTGAAAATATCCTTGAAAATTGAAGATGAAAATAACTAAAGGAAAACAGAAACTGAGAGAACTTATCAACAGCATATCCAACCTAAAAGAAACACCATGGGGAGTTATTTAGGTGGAAGAAAAGTGACCTCAGAAGAAAATGTCAAAATGGAAGAAGAAACAAAGAGCAGTGCACAAGATATATATGTCAGTGAGTCTCAATGAATCTTGACTGCGTAATAGAAAAATGAAAATATCTTGCAAGACTTAAAACATATGAATGATAAGATGCATGTCAATAATTTTAAAAAGGTGGGAGGGAGTAAACAAAATAATACCAATTTCAGTTCTAGCATTGTCTAGGAGGTGATAAAAATACTAATTTATTTTGACTGTAGCGAGTTGTTGATGTATATTACAATATTTAGAGTACTACTTAATAGTAAAACAATGTATTACTATCAAACTAAAAGAGAAAAAAATGTAATAAGGAAAGCACTTGATTAATTATAAAGAATACAAAATAGAATTTAAAGAACATAAATCAGGTAGAACAAATAGGAAACAATAAGGTGATAATGTATATAATTAAAAATATAGCAGTAATTATGTTAAATATAAATTGACTCAGTTCTGCAGTTAAAAGACAAGTTGTTAGACCGGATAAAAGACAGAATCCAACTAGAAAACAGGGTACAGGAAAGTTGAAAGTAACAAGATAGAAAATCTAGCAATACCAAAATCTGATTAGAACAAGTATATTAATTTTAAACAAAGTAGACTTTAAGGTAAGAGATAAAGATGTATAAGGCATAATTATTAAAAGTATTAATACAATAGAATTATATAATAAATATTAATGTATGGTTTACTTAATATAGCCAGAAAACATATAAAAACAGAAATTGGCAAAATTAAAAAAATATATGTACCCAAACTCACAATATGCTGTAAGACTTTAACACACCTCACTTAGTAACTAGTAGAAAAGTACATGAGGAGAACAAAAATCATTAAGAATATGCATAAACTGAATAACATAGTTATGAGATATAACTTAGTTATATGTAGGACACTGCACCTTACAATGACAAGATAACATTGTTCTCAAGTGGACATTTGTGAAAATTAGCATATAGCAAGTGTCAAAAACAGTGGAAAGATTTGAAATCATTCAGAGTAGACTGTGACCATAGAGATCAAGAAAGCAGTAACAAAAAAACTAGAAATCAGTAACAATAAAATAACTAAAACTTTTGTGAATCACTAAAGATTTGGCATTTAAACCATACACTTCTAAATGGCCTATAGATGAAAGAGGAAATTATGGTATAAATTAAAAAGTATTTTGAACCAAATGATAATGAAAATATGACATGTGAAAACCTGGAGGTTGTATCTAAAGCTATTCCTACAGGAAAATATATAACCTTTAAATGCATGTTTAAAAAGAAAAAGAGGCTGAAATTATGATACAAATATCTCATCAAGAAATTAGAAACAAAATTTAAAATGAAGCCGAAAGAAAATAGAAGGCAAAAAATAATAAGAACAAAAATTAACTGAATGGAAATCAAATGTTTGACTGAGAAAATCAACAACAGCAGAACGACAGTGGATTCTTCTCAAATGCACATGGAATTTCAAAAAGATACACTACATGTTGGGGCATATACGTCTTGAGTTGAAATTTCATATAATTTCTCTGAACACAGAGGTTTTAAGTTGGAAATATATAGTAATAAAATTTATAGTAATAACCTAGAAAAAAATTACCAAATATTTAGAAATTTAAACAATATACTTAACACTTGTAAAAAATGGCAAGGGAAATATTTTTAATCTCAGCTAAATGGGAATGAATACACATCCTATGACAACGTGTGTAATGCAACTAAAGCATTTGTTAGAGGAAAATATATTACTTTACACATTTGTAATAGAATGTAAAGTATAAAAGTATCTTAAGATTCTGCCATATGAATCTAGAAAAAAAGAACAAAATTAAACCCAAAGTAAATAGAAGAAAGGAAATTATAAAATTGGGAGTTGAAATTAAAAAAATAATCAGCTTGATTCTCTGAATAGATTAATAAAATTGATTTTTAAAATATCCAGAAAAAATAACACAAATCACCAATATCACAAATGAAATAAGGACATCACCAAAATTCTGACAGATAAGAAAAAGGATAATAGGATATTGCTAACAACTTTATTCCAGTCAATTTGATAACTAAGATGAATGGCCAAATTTCTTGTAAACCCCAGCTCACCAAAACTGACCCAAGAAATTACGAATCTGAATAGTCCAAGATAATTTTTCTAAAATTAAAATTGAATTTGTAGTCCAGGCACAGTGCTTCACACCTGTAACACCTCTCACTTTGGGAGGCTGACACAGGATGATCGCTTGAGGCAAGGACTCCAAGACCAGTCTGGGCAACAAAGTGAGACCCTGTCTACAAGAAAATAAAAATAAAAACAAATTAGCCAGATGTGGTGGCATACACTTGTATTCCCAGCTATTCAGGAGGCTGAGGTGGGAGGATCACTTGAGCCCAGGAAGTTGATGCTGCAGTGAGCTGTGATCATGCCATTGCACTCTGGCCTGGGTGACAGAGTAAGACTCTGTCTAAAAAAAAAAAAAAAAAAAAAATTGAATTTGTAATTTTAAAATTGTCCACAAAGAAATCCCCAGGCCTCATAGCTTCACTGTTTAATTCTATTTAACATTTAATGACAAAGTAATTGTCTTATACAAACTTTTTCAGAGTTCTAGAGGAGAGAGACACTCTCCAACTCATTCTATGATATTAGCAAGACCCTGATAACAATGTCAAAATTATTATACCCCCCAAAAATTACAGACTAATGTCTCTCATGCCCATGGATTCAAAAAGTTCTTAACAAAATGTTAGCAAGTCAATTATTGCAATATATAAAAAGATTAATATGATCAATGGGGGATTGTCCCAGGATTGCCAGGGTGGTTTAACATATGAAAATCAGTCATTGTAATTCACTGTGCTCATAGCTTTAAGCTGTTATTTGTTCAGTAGAGGCTGAAAATGATTTGACAAAATTTAATAACCATGATTTTTAAAAATTATTAGCAGCTAAGAATGGAAGGAAACCTCTTTCACATGATAAAGGGCATAATTCTTAGTGATGAAAGCCTAAATTCTTCCTCTCCTAAGATCGCAACATCCCTAAGATTGGAAAGAAGGTAAGGGTGTTTACACTCACCAATCACTACTATTCAACATTGTAGTAGATGTCCTCACCAACGAGATAAGGAAAAAGGAATAATTGGCATGATTACTAGCAATGAAGCTTTCTAGTCACAAATGAACTTATTGTGTTGACAGAAAATTCTAAGGAATCTGTAAAAAGTATTTGTGTATGATACATTAACTATGTTAATGTTAATGTACTAATAACTGGTAGAATGAACAAGAAAACAGTAACAGTGATTACTTATTTGGGGGTGGGATGAGGAACTCATGGGTAGAAGAGGGGAAAGGCAGAGACCTTTTCCTTTCTACATTATTTAAATTGATATTTCATTGTAATGTATTATTCCAAAATATAACTTATTTAAAAAAAAAAAGGCAGAAATTTGGTATTGCTTCATCATTGTAGTTAAATAATGAGCACCTTTCAGTTCCCAAAACCCTCTATACCAACCAATGATAGAACCCTCTTATCAGACTATCAGTGTCATGCAACATGAAAATTTCAGAATTAAACATACATTTTTAATGGAACCCTTTCATGGATCTATTATGCATTGACATAAGCTGTAGTTTGACTTCTGATTACAGATCATTCACAATCTATTCACCATGAATATCTGTTTGATGCTTTTCCACTCAGCCTTTTTTACCTGCATTGCTATTTAATAGTAAAAGTAAAGATTGAATGTTCTTTTCTTTTCCTTATTTCTCTCAAATGGTAACCAACACACTGAAATAGTAATAAGAATGATAGCAGTCATAAAATCTAACACTTATTTAGAGCTTGTTATATGCAGATACTGTGCTAAATTTTTTACATGTATTCTTTCAAAATTCAATAGCCATAATTCTGGCAACAGAGATGGAAAGTTGAAGAGGTTAAAGATCTGAATAATTCAGATTAAATAGCCATTCTCCAAATAATCATTAATTCACTGTACTCTGTAGTTTTGTACACTGTACCAACAGTTGAGAATCGTGTAACCATTGAAAATAGTTGGAGGGAGAGTATTAAAAGAGACTTATAAATGGAAGTTTTAGAGGTTATAGGTGAAGAGCAACAGAATTTAGAACATGCTTATAATCAGACTAGTTACAGTTCAACATTATGATATCAAATAGAAATTTATGCAGATACACATCAGATAAAAACTGTCTTCATGTAATTTAAACAGAAGTGTAAAATTCTTTTAGCTGAATTGTGAAAGTCATTTGAACTCTGATCACCTGACCAAGGGCAGTAGCAATATCTTTTTTTTTTTTTTTTTTTTTTTTTTTTTTTTTTTTTTTTTCTGACTACTGCTTCTTTATTTGACTTTCTTTGTTAATCCTTGGAGGCCATGAGTAATAGTCCAAATATTTCATCAGTTTTGAATCCACCTAATAGGTTCATTCACTATTTGTCCCTCTCTATTCATTGTAAACATGTGTTAACCCACACTGGTAATTTTAACATTCTGAAAATACTAGACAACTGCAGTTATTATTATCATGAGAATTAACCAACATAAATATTACCAGGCCTCCTTAAGCAGCCAGTTTCATCTGCTCTTTAGCAATGTGTACTATGATAGCGCCAAGAATTCCATCTTTCACAAATACCTGGATCAGTAGGCACTCTACTGCATCCCCAAATTAGAAGTAGCTGTGCATTTGGCTTCTGAACTGTAGGCAGGTCTGGGGGACAGGCACCAAGTTGCCGCTGCTTTCCTCAGCCTCAGACCTAGAAAGGCCTGTTTCAGTGCTCATCTTGGTATACCCTGATAGCTCCCTACATCAGGAGCCCACAAGGGAGACTACTGAAGCAAAGATGGATTCTGAAAACCTCCTGTACTAAAAATGCCATGCAGTGGCTCTGCATATGCTCCTCTTCGTGTATTCTCTCTTCTCCCCTCCCTTCCTTATCCGTGCCCTTGTTTAGTTCCAGTCTCCATTAGAAATGCTATTTGGGCAGCAAATTTCGCAGCTTGGATCCATCTCAATGCTGCCATGCAAAGAAAATCACATCTGTCTGATTCTTCATTTAAAATAAGGGAAAAAAATTGAAATCGCAAAATGCTGTAGTCGCTCTAAGCTATTTCCTAACGAACCTGTTTATCCCAAGAGCTGTAGTGAGGAGCTTCTCCTCCTCGGTGAGAATTCTTTGTGCATATTAATATTATGCATGTTTTCCATGCCACTTCGTCTGTCTGACTTGCCCTCACCCCATCCTTTGAATTCATTGAAATAAAAATAATTTATGTGGACATTCCTTCAGTCAGGATTTTCTCTCCTCCTTTCTTAAAGACATCCATAATATTTCGTTGATGCTTTGCATCCAAACCAAATCGTTATGCTTTTGCATATCATTAGGGCTTTATAAAGAACAACAGCGACATCTGCATGTGCCGCAGTGCCAAGAAGATAGGAAAAATATCGAAAACAAAACTCCGTATTGGCTTGGAGGCTGAATGACTCTCTGTCTTCCTAGCAGCCCCTGCCACCACCATCGATAGGAGTAATTGTATAGTGTAATCACATCATGCCTCATCTGCATATTCATAGCAGAGACAAAGCTTTGGAGGATAAGGGGGGAGCAGGGGTAATTTAAATATAAAACAGCATCTCATTTCCAAATCAAGTTATGCTAGTTAGACTGTGCACCAGGATTCAATATTAAGCCAACATTGTTTTACAGTTTGGAAATTGGAGTAAAGAAAAAGATAGAGAAGAGACTCAATAAAGAAGGGGTGATATTACATTTTCATTTTTAACTGAGGAGAAACTAAACAAGACAGCAACAATAGCGACAGAAAAAAAATAAAGTAATATTTGAAGAGTCACCAACAGTGGCTAACCAGCTGCTGTTATACCAGGAATGAAATAGCCCATTGAGGGAGCTTTAAAAGCCCACAATTAATATGTTGTGCATGTATAAGATCTACAAAGAACTCACTGTATTCTTTCTCTCCCCCCTCCCCAAGTTCCCGCCATACTCACATATTCCCTAACCACCACCTTTCTTTCCTGTCGGGTGCAGGGGAAAAAGATCAGAGCTACAAAATAATTGACTAATCACTTCAAAAGTGACAACGTCCCTCTTCAAAAAGAAAGGACGAAAACAAACACATACAAAAAGGTGACTGTTCATTAATGAAGGGATAAATTACCGATGGCTTCTTCATTCTCTTTAGTTCATTACCCCCCAAAAGAAACAAATATAATCCACTTGTTAATATTTCTTGTCTTCGTTTTCTTTGTTTCTAATATGATGCTCTTTATTATACATTTTTAAGTGTTGATATTTGTAGAAGCCTCTGACACTGCATTCCCCAAAGAGCTACTAGTTTCAACCCACTGGAGTTTATATTCCTTTAATTGTCTAGTGCAGGAACATTTCTGCTGTTTTTTAAAATATACTGCTCTGCAGGAATTAGAAGAATCCAAGGTTGTATCCAACTTCAAAGGTTTCCAAGTCATAATGATTTTAGCAAAAGTAGAAGACAGATCATGGAACAAGTCCCTGTTTGAAGATAAGCATCATAGGGACCTTTTTTTCTTCCCTCTCTCCCCAACTTTGTACTTCTCCTGGCTCTGAATGCCCCTTGCTAACACAGTTTAATGATATGCAAATGAAATATGCATAAAACCATTCTACTGTATGATGATTAAACACTGGAGACATTAACAGCGGAGGCTTCTCTCTTTGTAATAATCCTTCCCGACCATCCACTTTGATTGCGGAGTTATGGAAACCCATAGCAGTTGACAGAGAGAGTGAAAGAGAGAAGGAAGGAAAGATACAGGGACACATCACCCATCTCGGTGCTTCTCCCACTCCAGGAGAGGTTCCCCCCCTTTGTACTGCGTTCCTATTGCTGTCTTTTGTAATCCATCCATGCAGTCGCACCAGAGCGATTAACGGAAAAAAACCTTTTCTCTTAATGTTTCAAAGCTCATTAGCCAAACGATTATTCCTCATTAACAGCAAAAACTCATTCATTAAAAGGAAGAATATGCCCAAAAGATGCCAGCGCAGCTAATCCTGAGTCCCGTAACTGGGCTGTAAATCCCACACTACTTGTATATTCCATGCAAAAGGGACACGTGCCAATCCACATTTTTTTTTAAAGAAAGAAAAAGAAAACAGTTTGTGTGTTTTGTAAAATCCACAAGAGCAGCAATTAATATTCCCATTGAATGACTTTATTTTTTTGTCTCTCCCTTTTGTTTCCAGCGCCTGCCCCTGGCTCAGCGCCCGGTGCCAACAGAACACCTTTCAGGATCCACAGCAACGCAGACAACGTAAGTACCAGCTGTTCCCTGAAACCCTTTTGCAGATTTTTTTTAAAACAACCATCTAAAACATAGAGACAGAGAAAGACAATCCTCTTTTCCCTTCTTCTCCCCTGCGTTATGCCACCAGTGTTTCCTCAGTAGCCCCTTCCAAATCTCTCTGCCTTCAAGTTTGTGCATGTCTGTGTGGCATCCCTCCTCCTCCTTCACTCCCATAGTGGATCTTGTAAAAGGGCTTCAGATCGGCCCCATTCATCTCCCTGGTGATAGCAGTGAATGTAGATAAATCTCTGGCTGCCTGCTTGCTGCTGGAGTATGATTTTTATTTTGTCTTCTGTGTATACCTGGGTCAAAAAGTGGGATGTATGCACACACATACATGCACATACACATATTTCCTTCTCTCTCCTCTGTCTTCCTCCTTTTTCTCACACATGCATACATCCTACATATGTGTGTATATGCCTGAACATACACACCTATATACATACCCATAATTATAGTACAAAATATATATATATCTAAACGTTGTCTGAAAATATGTGTATTTATATACACATACAAGCTTACACATGTGTTTATATGCAGTCGATAGGCACCTATCTTTTAATTTATACCCATCTATATCTCCGTTTAAGTATTCCCTCTCTTCTTCCAGCAGAGGCTGTGTTCAATGGCAATCCAGAATTATACAAGCAGTATTCTTTCTTTATGATTTCTAGTCGTAGACCTTTATGCTTCCTTCTCTGCCTTCTTTGCAGCTGTAGCATTGGCATCTTTCCCTGAGGTTTTTCGAGTGGCGAGTGGCAACTGGCACCGGCTGTGGCATGCATTCATGCCGCTTCCTGTGGCATTTCTCTTCCGATGGCTGCTTTTTCTTTGTTTGTTGTTGACTAGGCTGAATGGTGGTTTTTTTTTTAAGTTAATTATAAACGAAGTTGAATAGCAAATATGCCAACAGCTTGCCCCCCCGAAAAAAAATAGCCCCACACAAGTGCCTTCTGCTGCAACAGATGCCCAGATCACCCCTGGCACGGGCAAACGGGCAAACGATTTTGGTGGTTTTCAGATTTTTCTGTTTGTTGCTCTATTTGTTGTTTGTTTTCCTTGTTTCTTTTTGATTTTTCGAGGAGTCCAGAATCCCGGCCTCTGCTTGGAACGGAACAGTGTCATGGCGGAGACGACGGCCTTTGTCTTGCTGGGTGTGAAAACATCCGCTGTGCTGGCTCCACTGCAGCAGAATCAAGTTTAAAGGAAAAAAAGTGATTAAAGTCAGCTTTGTGCCTCTGTGGTGTGGAAGACCCCCAAACCCCAAGTAGTCGAGTCCCAGGGTCCGAGGAAAGGCTCATAGTTGGAGCAGCCTAGGCTGTAATCCTGGCACTTGCGCCTTCGGTTGCTGCTTGCTGTTCGCTCCTGGGGGTCTGGATAATCTCCCTTGGCTTTACCGCACTGTCTGCCCCGCATACAGGGGCCCGTAACATATACCCGCTGCTGCTATCGCACGAAACTGTGGCGTTGCCCCTGAATGGATGGCACCGTGCCAACTCTTCTGCCATCCGCCCTTGCAGCTTTTTTCTTTTCTCCCTCCCTCCCCTTCTTCTTCTCCTCCTCCCGTCGACTTGACGTTAATTAACACACGGGTTAATTGATTTTAAAAGCCGAAGAATTACAGTTAACTTTTCCCACAGGGTACAGACGCCATCCGCTTGGCACACTGCTTTTCGCACTGGTGCAGAGGAGCAGGGAAAGCCCGCAGCAAAGCTAGCAACTGCTGAGGGAGCGTTGCCTGCTTATTGGAGTAGAGCCGATAGAAGTTGACGTGGCACTGCCTCATCCTTTACAATATATGTAGCCATTGTATATTTTGTTAAATAATCAAAACCAAAACCCTATTTTTCTTCTCCCTCTTTCAAAATAGGAAAACCATTCAGAAGATCACCTAGAGGGGGGAAAAATCCTTCTACCAATATTCTTTTTCCCCCCAATGATAAGGAAATAGCTAGTGCTTTAAAACATTTTTTATATTTATTTTTTAGTTACAAACAGAAAGGCTTAACCTTTCCCTAAAATTTACAGACATAGAAGTAAGTTTGTTTGTTTTTCAAGGAAGAGTTCTATAAAGTTTTTCTGTCTCAGTGTTTTGTTTTGTTTTGTTTTGTTTTGATGTCTCTTGGCTCAAGGGGGTTATTTATGGTGAAGGATTTCAATGAGAAAGTAGGTACATTGTAATTAAGAACAAAATTCATGTGAAAGCTCTTTGTTATATGTCTGTGTATCTTTGCTTTCTGTCCCTTTCCCCCAGTCTTCTGTAGAAAATGAAAACGATTGATACTGTAGTTGGGAAGAAGACAGGCAAGGCTGGGGACTTGATGCTTTCACCTTTTCATGCTTTCATTTTATTTCATTTTGTTTTTTAAAAGCACGCAGCAAGTGAAGCGACAAGAGGAATCCATTATGCAAATCATGTCACTTTGCATAATGTCTCATGACTAGAATATGCAAATGAACTGTATAATTTATGAGTGCCAGTGTCTGTCTAAAAGTGTTTCACCTAATTTACAAAGTGAGCCTGAGAGGCATGAGGAAGACAGCTCTTCCGATTCCATTGCCAGGAAAGCTCTGTATATTTTTCTGTAAGTGATCATTCCTAATATCATCAAGTGCTATTTAAATGAAATGAAGGTTTCAAATGTACATGAAAGGCAAAGATTTTCCTCTCACTTCCTTCACTTATTGATTTTTTTGCCTAAAATTTACAAGAAACTTGGACTCTAAAGCCTTAAATTTGGGATTTAATTTGGAAAAGAAAAGTTATTCAAGCCTAACTTACTCTTTATATACGGTTTTTATTTTCTTAAGCAAGGAATGTCTTAGAGAAGTAGACACTTTATCTACTAATATTTGCCTGGACCTATAGAAGGTATAAGAATGGGATTTCTCATTTTGGTTGGTTTTATGTGTGCCCTGTAATATTTTATACATAGTAGTCACCTGGATGTATTAGATATTGATACAGAATACTCATACAATCAATATTCTTCTGAAGGTATAATTGTACTTTAAGAATAGTCTTCACAGGAGAAATTATATCCAGTAAAAATCAGATTTTAGATAAGTGTGTTTAGTTGGCCAATCCATGTCTCATTCTGCTAACTTTCTTGAGTAGGGGATTCTGAATCTTTTGAGAATTCATAACGTCTTTGATAATACAGTATAATCTGTCCTCATAGTTTTCCTTATAATCATAAGTTCTGTGAAAGAGAGGAACAGACTGTCATGAAAGTGCAAACCACTGATTCTTAACAAGGAGGACATAATCCTTGGAGGGAATGTCAAAAAGACTTTCTAAAGAAAGTGAATTCAAGGTCAAGTCTGAAAGTTGAAGAGAACTTAATGGAAAGATAGAGATTATATTGTCCAGATAGAGATTATATGCAGTAAATCCTGATGCAGAAAAAAAAACATGGTTACTTGGAAGAACTAAAATAAGTCCAGTGTGACTGGAGTATAGAGAATGGGTTATTGGATCGTATTGGGAACAGATTGAGAGCTAACCATGTGAAGAGGTAACTTACTCATTATCTGCTTTCATTTGATAGTGCCTAATCTCTTATGTTGTTATTAATTATGTGTACAGGTACTTCATTAAGTTCATATGGAGAACTACTTCAGATTTCTGAATGCAACCTTAAGTGATATTCCTTCTTTTTGTAAAGTTTTGTTTTCAAATAATAGCCATTTAAGAAAACAGGAAAAACAACCCATCAGATGAGAGCAGAATACAAATTATTTTCGAGTGCACACACAACATTTGCTAAAATAGACCACATTGTGTTCCATTAAAAAAAAAAAAATCAGTAAATTTAAAAGTAGTCAAGTCAGACAAAATATCTCTTGACCACAAACAAATTGAACTAGAAATCAATAACAGAATGATATCCAGAAAATCCCAAATTTTTAGAAATTAAACATATTTCTAAATGACATGGGTCAAAGAGGCAGTCACAGGGAAATTATTGAAATGTTTTTAATTAAATGAGAATGAAAATAACATTTCTGAGATGCAGCTAATGATGTACATAGAGGAAAATAAGTTTTAGTGTCTTGTTTTAGAAACCTAGAAAGTTGTGAATCATTAATGTGTCTTAAGAAAACAAATTAAACTCAAAACAAGAAGAAAAGAAATAATAAGAACATAAACCAAGGAAGCTGAAAACAGGAAAACAGTAAACAAAGTCAGAATACTCAAAAGCTGGTTCTTTGCAAAGATTACAAAAATCAATAAACATCTGGCCAGACTAAGTGAGAAAAAAGTGAGAAGATACAAATTACCAAGATTAAGAATGAAAGAGTGGACATCAGTCACTAAGGCTTATATATATTAAATGGATAATAAAAGTAAATAACAATTTCATTAATATATTTGACAACCTAGATGAAATAAATTCCTCAAAAGACACAAATTACTAAAACTCATTCAAGTAGAATAAACCTGAATTGTTTTATATCTTTAAGTAAATTGACTTTGTGGTTTAAAAACTTTCCTGTAAAGAAAATGCCATGTCGAGTGGCTTCACTGGCAAATTCTACCAACCTTTAAGAAAAAAATCATACCAACTCTAAACATAATCTCAGGAAATAGAACAGAGAACACTCCCCCACCTCATTCGATGAGGTCAGCATTACCCTCTGCCAAAAAACAAAGACAATAAAAGAATAGAGAACTGCAGATTAATAACTCTCATAAACATAAACACAAAAAAAACACACAAAATATTAGCAAATTGAATCTAATATGTCAAAAAAAATCACAAGCAAGCCAGGTTTATTCCAAGAATGCAAGGTTGGTTCAATATATTAAAATCAATGAGATTCATCAGATCACCAGGTTGTTATTTTAATAATCATTTCAATGGATACAGGGTAAAAATGATAGAAATTAACATTCATTCATGATAAAATATCTTTGCTAACAAGGAATAAGGGGTAACTTGCTTTGCCTAATTAAAGTTTGTCTATACAGGAGGATTATAGATTAGAAAGGAATAGATAAAATTATCTTTATTTTCAGATGGTATTGTCTGCATCAAAATTCCAAATTTATGAAAAAGATGCTAGAACTAATAGGTGTGTTTTACAATGTCATGGGATAGAAGATCAAAATTTAAAAATGCACTATCAATGAATAGTTAGACATTTTTTAAATAAGTACCATTATAATAATATTAAAAAGCATGAAGTATTTAGGGATAAGCCTAAGAAAATAAGTTCAAAGTTTACATACTGAAAACTATAATACACCTAAGAAACAAATTAGAAATACCATGCTCATGGATTGGAGGACTTAATATTATTAATGTAATTTCTCTCCCAATTGAAATATAGTGAAATTTAATTTAATCTTCATCAAAAACCCAACAGTTTTTTTCTAGAAATTGACAAGCTGATTCTAAAATATATAAAGAAAAGCAATAGAATAGCTAAGATAATTTTTTTCAAAGAACATTAGAGGACTCACATTAGCTTTTTAATGTTGTATAAAGCTACAGTAACCAAACAGTGTGATAATTGCATAAAGATAGAGACAAAGATCCATGGAAAAGAATAGAGAGCCCAGAAATTGACATGCAATTTGTTGGCAAAGGTTCAAAGGCAACTTAATGTAGAGAGAATAGTCATTTTAATACACAGTACTGGAACCATATAAATGAATGAGTGAATGAGAAACTTGACTCTCTCTTTATACAAATACTAATCTTAAATGGGTATTCGAATATAAAATTAAAATGTAACACTAAAATAGTTCTTCAAGAAAACATAAGTTTTGTGACCTTGGGCTAGGCAAAAGATTTTTCTGTAGGTAGCAGGGAAAGAACTTGCACCACAAATGAATTAGGTAAGTTGGACTTCAGCAAAATTGAAACTCCTACTATTTGAATGACAAGAAGTAAATGAAAAAAATGAGCTACATACTGAGATAAAATATTTTCTACGAGTAACAAGGAGGACAATTAAACAAGACTAAAAATGACAAAGAAGATAGAATTAGTGGATGAGGACATTTAAACAGCTATCATAACTGAGCAAAGCAGACGCATGTTAAGTAAAGACATGAAAGATAAAGATTTAACTTGTAGAGAGTAAAAACTGTCACATCTGAGATTATGAATACCACTGTAGGGGATTGACAGGAAATTGGATGTTTCAGAAGAGATTAGTGAAGACATAGAAATGATCCAACATAACACACACAAAACAGTGGAATTAATGTAAGCTAGAAAACAGTGGAGAAACACCTATGAAGTATCAAAAGAAAAAAGTTCAATTAAAATTTTGTACACAGCAAAAATATCTTTTAAAAGCAAAGGTGAAAAAAACTTTTTCAAAGGGTACAAAAGCTGAAAGACTGCATCATTAGCAGACCTGCTCTACAAGAAATGTTAAGAAAGCCCTGCAAGCAAAAGCAGAATTATACCACATCAGTGAAAAGCTTTGGAAATGGTAATTATGTTGGTGAATTTAGAAAACTTTTTTTTATTAGTAAAAACATTTAAAAATATTTGATAGCTTAAAGCAAAAATAATGTATTTTATAGCATGTAAAAGTAAAACTTATGACAACAATAGCACAAAAGCTATTAAAGGATACAAATGGAAGATTCTGTTTTAAGGTCTTACGCTATACATGAAGTAGCATAATATCAATAATATCACTTGAAGGTAGACTAAAAAGTTAAAGTTTTATTTTTTAAAAAACTAAGTTAAATGGCAGTTACGGTTAATAAGCTAACAAAAGTAAATCAAATTACCAAAAATGTTCCATTAATCCAAAACAAATGCAAAATAATAGATTTAAAGCTAATCTTCAATAATTACATTAAATGTAAATGGCCTAAATTAAATTCTCTTACTAAATGGCAGATATTCTCAGACTGCATTTAAAAAGAGCAAGACTGAAATATAGGCTGCCTACCACCAAACCACCTTAAATATGAATAGTTTAAAAACCAAAGGCAGGAGATAGATAACCATATTAACACTAATCAAATGAAATCTGGAGTAGATATATTAACATAAGACAGTATTATTCAGACCTTACAGAACCACATCCCAGAAAGATGAAGTTAGCCACTAATGTATTCATTTTCTGTCTTTTGGCAACAAGGGGACCCTAGTTTCTCTTTTATGTGATGGATTCTGAGTTAGAACTACCTTAGGGTATGGAAACTGAGCACAGGATTATGACTTTCTATTCTGACTTCATCATCTTGCTCATCTAGTCTCACTCTCTTTTGAATATGAGTTTTATGTATATGTAAAATATTACATAATTATTCATATGGTATACATTTCCATTATGCCACCCAATCTCTATGATCTATTCCTGGATCATATCATTCACATTGATAGAAGAGATTCCAGTTACGTAACACTATCATCTTCAAAGTCTCCCATCTACAGAAGAGTCACTGCTAAGCTCTTCATGATGCTGGTAAATGAAGCATTTCCTTCCAGAGAACATCATAAGCTAGGTTTTGGCTTCATATAACATGTCCACTTCTGTATAGCCGCTTTTCTGAGGTTTTTATTATGCTCTGAACAGTTTACATCACTTAGTACATCTCTGTTTAAACAAGCTTTCACTCATTTCAGATATCCAAGAACCATTGCATCCATGTATTAAAAACTGATTCTGGCCGGATGCTTTGGCTTACATCTGTAATCCCAGCACTTTGGGAGGTGAGGTGGGCAGATCACGAGGTCAAGAGGTCAAGACCATCCTGGCCAACATGGTGAAACCCCATATCTACTAAAAGTACCAAAATTAGCTGGGCGTGGTGGCATGCGCCTAATCCTACTTGGGAGGCTCAGGCAGGAGAATCGCCTGAACCTGGGAGATGGAGGTTGTAGTGAGCCAAGATCGTGCCACTGTACTCCAGGCTGGGGACAGAGCGAGACTCCATCTCAAAAAATAAAATAAACTGACTCCAGGGGCCTTTGTCAGAGTGTAAAGTCAGAGTTATGGAAAAGTTCCTTCATTAAGCATCTTTACATTGTACTTCCCCTGATCCAGCACCATTAGGATTTACTCACAGGCATATTCTGCCAGTTTCCACAGTACTTATTAGCCAGGTGCTGCCACTGTATTGGCATTAAATCTCCTTTCTCTGTTAGCAGATCTAAGATTTTCCTATGGGGCTATGTTGACATTTGACACAAACTGTTCTTCTGGTGGCCAAGGTTTTGAGGTCAGACTCTAAGAAAGGAAAGTGTTATTCTATAGGATACCTTGAGGTCTTTGTGTGGTCATAAGCAGGATGGAGCTCCTATATGCTAACGAGGAAGAATGGGTTCCTTCTACAGGCCCAGAAGATTCAAGGTAATATTTTCTATCAGGAACTTAACTTTGGCATAGAAAAGTTGGCTGGGATGAGAAATTAGCCTTCTCTTAAATCCTGCCATTATACGGCAGGATTATCTTATAAATAACTCACATTTCTAATCTTAAACTATGTTTGCCTTTTAATTTTTGTTCTTTAAGTTGGTGCTGAATTGACCTAACTTGTCATTCTCTTTCTTCACTAAATCATTAGTGCTCAGCAATAACTACCCAGCTTCACAATCCTAATACCTACTCTCTTATACAGGCTAATACTGTCTTTCTGCCTTGTACCACATCCCGATTTACCATAGGTGAAAGTCTCAGCATTTACACTGCAGCAACATGCCAGGGAATCCACCACTTTTTCCTGACTATTTTTCCAGTTATCACTGCTGGTAGCAACTATCCTAGGTAGGACTGTCTAAAGGCAGAGCCCTAAACAGGAACTTTTATGTGAATGATATATTAAAATATCAGTCTTCTGTCAGGAGATTCTTGTAAGGGAGGAAATGAAACAGGAGAGGACAGGGAAGAAGTTAAGAATAAGATAGGGTTTCAGAAGAAGTCTAGTGTCAGCTTAATCCTATAGGGAGCTCTGGAGCATGCATTGTATCCCAAAGCTTGTTCTTACTAGCTGGCCTGTTGTGCCCCCACATCAGTCAATCATTGTTCTGGGCTGCCTCTGGTGGGGTGGCATATCCTAGCCATTCCAAGCGAAGTGGTGTCTGAAGGGTGAGGTGGTCCTCCCATCAGCCAACAGCAATCTGGTAAGAGGCAGCTGTAAGCTATTACTGGCAGTTGATGTATAGTTGCAGTGTCCTGATTAAGAAGATCTGGGCAGAGCAGCAGTAGCATCTACAATAGCCAGGTAGTCAATAATCATATGAAGATATATTTATGCTCATTCATTGCAAAATTGGAAATTAAAACTCAGTGAGGTACCATCTGTTCCATACATTGAAAAAAGTGTGTATTTTGCAATTGTTAGGCATAGGATTCTAGGTAATGGTTGTTCACATCTGTAACTTTTCTGATTTCCTGTCTATTCTATCAATTACTGAGAAATGACTGTTAACATTTTCAGTTATGAGCAGGTACTTTGTCTTCATTTCTGTCATTTTTGCCTCATGTACTTGAAGTTCTGTTGTTAGATGCAAACACATTTAGGAATATAATGCATTCTTAGTGAATTGAACCTTTTATCATTATGAAATCTTTTTCTTTGATTCATAATATTTCTTGTTGTGAAGTTTACTTTGGTATTAATTGATTAATCATGTTTCCATAATATATCCTGGACCTCTGTAGTTTTTTGGTGGTGGTGGGTTTTTGTTGTTGTTGTTGTTGTTGTTGTTGTTTTTGAGGTGGAATCTTGCTCTGCCACCCAGGCTGGAATGCAGTGGTGCAATCTTTGCTCACTGCAACCTCTGCCTCCCAGGTTCAAGCAGTTCTCCTGCCTCAGCCTCCCGAGTAGCTGGGACTACAGTCGTGCACCAACACACCAGGCTAATTTTCGTGTTTTTAGTAGAGATAGGGTTTCACTGTATTGGCCAGGCTGGTCTCGAACTCCAGACCTCAGGTAATCCACCTACCTCGGCTTCCCAAAGCGCTGGGATTACACATGTGAGCCACTGTACCCAGCCACCTCTATAGTTTTTAGTAATGCCTACTTAAATGGTAAACTTATTAGAAGAGCAGGTGGCTAGATAATCTAAAAATCAAGGCATTGGCTGGATGTGGTGATGTGTGCCTGTAGTCCTTTCTACTCAGAAAGCTGAGGCAAGATTGTTTGAGCCTGGAAGTTGGAGGCTATAGCGCACTATGATTGCACCTGTGAATTGCTACTGGTCTCCAGCCTGGGCAGCAGAGCAAAACACCATCTCTTAAAAACAAACCAAAAAAATCAAGGCATTGGTTTTCTTCAGGAGGAAGGTTAGAACATGATATTTGGAAGCCTTTTCTGTCACTCGGTTCTGTTTTTTCACCTTGGTGGTAGTAACACAGGGGTCTGCTTTATAATAATTCACTACTTAATTGTATTTGGTGTACTTTCTATGTGTTTTATACTTCACAATGAAGAACAAAGAAAACAAAGAATGCTTATTATGTCATGCATACAAAAAATATTTATAAAAATTAACCACATGCTTTTCACAAAAGAAATTTCAGTAGGGTCCAAAAATTGATGCTACTCAGATTGTGTTTTCTGAATAATACACAATTATATTCAAAATCAAGTATAAAAGTGATTTTAAAACCCCATGTGAGATTATATAATACTAGTAATGAATTAAAACCTATAGTATTAAATATCATTGAGTCTATACTGATATAAAAAATTGAATGAGCAAATTAAGGCAAAAGGACACAGCTTGTCCTTATAGTAAAATTCTAACAAATAAATGTAGAAAAATAATGGAAACAAAAAAACACCATTTGGTAAATACAGAAATCAGGCAATAATTATCTATGGATGCTAAAATTGATAAATTATGACCAGAAATTATTTCCTTTTAAAAATCTTATCTTAAATGTACCCATGACAGATATATATTAATTACAAAGGGAAAAATAATAACTTTACTGTGGAAAAACAGGTGGATGCTGCCTTAATTACATGTTCGGAGTTAATATTAACCTAGACATCAGGTACCTCCTAATGTTATGTACTTAACATCATGTTATATATATAACTTGGGCTTAACATCACCTTGGCAAAAATGAGTAATCTCAGTATAAACATGAGAGAATTTCATTCAAAACCAAATTGAGGGAGATTCTACAAATTAACTGATCAGTATTATTCAGGAATGTCAAGGTCATAGGAAAAGAAGGAGAGACTGAGAAACTGTCATTGATTGGTAGAGACCAAAGAGACATGATGACTGAAGGCCACCCCTTCATCCTATACAGACAACTCAGTAAAAGGTTGGTCCCTGTGTTAAGACTAGGATAACTGTTTCTTAAATCTAGTAGGAGGTGCTCTGTAAATATACTAAGGGCTTCCCACATATACCAGTGCCTTTCAACACTGTGACAAAGATTTCTTTATTGATGCCTGTCATGGACCTTAAGTATGTCAGTATGCCATTTCCACTTAATCAAAGGTGGTAGTCCTCCAGTTCACTGAGGAGTATCCTGCTGGAGAAACGACACAAGACAACAACAGAGGTACAAGAAATCCATGATGATCACTTGTCATGAACAACATAGTCCTTCATTTATAAACATGAACATACATGTAAAGATCATCAGATATGAGAGGAAGATCAGTAAAATGAAAATGAAATTAGAAAATGAATTATTTACGCCAGAGGAAATGTAGATGATGCAAGAAGCAAACGGTATTTTTTATTTATTTATTTATTTTATTTTATTTATTTATTTATTTATTTATTTATTTATTTTTGAGATGGAGCCTCACTCTCACCCAGGCTGGAATGTAGTGCTGTGTGATATTGACTCACTGCAACCTCTGCCTCCAAGGCTCAAGCAATCCTCCCACCTCAGCCTCCTGAGTAACTGGGACCACAGGCATCTGCCATCACACCCCACTGATTTTTTGTGTGTGTTTTTTGTAGAGATAGGGTTTTGCTATGTTTCCCAGGGTAGTCTCAAACTCCTGAGCTAAAGCAATCCACCTTTGTTGGCCTCCCAAAGCATTGGAATTACAGGCGTGAGCCACTGTGCCTGGCCAAAAAGACAACTTTAAAAACTTTAGTCTGAAGGCTTAGAGAGACTCCAGAGGATTGATATCCACAAAAGATAACTAGAAAGTTAACAGATTTCCATGCAAAGCAGAAATCAGAGCAGGAAAGGTTAAAAGGCATGACAGTTAAAACAGAAAATTTAATCAAATTGATAAAATGACACATCAGTGACTTAATAATATGAAAAGAAATCCCCTATAACATAGTGCTCTAGAAATACCATATGGAAATATAAATAAAGAAGAGTTGAAGTGTAGTTACCAACATATATTTCATTATTTCCTTTATTTTAGAGCATTCCCTTAGGATTTCTTAGCCATTCCAGTTTGGAAAAGGCATTTTGTTCTATTTTGTCTATTATCACCCCAGAAGTCATAAACCTGGAAACATTAACAATATCCAAAGTATTTAAACTGAGATATAATGTAGTTATTCTGTAGCCATCAATTCTATTGTTGCATTTTCATACTATTTCCTTTCCCAAAGCTGAATGTTTTTTATTTATTTAGGAAATTAAATGTTGTATGAAAATGAGCCCTATAAAAATTGTACCTCTCCCTATCATCCCCATTGCAAGACTCCAGAGTAGCCATTGCCGACAGCTTTCTTCATATTCTTTTCTATGCACTGACAACTTGGTATGCAAAATGTTGAACAAAAATGGGATCATATTTATTTTTCAGCATCTTGAGTTTTTTTACTCAATAATAAAGCATCAGAATCTTTTCATGCTTTTGTCTACATATGTGTCTTCTGACATTTTTTTTGTTTTGTTTTAGTTTGGTTTATATATATATTTATTTATTTATTTATTTTTGAAACAGGGTTTCACTCTGTTGTCCAGGCTGGAGTGCAGTGGTGTGATCACAGCTCACTGCCACCTCAACCTCCCGGGCTCAAGCTATCTTCCCACCTCAGCCTCCCAAGTAGCTGGGACTACAGGCATGGGCCATCATGCCCTGCTATTTTTTTGTTTTTTGTTTTTTTGTGTGTGTTTTTGTTTGTTTGTTTGTTTGTTGTTTTAGAGATGGAGTTTCCCTATATTGCCGAGGTTGGTCTGGAACTCCTGGGCTCAAGCAATCTGCCCAACTCAGCCCCTCAAAGTGCTGGAATTACAGATGTGAGACACTGTGCCCAGCCTCTGTCTCATTTTTAACAGCCAGAGTCATGTGCCATATAATGACCTTCCAATGACAGACAGACCACATACACAACAGTGATTCTATGCATATTATTATAATGGAGGTGAAAAATTCCTCTCACTTAGTGATAATGTCATAGTATAATGATTACTCAAGTGTTTAGGGTAGTTCTAGTGTAAACCTACTGTGCTGCCAGTTGTAAAAAAGTGTAGTGCATACAATTACGTACAGTACATAATACTTGATAATAAATTACTATGTTACTGGTTTATATACATATATATGTATATTTTTTAGACAGGCTCACCGCATTGCCTGAGCTGCAGTGCAGTGGCACTATCTCCACTCACTGCAACCACCGCCTTCTGGGTTCAAATGATTCTTATGCCTAAACCTCCCAGCTAGCTGGGATTACAGTTATGAGCCATCATGCCTAGCTAATTTTTTTATTTTTAGTAAAGACAGGGTTTCACTGTTAGCCAGGCTTGTCTCAAACCTCTGGCCTCAAGTGATGAGCTCACCTCAGCCTCGCAAAGGGCTGAGATTATAGGAAGCAGTCATTGCACCCAGCCATTGTTTATATATTTACTATACTTTTTAATCATACTTGAGTGTA
This sequence comes from Saimiri boliviensis, assembly GCF_048565385.1. Lineage (NCBI taxonomy): Eukaryota > Metazoa > Chordata > Mammalia > Primates > Cebidae > Saimiri > Saimiri boliviensis. Next base: position 144,219,301 of record NC_133449.1, read on the forward strand.
TATGTGTGTGTGTGTATATATATATATATACACACACACACACACACATATATATATATATATATATATATATATATATATATATATATAAGTTAACTGTAAACAGCCTCAACTAAGTTCTTTGGGAGATAGTCCAGAAGAAATTGTCACAGGAGATAAGTCTGTATGTGTGTTATTGCCTCTCAAGATGTTCCAGTGAGACAAGATATAAAAGTGGAAGACAGTGATATTGATGATCCAGGCTCTGCATAGTCCTAGGCTTAATGTGTGTGTCTCTTAGTTTTTAACAAAAAAAGTTTAAAATGTTAAAAAAAAAAAAAAAGAAAGAAAGAAAGAAAAAGCTTGTTGTATAAGGATATAAATAAAATATTTTATCTTCTTTATAATCTGGTCATGGTGGCTCACACCTGTAATCCCAGCAATTTGGGAGGCCCAGGTGGGCAGATATCTCAGCTTAGGAGTTTGAGACCTGCCTGACCAACATGGAAAAACCCATCTCCACTAAAAATACAAAATTAGCCTGGTGTGGTGGTACATGCTTGTAATTCCAGCCACTCGGGAGGCTGAGGCAGAAGAATCGCTTGAACCTGGGAGGCAAAGGTTGTGGTGAGACGAGATAGTGGCATTGCACTCGAGCCTCGGCAACTAAAACAAAACTCTGTCTCAAAAAAAAAACAAAAACAAACAAAACAGAAAGAAAATATTTTATATAGACGTATAATCAGTTTATCTTTTAAGCTAAGTGTTATTACAAAACAGTCAAAAAGTTTAGAGAACACTAAAAAGCTTATAAAGTAAAAGAAAACTTACAGTAAGCTTACTTTATTATTGAAAAAAGAAAAATATGTTTTAGAAATTTAGTGTAGCCTAAGTTTATAGTGTGTTTATAAAGTTTACTTATAAACCTAGGTCTTCTCAAATTACTTCCCACTCACTTCTTGACACCTAGAACAACTTCCATCTAGTTCTGCAAGCTCCATTCATAATAAGTGCCCTATGCAGGTGTACCATTTTTTGTCTTCTGTGGTGTATTTTTTGCTGTACTTTTTCTATGTTTAGATACACAAATACTTACTATTGTCTTACAATTGCCAAGAGTATTCAGTACAGTAACATTTTTACAGGTTTGTATCCTAGGAATAATAGGCTGTACCATATAGATTAGGTGTATGGTAGACTATACCATTCAGTTTTGTGTAGTACACTCTACGACAGCAGTCCCAACATTTTTGGCAAGAGAAACCAGTTTCACAGATTGCAGGGGAGGATTTCAGGATGAAACTGTTTCACCTCAGATCATAAGGCTCCTCATAAGGAGCATGTAATCTAGATCCTTAGCATGTGCAGTTCACAATAGGGTTCACTCTTCTATGAGAATCTAATGCTATGGCTGATCTGACAGGAGGAGAGCTCAGGCAGTAAGTAATGCCTTGCCTGTCGCTCACCTGCTGTGCAGCCTGGTTCCTAAGAGGACCACTACTAATCTGTGGCCTGGGGGTTGGAGACCCCTGCTCTATGATGTTCACACAATTACAAAATCACCCAACAATGCGTTTATCAGAACATATCCCCATCATTAAGTAGTGCATGACTATACATAGAATTCCCCACAAAGAATGCATTATATTTTAACCATTTTACATTTGTTGAACCCGTTTCACTATAACAGTAATTATTATCTTCAGCTTTCATTCAGTCAGTCATCCATCCTTTAGGGTTACTTTGTTTGCTTTTGATTTGCTGTTCCTATTCTTAGTATGCTCATCCTTCCTTCTCTCCTCTTTCAAAGTTGTGTTTTTGGTATACCCATTTATTCTTGCTTTTCTTCCTGCTTATTATTCTCAGTTGTAGTTCTTGTTGTTAGGTACACTCTGAAATTTTAAATTAAAGTTTACTACAAATCTTTAGAATCCAACTAATGGCTAATGTTTGTAGCAGATTCCTTTCAGTAGAATTTGAGGGTAGTGGGAAAACCTGGTATCTGACGCTTCCAACATTCTGAGACTGAGGAGGAATAATTAAGGTTAATAGAGTAGCACCCTCTTAAATAATACAGTTGGCACTTGTAATTGGGCAGTTAACTGAAAAGTTGGTTATAGCTAGGACTAATAAAATGTTAAGACTTAAGCATTTTAGTTTCTTTAAAACATAAAACTACGTTTATTCACCAGTCCTTAGATGTAAAGCCAACAGGATCTTTGCTTTGAGTTTAGATTGTTGAATGGTGTTCTCAGCGCTCTCATAAAAGTCACACCCTTAATGCATGATGTATGATTTCCCATTTTGATTTCTCCGGAGAAAGAAACTAAAGACGTTTTAAAACAATTTGAATATAGAATACTTTTAGATACTGACAGTTGCTTTAATCTTTTTCAATGTCTCCTCCACAAGTTAACTTTTAGTGACTTCTTTCTTGAGTCCTTTTAAAACGTTCAGCTTAGTTTGTTGCTGTTTTTATAGGCTAGTTCTTTTGCTGCACTCTTAGTTTATAAGTTTATATGTAGTTAATTAGATTATGTAATAAAAGTAACAAATACAACAGCATAAACAGTATTGAAAACAAACAGTTGATCTTTAGTAAGCTTCTACATAGCTAGAGGACAAAGTATCTGGCCATATTAGAGAATAGATTATTATCCATAAACCTTCAGCAAGGTGGATATGTCATGTTTTTAAAGAGGAAATGGGCCGGGCACAGTGGCTCACACATGTAATTCCAGCACTTTGGAAGGTCAAGGCGGACATATCACCTAAGGTCAGGAGTTAGAGACCAGTGTGACCAATATGGTGAAACCCCGTCTCTACTAAAAATACAAAAATTAGCCAGGCATGGTGGCAGGTGCCTGTAGTCCCAGCTACTCAGGAGGATGAGGTAAGAGAATCACTTGAACCCAGGAAGTGGAGGCTGCAGTGAGCCAAGATTGTGCCACTGCAGTCCAGCCTGGGTGGCAAAGCGAGACTCTATCTCAAGAGGGAAAAAAAATGTATCAAATGAAGGGTTCTGACAATAGAGTCAATCACCTAAGTAGAGACTGTTTCAGATCATTTTTACTATACATTATGATTAAAGGAGATCAGCAAACTGCACACTGGTAGAACTAGGTGACAAGTAGTCATGTAGTTTTCTTGGCTCCTAATACCTAGGTTATTTTGAGAAGTGTATTTCATTTTTAACTATTTTTATTGTTATTAGGATGTTGAAGGGAAAATCCATTTTTATCTACCAACACCTATTTACACTGTTGGAACATGGCTTGGATTAAGACTGAATTTAGCCATCCAAAATTTTCTTTTTGTGTGTGCTTGACTATGAATGCTAATGATATGTCCCTTGTTAATAAGTAAGTAATATTTTATTCTCCCTTTTTAAAATAAATAAGGCTTACCTAAGACAGATCTTAAATCTACTTGTACTTCCAAAGTATTTTGAGAATTCCATTTGGTAGCAAAACTTAAACCAATAAATGCATTTACACTGCTTTTTCTTAATATAAATCATTTTTAACCTCTTCCTTCAGTGGTTATGGGATATTGCAGTAAAATGCTGAAATCACCCCTCTGTGTTCTCCAAATACCTAGCTTCCTGGCCATGCACACTGCCTAAGGGTTCAATAAGCAGGTTAATTCTTCCTTCAGGGTTGGCCTGAGGGTTAAGGTTCCTGATGAGCCAAGTAGAGCTTGCAAGTGGGAAGAAAGTGAGTGGATAAAGTGCACATGAATGATGGGGGAGAAAAACCACTTCTATGCAGCTGAGGTCACACAGTGATCTCTATTCTGTTTTACTATTTTATGCATTTCTATTTTCTTGTTGATGCTGTTTTCAGCTCATCTTATAACCCTATTACAACACAGCTCTTTCAACGTCTGACAAAGAACTGTTATGAAAACATTTTCCAATGTTTCCATCCAGCTGTTTTGGTGCAAGTTTTGGTTTCTATTCCTTTCTGGTTTTTTTTTCATTTATCCCAAACCTGTTATTTTATATTTTTATGAATAAGATGAAATAAGAGAGGGGAAAATGTGATAACATGGAAAAGTTTATTTTTACTTGATTACATATTTTTCTATGATATCTCTAATAGCAATAATAATGATGATTACCATATATGCTGGTATTTTATATATTTTATGTATTAACCATTATCCCAATTTTAAACTGACTTCACCTTTTACTGGCAAAGCCAGACTGCCCGAGTTTAAGTATAACTTGCCCCATGTTATGTAGGTGGTAAGCAGATGAGTAAGAACAGAAAGCTAAGACATAAGCCTCCAAGCCAAAGCTTTCTCCTCCATTCCTGCATTTCTCAATCTAGGAATCCTGAAAGGTTGGGATGTCTCCAGATGTCATCTTATAACAAATTTTTTATTCTTTCAACAAATATTAACTGAGTGCTTATTATGTGTTAGACACTGTTCTAGACACTTAAGATACTTTATAAAAAAAGAAAAATATTGCTGCCCTGAGCTTACATGAGCTTACATTCTGTGGGAAGCGGGGAGATAGACAATAAACAAATAAAGAAGTAAAATACGTAATATGTTAGAAGATGATAAATGTCATGAAAAAAATTCAACAGTTTCGAATTGTGCTTCCGTCTTTTTAGTTATAATTAACAGTGATATTGTGAATAAGCTCAGTAACCTCTTATAACAGAATACTCCAACCTGGGCAACAAAGTTAGACTCTGTCTCTCTGAAAACTTAGCTGAGCATGTGGCGCAGGCCTATGGTCCCAACTACTCAGGAAGCTGAGCTAGAAGGATTGCTTGAGCTGCAGGAGGTCAAAGGTGCAGTGAGCAGTGTTGATGGTGCTGCATTCCAGCACAATTATTTGGTGTTTTCTCTAGAAACACAATTATTTGGTTGTGTTTGGCTAGATAGAGAATGCAAAAAATGTCATCATACAATGTAAAACTGAAGGTACCATAGTGGTTTAAAGAGGACTGATTTGTAACAACATCTAGTAGTAAAGGCAACATGAACCCAAATGAACACTATCATTGGTACCATCTTGAATTTGAAGTGGTTATTGTATTGTGGAGACCTTATTTTTGTATGTACCTCTTTGAAATAATTCCATGTTACCCAATACCCTGTCAACCTCCCATCAATCAGATTACTTAATGTAAATTTAAATAATAGGAGTATTTAAACTTATCTTTAAATAAAATATAGTTCTATAATGTTAACAATGATACTGATATGGTTTGCCTGTATCCCCAGCCAAATCTTATTTAAATTTCCAGATGTTGTGGGAGGGATCCAGTGAGAGATAATTGAATCATGGGGTGATTTCCCCCATACTGTTCTTGTGGTAATGAATAAGTCTCAGGAAATCTGATGGTTTTATGGGGGTATTTTCACTTTTGCATCTTCCCCATTCTCTCATTTTTTTGCCTGCCATCATCCACATAAGATGTGACTTCCTCCTCCTTGCCTTCCACCATGATTGTGAGGCTCCCCCAGCCACTTAGAACTATAAGTACAATTAATCCTCGTTCTTTTGTAAGTTGCTCAGTCTCAGGTCTGTCTTTATCAGCAACATGAAAATGAACTAATACAGACACCTTATTAAAATAGGCACTCAAAGATTGTTTCTGAGCAGGACTTTGTTAAGTGTAAGTCTGATCATACTGTACTATCAAACAAAGCCTTTATATTGTGAAAACTATTTTTTAAATAAAGATTTAACTTCTTAAAGTACAGAAATCTTTAGTGTACAACTCAGTGAACATTAGTGCCATTTTATACAACATACTTCTGTAAAGAGGCAGTGTCCACAGTAGTAACAAGAACATTTTTAAATTTTGGAAATATAGAACACCAAATAATAAATGTAAATGTAGACCCATATCTGAAGAAATACCACCCTACCTTAAACATTAGCAATTTTAGTAAACCAAAATAGTTTGTTATATTATTTTTATTTAAATGTTGGTTTTATAACTTTTTAAAATTTTAGTTTTATACTTATAAGAGCTTAAGAAAATGCATTAAACCTAACTTTATGATTTTATGTTTATATGTATTTAAGTAATGTAACGTTAAGATTCTGCAGAATTTTATTTTAAAGGGTCTGTGTAGTTCTTACATTTGGGAAATACTATGCAGCAATGTCTTCCTCTAAGTGGAAATTTATCTGATAAAAAATGAATTTATTTGAGTACCTTCAATGTAAAGCTGTAACTTTTCTTGTTTATTTTCAAGTTACAATTTGGTAGGGTAATGACATCTATAGAAATAGAGTGTGTATCTATCCAGTCCTCATTTGTGATACTATTAACAAGTAGTCATCATTCAAGTTGGTGATGAGCTTCAAACTATATTGTCATTACAAAAATTTTATTTTAGTTGGGAAATTTATACATATTAATTTGCCCATATAGGTTATTATTACAGAAACTTCAGTCATTCTGTCCTTTTGCTCTATTTTCAGGTTAACATTTTTACAATTCCAAATTCCTGAATTCTTGAATCTAGATTATTAAGACTTGATTGAAGTAGACTTAACTTTGTAACCTTAACTTATATGCAGCGACTAATCTGTCTTTCCCAGGTCAATTCAGGGGAAGATTTGTGGATGTGAATTGGAGCATGTGTTTACGTCACGGCATTGAAAACAATTTTAAATTCAATATTAGCCATTCCCATTCCTTTTTTTTAGGGGGGAGGTTGGTGGTAGGGAGTCTCGCTCTATCACCCAGGCTGGTATGCAGTGGCATAATCTCAGCTCACTGCAACCTCTTCCTCCTGGGTTCAAGCAATTCTCCTGCCTCAGCCTCTCAATTAGCTGGGATTACAAATGCATGCCACCATGCCTGGCTATTTTGTATTTTTAGTAGAAAAAGGGATTCACCATGTTGTCCAGGTTGGTCTAAAACTCCTGAGCTCAAGTGATCCACTCACCCTAGCCTTCCAAAGTGTTGGGATTACAGGCATGAGCCACCCCGCCTGGCCACCATTCCCATTCTTAAAAACCCTACTATGAATATAATTAAAGCCATTACATTATATACTTTAAATATGTAACTTGTACAGTATGTGAATTGTATCTCGATCAAGACATTTTTTAAAAAATTAGAGCCATGTAACAGTCTGTTTCTATTTATCATCTCATCTTTTGTGATATTATTCTTTTTTTAAAAAAAAAAAAAAGGAAGGAAAAAAAAGAATGAAGGAGAGGAAGAAAGAGGAAGAGGGAGAGAGAACGGAAGTGTTGCTTTATTGCCCAGGCTAGAATGCAGTCTAAAAATGGATATTGAAGACCTCTTTTTTACCAGTAATTGTGCTTAATAATGGAGACAGGAAAAAATGAGGGAAGAAAATAACAAACAAACAGCCAACCAATATTTCATTTAAACCTGTAAGTAGGTGTGATGTGGTGCGCATAAGAGTGTATATTTTGTGTATTTAAAGTGGAGAGTTCTATAAATGTTTATTAAGTTTACTTGTCCCAGATCTGAGTTCAAGTCCTGGATATCCTTGTTAATTTTCTGTCTCATTGATCTGTCTAATATTGATGTTGAAGTCTCCCACTATTATTGTGTGGGAGTCTAAGTCTCTTTATAAGTCTGTATCTGGGTGTTCCTGTATTGGGTGCGTATATATTTAGGATCGTTAGCTCTTCTTGTTACATTGATCCTTTTACCGTTATGTAATGTCCTTCTTTGCCTCTTATGATCTTTGTTGCTTAAAGTCTATTTTATCAGAGGCAAGAATTACAATTCCTGCTTTTTATTTATTTATTTATTTTTGCTCTCCATTTGGTTGGTAAATCTTCCTCCATCCATTTGTTTCGAGTCTTTGTGTATCCTTGCATGTGAGATGGGTCTGGATGCAGCATACCAATGGGTTTTGGCTGTGATATTATTTTATATGTAATATATACACTAACCCAAAAGGTGAATGTTGTTATATTTCATTAGTTATATTATTTTAAAGATGAGAAAAAGTGTACCTCTTTATAGTTTCTCAAGTATTTACCATTTCAGATTTTCTTCATTCTTTCTATGTTAATTTTCATGTAATTTTCCTCAGCCTGAAGAATTGATATTTCTTGCAGAGCAGTTCTGCTGATAACAGGCTTTCTCAATTTTTTCTGAAGATGTATTCATTTGGCTTTCATTTTTTAAAACGAATTTTTCCTAGATAGAGAATGTAAGTTTGGCAGTTCCTGCTCCCCTTAGGACTTTAAAGATGTTGTTCCATTATTTCCTCACCTCTGTTGTTTCTAATGTGATATCAGTAGTGATTTGTATAATTGTTCCCTGTTTATAATGGGGCTGTTGTCTGGCTGCTTTTCTCTTTATTTATGTTTTCAACTGTTTGGTGAAAAAGTGCCTAAGTGTGGTTTCTTTGTATCACTCTTACTTGGGGTTCATTGATCTTGGATCTGTAAATTTTTGTCTTTCATAATTTAAAATTGATCATTATTTCCTCAAATTTTTTTTAATATATATATTTTATTGCACTTTAGCTTTTGGGGTACATATGCAGATCACACAGGATGGTTGCATAGGTACATACATGGCATTGTGGTTTGCTGCCTCCACCCCCTTTCACCAATATCTGGCATTCCTCCCCCATGTTATCCCTCCCCAACCTCCCTACTCCCCGCTGTCGCTTCTGTAGTTCCCTCCAACAGACCTCAGTGTATGATGCTCCCCTCCCTGTGTCCATGTGTTCTCATCGTTCAGCATCCACCTATGAGTGAGAACACACAGTGTTTGATTTTCTATTCTTGTGTCAGTTTGCTGAAAATGATGGTTTCCAAATTCATCCATGTCCCTACAAAGGACACAAACTCATCATTTTTTATGGATGCATAGTATTTCATGGTGTATATGTGCCACATTTTCCTTGTCCAGTCTATCGTCAATGGGCATTTGGGTTGGTTTCAGATTTTTGCTATTATAAACAGTGCCACAATGAACATACGTGTGAATGTGTCTTTATAAAAGAACAATTTATAATCCTGTGGATATATACCCAGTAATGGGATTGCTGGATCAAATGGAATTTCTGTTTCTAGGTCCTTGAGGAATCATCACACTGGTTTCCACAATGGTTGAACTAATTTACACTACCACTAAACAGTGTAAAAGTGTTCCTATTTCTCCATATCCCCTCCATCATCTGTTGTCTCTAGATTTTTTAATGATCGCCGTTCTAATTGGCATGAGATATATGTCAATGTGGTTTTGATTTGCGTTTCTCTAATGACCATCATTTTTTCATATGTTTGTTGGCCTCGTATATGTCTTCTTCTGAAAAGTGTCTGTTCATATGCATCACCCACTTTTGAATGGTTTTGTTGTTTTTTTGTTATAAATCTGTTTTAGTTATTTGTAGATTCTGGATATTAGCCCTTAGTCAGATGGGTAGATTGCAAAAATTTTTTCCCATTCTGTTGGTTGCTGGTTCATTCTAATGGTTGTTTCTTTTGCTGTACAGAAGCTCTGGAATTTAATTAGATCCCATTTGTCTATTTTGGCTTTTGTTGCCAATGCTTTTGGTGTTTTAGTCATGAAGCCCTTTCCTATGCCTATGTCCTTAATGGTTTTGTCTAGGTTTTCTTCTGGAGTTTTTATGGTGTTAGATCTTATGTTTAAGTCTTTAATCCATGTGGAGTTAATTTTAGTGTAAGGTGTCAGGAAGGGGTCCAGTTTCTGCTTTCTGTACATGGCTAGCCAGTTTTCCCATCACCATTTATTACACAGGGAATCCTTTCCCCATCACTTGTTTTTGTCCGGTTTATCAAAGATCAGATGGTTGTAGATATGTGGCATTGCCTCCGTGACCTCTGTTCTGTTCTGTTGGTCTATATCTCTGTTTTGGTATCAGTACCATGTTGTTTTGTTTACTGTATCCTTGTAGTATAGTTTGAAGTCAGGTAGTGTGATGCCTCTGGCTTTGTTCTTTTTGCTTAGGATTGTATGGCTATGCAGACTCCCTTTTGGTTTCATACGAAGTTTAAGGTGGTTTTTTCCAGTTCTGTGAAGAGGGTCATAGGTAGCTTGATGGGGATAACTCTGAATCTATAAATTTCTTTGGGCAATATGGCCATTTTCACAATATTGATTCTTCCTAACCATGAGCATGGAATGTTTTTCAATCTGTTTGTGTCCTCTCTTATTTCCTTGAGCAGAGGTTTGTAGTTCTCCTTGAAGAGGTCCTTTACCTCCTTTGTTGGTTGTATTTCTAGGTATTTTATTCTGTTTGTAGCAATTGTGAATGGGAATTTGCTAATGATTTGGCTCCCTTTTAGTCTGTTATTGGTGTATAGGAATGCTTGTGATTTCTGCACATTGATTTTGTATCCTGAGACTTTGCTGAAGTTGTTTATCAGATTGAGGAGATTTTTGGCTGAGACAATGGGGTGTTCTAAATATACAATCATGTCATCTGCAAATAGAGACAATTTGACTTCCTTCTTTCCTAATTGAATACACTTTATTTCTTTTTATTGCCTGATTGCTCTGGCTAGAACTTCCAATATTATGTTGAATAGGAGTGGTGAGAGAGGGCATCCTTGTCTAGTGCCAGATTTCAAAGGGAATACTTTCAGTTTTTACCCATTCAGTATGATATTGGCTGTGGGTTTGTTGTATATAGCTTTTATTATTTTGAGATACATTCCATCAATACCTAGTTTATTGAGAGTTTTTACCACAAAGGGCTGTTGAATTTTGTTGAAGGCCTTCTCTGCATCAGTTGAGATAATCATGTGGTTTTTGTCTTTGGTTCTGTTTGTGTGGTGGATTACGTTTATAGACTTGCAAAAGTTGAACCAGCCTTGCGTCCCCTAGATGAAGCCTACTTGATCATGATGGATAAACTTTTTGATGTGCTGTTGCAATCGGTTTGCTAGTATTTTACTGAAGATTTGTGCATCTATGTTCATCATGGATATTGGCCTGAAGTTTTCTTTCTTTGTTGACTCTCTGCCAGCTTTTGGTATCAGGATGATGGTCTCATAAAATGATTTGGGAAAGATTCCCTCTTTTTGGATTGTATGGAGCAGTTTCAGAAGGAGTGGGACCAGCTCTTCTTTGTATGTCTGGTAGAATTCAGCTGTGAACCTATCTGGACCTGTGCTTTTGTTGTTGTTGTTGTTGTTAGTAGGCTATTAATTGCTGCCTCAGCCTCAGCCCTTTTTATTGCTCTATTAGAGTTTCAACTTCTTCCTGGTTTAGGCTTGGGAAGGTGCAAGTGTCCAGGAATTTATCCATTTCTTCCAGGTTTACTAGTTTATGTGCATAGAGTTGTTTGTAGTAATCTCTGATTGCAGTTTATATTTCTGTGGCATTAGTGGTGATATCCCCTTTTTCATTTTTTATTGCATCTATTTGATTCTTCTCTCTTTACTTTTTTATTAATCTGGCTAGTGTTCTGTCTATTTTTTTATCTTTTAAAAAAAAAACAGCTCCTGGATATATTGATTTTTTGAAGGGTTTTTTTTGTGACTATCTCCTTCAGTTCTGCTCTGATCTTAGTTATTTCTTGTCTTCCACTAGATTTTTAGTTGTTTTGATCTTGCTTCTCTAGCTCTTTCAATTTGATGATAGGATGTCTATTTTAGATCTTTCTTTGCTTCTCACATGGGCATTTATTGCTATAAATTTTCCTCTAGACACTGCTTTAAATGTGTCTGAGATATTCTGGTACGTTGTGTATTCATTCTCATTGGTTTTGAAGAACATCTTTATTTCTGCCTTCATTTCGTTGTTTAATCCAGTCAACATTCAAGAGCAAGTTGTTCAGTTTCCATGAAGTTGTGCAGTTCTGAGTAGTTTCTTAATCCTCAGTTCTAATTTGATTGCCCTGTGGTCTAAGAAAGTGTTATATTTCCATCCTTTTACATATGCTAAGGAGTGATTTACTTCCAGTTATGTGGTCAATTTTAGAGTAAATGCAATGTGGTGCTGAGAAGAATGTCTATTCTGTGGATTTGGGATGGAGAGTTCTGTAGATATCTATTACGTTTGTTTGGTCTAGATCTGAGTTCAAGTCATGGATATCCCTGTTAATTTTCTGTCTTATTGATCTGTATAATATTGACAGTGGAGTGTTCAAGTCTCCATTATTGTGTGGGAGTATAAGTCTCTTTGTAGGTCTCTAAGAACTTGCTTTATGTATCTGGGTGCTCCTGAATTGGGTGTGTATATATTTAGGATCGTTAGTTCTTGTTGCATTGATTCTTTTACCATTATGTAATGCCCTTCTTCGTCTCCTCGATCTTTGTTTGTTTAAAGTCCATTTCATCAGATACTAGGATTGCAACTCCTGCTTTCATTTGCTCTCCATTTGCTTGATAAATCTTTCTCCATTCCTTTATTTTGAGCCTAGGTGTGTCCTTGCACGTGAGATGGGTTTCCTGAATACAGCACACCGATGGGTTTTGAGTTTTTATCCAGTTTTCCAGTCTGTGTCTTTTGGTTGGGGCATTTAGCCTGTTTACATTTAAGGTTAATATTGTTATGTGTGAATTTGATCCTGCCATTTTGATGCTAGCTCATTGTTTTGCCCATTAGTTGATGCAGTTTCTTCATTTTGTTGATGCTCTTTACCATTTGGTACATTTTTGGAGTGGCTTTTACTGGTTGTTTCTTTCTATGTTTAGTGCTTCTTTCAGGAGCTCTTGTAGGGCAGGCCTGGTGGTGACGAAATCTCTCAGCAATTGCTTGTTTGTAAAGGATTTTATTTCTCCTTCACTTTGAAGCTTAGTTTGGCATATATGAAATTCTAGATTGAAAGTTTTTTTCTTTAAGGATGTTGAATATTGGCCCCCACTCTCTTCTGGCTTGTAGGGTTTCTGCTGAGGGGGTTTGTAGTGTTCTGCTTCTGCTTGTAGGGTTTTTCTGCTGAGAGAGTTTGTAGGGTTTTGCTTCTGCTTGTAGGGTTTCATCCACTATGAGTCTGATGGGCTTCCCTTTATGGGTAACCTGACCTTTCTTTATGGTTGCCCTTAGCATTTTTTCCTTCATTTCAACCCTGGTGAATCTGACAATCATGTGCCTTGGGGTTGCTCTTCTTGAGAAATATCTTTGTGATGTTCCTGTATTTCCTGGACTTCAATGTTGGCCTGCCTTGCTAGGTTGGGGAAGTTCTCCTGGATAATATCCTAAAGAGTGTTTTCCAGCTTGGATTCATTCTCTCTGTCACATTCAGACACACCTATCGAATGTAGATTAGGTCTTTTCACATAATCCCATGTATCTTGGAGGCTTTGTTCATTTCTTTTCACTCTTTTTTCTCTAATCTTGCCTTCTTGTTTTATTTCATTGAGTTGATCTTCAATCTCTGATATCCTTTCTTCTGCTTGGTAAATTCGGCTATTGAAACTTGTGTATGCTTCGTGATGTTCTCTTGTTTTTCAGCTCCATCAAGTCATTTATATTCTTCTCTAAGCTGTTTATTCTCATTAGCATTTCATCTAACCTTTTTTCAATGTTCTTAGTTTCTTTGCTTTGGTTTAGAACATGTTCTTTTAGCTCAGAGAAGTTTGTTATTACCCACCTTCTGAAGCCTGTTTCTGTCAATTCATCAGACTAATTTTCCATCCAGCTTTCTTCCCTGGCTGGTGAGGAGCTGCCTTCCCTTGGAGAAGGAGAGGCATTCTGGTTTTTGGTGTTTTCATCCTTTTTGTGGTGGTTTCTTGCCATCTTTGTGGATTTATCTACCTGTGGTCTCTGTAGTTGGTGACTTTCAGATGGCATCTCTGAGTGGATGTCCTTTTTGTTGATGTTGAAGTTATTTCTTTCTGTTTTTTAGTTTTCCTTCTAACGGTCAGGCCATTCTGCATATATAGGACTGCTGGATCTCCAGACCCTCCTTGCCCTGTGATCACCTGTGGCGGCTGCAGAACAGTAAGCATTGCTGCCAGTTTCTTCTTCTGTTATCTTCATCCCAGTAGGATACCTGCCAGATGTCAGCCTGAGATCTCCTTTATGAGATGTCTCTTTAGCTATATGGTGGTTGTGGTGCTGCTTGAGGAGACAGTCTGTTCCTTATAGGAGCTCAAGTGCTGAACTGGAAGCTCCACTCTTCTGTTCAGAGCTCCTGGGCAGGTACTTTTAAGTCTGTTGCAGCAGAACTCATAACTGCCTTTTTTCCCAGATGCTCTGTCCTTGGAAGGTGGGGATTTATTTATAAGTTCCTGATGTGCTGCTGCCTTGTTTCAGAGATGCCCTACCCAGCTAGGAGGTAGCCTAGTCACAGTCTGCCAGCAGAGTCATTGCTGAGCTGCCATGGGCTCTGCTCAGCTGCTGTGTGAACTTCCTTGCAGTTCTGTTTACAGAGGTATAGTTAGAACGGCCTTAGTAATGGCAGTCTACCTCAGTAATGGTGGACTGCCTTCGTAATGGCAACTGCCTTGGTAATGGCGGATTGCCTAGGAAATGGTGGACTGCCTCAGTAATGGCAGACTGCCTCAGTAATGGTGGACTGCCTCGATAATGGCGGATGCCCTTCTCCCCACAGAGCTGGATCATCCCAGGTCCAGCTGTGCCTGTTGCAGCCCTCTCAATCCAGAGCGTTTCAGATTCCTGGTCTTTGTGGGGATGGGAATCATTGAGCCCCATCACCTGGCTCCCTGTTGCAGCCCCCTTTTTTTCAGTTGAATGGGCAGCTCTGTCTCCCAGGTGTTCCAGGCACCAGTTGAAATGGCCACCCAGATTTGTGTGAGTTTTTTTTGTGGAGACCTGATGCGCTGTCTGAAACAGCCATGCTAGAAATTTGTGGCACTTTTCAGCCTGGGGATCTCGTGGTCTGTGGGCAGCAAAAACTCATTTGGAAATGCGGTGATCACTCACTCTCTGCGTTGTTCTCACTGGGAACTATTCTCCAGAGCTGTTCCTTTTTGGCCATCTTGGATACCCCCTCCCCACAAATGTTTTATTATACTGCATTTACTCATCTCAGAGAATACACTTAAATATAACTTAAACCATTTAAATATGGTTGCACAGAATATTGAGTCTTTGTGGTTTTTTTTTTTTTTTTCAATATTGTTTCTCTCTCATCTTCAGACTGAATATTTTCTATTGATGTGTCTTCAAGTCCACTGCTTCCTTTCTTTGGCTTTCTCTAGCCTAGTATTTTTTCCATCCAGTTTTCCTTCATGTGTTTAGTAGTTTTTAGTTGTGCCATTGTAGAGACTATGGATATCTGTAAATAGTGTTGATTTTGTTCTAGGAAGCAATTCAGTTTGCAGGGCCCAAAAATGAAACTCCTCCTTGAGCTAAACACTTCACTCATTTTTTTTTAGCTTTCTAGCTGTTGATTTTTGCCAGGTACTCTGCATATACATTAATCAAGAACAACCAAAGATTTGAGGGCGTTTATATGAAGATTTTGTACCTCCAGGCCCTAAGTTTCCTCCTGTCTGAGGTTTTCCCATGATTTTCTAGCCGTTCCATCAGCTCCAAATTTTTGCCTTTGAATCCTCAAATCAGGTAAGACTGTAGTTTTCTGCTTGAGTTCCAGCTACTCCATGAGGTGTAGACTGACTGGAAAGAGCCTTTAAGTGAAAAGCCAGATGCAGAATCAGTGTAGTTCCCCTTCTGGTTTCTACCTGCTTTAAGTTGTCTCAGTGCCATCAAATAGTTGTTTCTATATGTTTCCCCAGAATTTATTGCTATCTGCATCATAATTTTAAAATCTGAATAATACTTTTGCACACAGAATATTCCTTTTTTATGCCCTCTTGTTCTTGTCTCATGAATGCAATCAAAATGTTTTTTTAGTTAAGAATATTGATTATAGGTCTTATGAGATTATTTTCTGATTTCTGTTCTCTTTTCCTCAATTTTTTTTCCTTATTCAGCTTCTTAGTGCATGAAGAGAGGAACTTTGCTTAGATATCTGGTCCTTGACTTTCCATTCATATTTCAGTATGAGGTATTCAAAAGACAGCTGAAATCTAGAAATCAATGTTAGACAGAATGTCTAGTCATTTTATTAGGGATCTCCAAATGTCAGTATTACTAACTCTCTTAATTTATGATGGTATTATTTCAGAGAGTATTTTTCTAAGTTCCTGTCCTGAGATTATGAGTTTGGTTGTCAGCATTCTTGGAGCCACACTAGGGAAAGAAGATGGCATAGTGATATCATTTGGCTGTGTGCCCACTCAAACCTCATCTTGAATTGTAATTCCTATAATTCCCAACTGTCATGGGAGTGGCCTAGTGGGAGGTAGCTGAATCATGGAGGCAGGCTTTTGCTGTGCTGTGATCATGATAGTTAATAAGTCTCGTGAGATCTGATGGTTTTATAAAAGGAAGTTTCCCTGCACATGCTCTCTTGCCTGCTGACATGTAAGATGCACCTCTACTCCACCTTTGCCCTGCATCCCAGCTGTGGCTAAAAGGGGCCAAAGTACAGATCAGGCCATGGCTTCAAAGGGTGCAGGACTCAAGCCTTGTAAGCTTCCACATGGTGTTGAGCCTGCCAATGCATAGAAGTCAAGAATTGAGGTTTGGGAACCTCTACCTAGATTTCAGAGGATGTATGGAATGCCTGGATGTCTAGGCCTAAGTTTGCTGCAGGGGTAGATCCTCTGCTACGGTAATGTGGAAGGGAATTGTGAGATGGAAGCCCCCACACAGAATTGCCACTGGGACACTGCCTAATGGAGCTGTGAGAAGAGGGCCACTACCCTCCAGACCCCAGAATGGTAGATCTACCAACAGCTTGTGCCATGTGCCTGGAGAAGCTGCAGGCAGTCACACCAGCCTATGAAAGCAACCCAGAGGGGAGATGTACCCTGAAAAGCCACAGGGGCAGAGCTGCCCGAGGCTGCAGGAGCTCACTGGTTGTATCAGCATGACCTGGATATGAGACATGGAGTCAAAGGAGATCATTTTGGAACTTTACGGTTTAATGACTGCCCTACTGTATTTCAGACTTGCATGGGGCCTATAGCCCCTTTGTTTTGATCAATTTCTCCCATTTGGAATGGGCGTATTTACCCAATGCCTGTACCCCCATTTTATCTAGAAAGTTACTAACTTGCTTTTGATTGTTTTAGGCTCATAAGCAGAAGGGACTTGTCTCAGATGAGACTTTGGACTTGGACTTTTGGGTTAATGCTGGAATGAGTTAAAACTTTGGGGAAGTGTTGGAATGGCAGGATTATGTTTTGAATTGTGAGGACATGAGATTCGGAGGGGCCAGGGGCACAATGATATGGTTTGATTCCTCCCCCACCCAAATCTCATCTTGAGTTATAGTTCCCATAATCCCCACGTGTTATGGGAGGGACCTGGTGGGAGATAATTTGAATTATGGGGGCAGTTAACCTCATGCAGATCTTGTGATATAGTGAGTGAGTTCTCATGCAATCTGATGGTTTTATAAGGGGTTTTTCCTGCTTTGGCTCATTCTTTCCTTTGCTACCACCATGTGAAGAAGTTTGCTTTCCTTTCTGCCATGATTGTAACTTTCCTGAGGCCTCCCAGCTATGCTGAACTATGAGTCAGTTAAACCTGTTTTCTTTATAAATTACCCAGTCTGGGGTATGTCTTTATTAGCAGTGTGAGAATGGACTAATACACATAATCATTATTTAGCATCTGTAGTTTGAATTAATCAGCCTGTTTTCACAATGAAGCCATAGTCTTCAGCCAAATCTGGTGTCTCAGTTCAGTCTGGTGGTTCTACCTTTTCAAAGAATAAATATCTAGTCTTTTCCATAGGTGAGGGAGGGGCAGTTTGCTCAGCTCTATTTGGTAAGAGCTTTATGTAGACCTAACTGCTTCTTACATAGACTTATACTCATTGTTTTCTGCTTTAGCCATACTGCCACAATGAGAAGTACCTAGGACCTACAATTTCTGTGTCTTTATAAAATTACAGATTGACTTGTTTCTGAGCTTCTTCCCCTGCTGGCTTAAGTTTATGTTTTCAAAGATTTGTTGAGTCAGTTTCCACTTATCCACCTGCTTTCTGGTTTCTAAAATTTTAATGTTGTGTTATTATCTTCTGTTATCTTTGGCCTTCTGGGTTTATTCATTTTTTATACTTTCCACTGTTATTTTAGTAGAGTTTCAAAGGGAGAAGTGGTAAGTTTGTATGTTGAAGTCACTATCTTTAAGGTAAGTTGGTCTTCATCATCGATTGCTTGAGATTGTTATGATAACTTACTATCTAATCTACCTTTCACTTTCTCTTTACTGTAATTCATTTTTGAATTTTTCCTTCCCCCAACCCCTTCTTTTAGTTCTAAAACCCAGATTCAAGAAAATTTAATTCATTTTGGGAAGGAGTATTCCTCTTAAGTTTATGTAGTTCTTCTTGTGATCTGTAACAATAAAATACTTTGTCATTTGTAATGAGTTGGAGGATTCCAGATGCAAATAATTTTGTGAGCTGAAAAATTGCTTAGAGGCAGAAAGCAAAAGATATGTTCAAGGAGCAGCAAGTAACTCTATCCCATTAGATACAGGAGATTTGGTAAAATAAGACAAAATGTGATGGGACAAGATTGTTAAGACTTTTAATATCAAGCTCAACTGGAATAGATTCGTTAATGGTATTGTTTCAAATTATAGCTTTGGAGATTACCACTAAACTAGAAAAGAAATTCTATTTGTCTAAGTGATTTGATACAGCCTTTCAGACAAGTAAGTAAGTTATGTAATTCGAAGGTTAGATTTGTGGTTAAAAATTCACACATACAGGCCGGGTGCGGTGGCTCAAGCCTGTAATCCCAGCACTTTGGGAGGCCGAGGCGGGTGGATCACAAGGTCGAGAGATCGAGACCATCCTGGTCAACATGGTGAAACCCCGTCTCTACTAAAAATACAAAACATTAGCTGGGCATGGTGGCATGTGCCTGTAATCCCAGCTACTCAGGAGGCTGAGGCAGGAGAATTGCTTGAACCCAGGGGGCGGAGGTTGCAGTGAGCCGAGATCGCGCCATTGCACTCCAGCCTGGGTAACAAGAGCGAAACTCCATCTAAAAAAAAAAAAAAAAAAAATTCACACATACTGTGGCATTCTTGGAATGATTCTTTTTATTGCCTTCCACTTTTGTGTCACCCAGGCTAGAGTGAAGTGGCATGATCTCGGCTCACTGCAACCTCTACTGCCTGAGTTCAAGTGATTCTCCTGCCTCAACCTCCCAAGTAGCTGGAACTACAGGTGTACACTACCACACCTGGCTAATTTTTAAAATTTATTTTATTTTATTTTTTATTAGTAGAAACGAAGTTTCGTCATATTGGCCAGGCTGTTCTCAAACTCCTGACCTCATGTAATCCACCCACCTTGGCCTCCCAAAGTATTGGGATTACAGGCGTGAGCCACCATGCCCACGCCTGAGGTCTTCTTTTATAACTGTTGCTTTTTGTGTCCTAAGAAATGTTTGAGAGGATGTGGAGAAATAGGAACATTTTTACAATGTTGGTGAGAGTGTAAATTAGTTCAACCATTGTGGAAGACAGTGTGGTGATTCCTCAAGGACCTAGAAATAGAAATTCCATTTGACCCAGCAATCCCATTACTGGATATATATCCAAAGGATTATAAATTGTTCTATTATAAAGACACATGCACACATATGTTCATTGTGGCACTGTTTACAATAGCAAAGACCTGAAACCAACCCAAATGCCCATTGATGATAGACTGAACAAGGAAAATGTGGCACCTATACACCATGGAATACTATGTAGCCATAAAAAACGATGAGTTCGTGTCCTTTGTAGGGACATGGATGAACCTGGAAACCATCGTTCTCAGGAAACTGACAACAGAACAAAATCAAACACCACATGTTCTCACTTATAGGCAGGTGTTGAACAATGAGAACACAAGGACACAGGGAGGGGAACATCACAGACTAGGGTCTGTTGAGGGGGACAAGGGGAGGGACTGTGAGGGGTAGAGAGTTTGGGAGGGATAACATGAGGAGAAATGCCAGATATAGGTTATGGGGATGGAGGCAGCAAACCGCATTGCCATGTATATACCTATGCAACAATCTTGCATGTTCTTCACATGTACCCCAGAACCTAAAGTGCAATAAAATATATTTTTTTTTAAAAAAAAGGAAATAATAACATGCCCTTGCCACCCCTCAACACACATACCTGTAAAGAGATTCTCCTGTGGTTGCTTCCTAGACACTTGATAATTTTAGCTTTTAGATTTAAATCAGTCCCTTCATGTAGCTCTTTTTAAAATATTTGTCCAGAATTTATGATTGTTATCTGCAGAATGGTTCACCAGATAAGAAAATCTACTTTACTGAAGTAGAGCCCTATGTCTTATCATTTTACAGAGGAATATTTACTTAGATATACCCATATCTAATATACTCTTTTTCTGATTGTGTTTTTGCCTGCCATTTCTTATTGCAGGACATACCTTCTTTCTGGGTTCATTTACCTTCTTCCTGAGGTCCAGCCCTTAAGAATTCTTCAGTGAGGGTCTATTGCTTGTAAACTTTCCATTTTTGTCTGAAATGTGTTTATTTTAACCTCACTCTAAAACCTCAGACTCCCAGATAATTTTCCGGGAATATAATTATAGTTTGTAAACTATTTCCTGTCAGTAATTTAAATATATTATATGATGGTTTCCACTTTTCATTGTTACCATTGAGAAGTGAGACATCAGTGCCGTTTTTTACATGGGGAATTGTCAACCTCTCTGATCACGCTCAGGATTTTCTCATTGTTTGATGTTTTAAAGATTCACTCTGATGAGCTATGGTGTATATGTGGATTTCTTTATATTTATCTTGCTTGAGATCATGATGCTTTCTTATTCTAGTGACTCATGTATTCTAATATTTTTTGAAAATTCACAGTAATTATCTCCTTGAATATTATCCCATATTTTCTGTATTATCACATCTAAAGCTAAGAATAAATTAGATTTTTTCATTGTCCCCTCCATGCATTATTATTTCTTTCATGTATTTTTCATCTCTGTGTTTCTCTATGCTTTGTTCTGGCTAATTTCTTTAGTTTTATCTTCTAGTTCACTAATTCTCTCTTTGTCTGTGTCACATCTGATGTTTTACCTGTCTATTGAATTTTAAATTTTAATTATTTTTCATAAGCATAGTTGAATATTTAAAAATCTGCCTGGTTATATTTTGTAGCCCTTTTTTCTGGCTTATATTTCTATTCCCACCTTCCGTCTTTACACATGTTAAACATACTTTGTATTCCAAATTATGTGATCCACGTATTTGAAATACTGTGTTTCTTCATTACATTTTTTTTTCTCTGTAATTTCTGTTTTTGAATGTCCAATTTTTCTCTGTAATTTGGTTTTGCTCATAGAATCTTGTTTACTCGTGGGCTTTTGGTGACTTTTCTTTGTCTTTTCTATTGTAAGATCATGTAAACTCTAAAATCTGAGCAAACTATATGAGTTCAGGGTTGAGGATGCATTTTCCTAGAATGGACTTGCATTTTTTTTCACTGTTGAGTGCCTAAAAAGAAATACAAACTGTGAGGATCACTTTAATTTCTAAGCTTGGATATTTTTTAACCTACATAGATGGCCTGATTTCAATCCCCATGCCAACCTGACTGCTAACCTGTGGTTATAAATTAGAGTGTTCATACATCCTGCTTTGCTCAAGACAGTCCTAGTTAATGCCCTTTGTCCTTGTGTGATTACTAATAATGTCCTCTTCTACTGTCAGGAGAATTCTTGTTTGGATTATCAATTACATGTGCCCCAATTAAAAATAAGAAGAGAGACTTTTTGCTGGTTCCAACCTTACCAAGACTGAACAGAATTTTTATCGTTTCTCCATTTGCAGGGCAGAATTTATAGTTTACTCTTTCACTGAAGGTGTCTGTCTTCCAGAATCCTGATTTTAAGTTGGAGTTTGCATTCCAGCTTCACAAATAAGATGCTTTAGGTTTCTGGGGAATTGGCAGTTGCCCTCAGGGCAGCCTCTGGCTTTAGCTTGTTTACCTTTCTGGATACATGCTTCTGCTTAGTTCTTTGCCTCTAAGGATTTTCCTTTCTTTATTGTAGGCTCAGCTATATATTTAAAAGGATGTTGTAAATCTTTTATCCAGAATATTTAGTTGTTTGTTTGCAAGAAGATTTTTTTCCTCCTAGAACAAAATTCCTGGACTCCACGTAAATACTGGCTTAACTGCATTTGGTATTGAAAGAGCAAATTTTTCTAATGTTAAGTAGCCCAGAAACTTCAAAGAGCAGGTTTTCTATTTGAAAACTCTCATTTGTCCCACTTTGTTGAAAATAGGTAAACAATTTACTTGAAGGAAAAAAACATTTTTTAATGTTTTGTATGCCCCAGAAAGGAACTGAGAGCATAAAATATAATCACTTTTGTTTTTCTAATAAAAGAAATAGGCAAGTGCTAGCATGGAAGATAAAAAGTACTATGGTTATATGTATTTTATAGATGAGGAAACTGAGGCCAGAAAGGCTAAATAACTTACCCATGGCCCACTATTAGTGATAACATTGGAACCCACACCCAGCTTTTCTCTAATAATCATACTATTAACAACTACCTCATCTACCCCTTTACACAATTATATACATTCTTCTACCTCATCCACATAAAATGTATGCTCATGGAGAGAGTACTGCTACATTTCTGTCTACTAGAGCCTTCCTAATATTTTGGAATATTAATATGTATCTAAAAGCTTCTTAGTAAAGCGTATAAAGGATACACAATGATAGGGAAAAAAAGTATGTCAGCTCTGTAACAGATTATTAATACTACAGGATAAATTCTGTCCTTTTAATTCTAAATCATAAATGCTTCCCATTTCTCCATCCTTCTTCTCACTCTCTTGTCTCCTTGGAAAACTCTTCCCTGTATGCTTACCTGAAATTTTCTTGCTTATAGTTTTAGTACAGCTCAAATATTAGGTCCAATTTTAAAAATTTTTCCAGGAATTCCATCCTACACATAGACTTTCTCTGATAGACGAAATTCATTCATCTGTGTTCCTTTGGTATTTTTACATATTTTATGATAATACTTACTAATTGTATTATGCTGAACCATATGAAATCACCATTTTTCTAGGTTAAAAAAAATGGTTGAATGTCAGCAATGTCATATGGTTTGATCTGTATTTATTTTGTATATGTATACCCCACTAGATGTAAGAGTGGGAGTCATGTGTCATTTACCTTTCTTTGTTTCTTTAATTTAGTGCCTGGACATATACTCAAAATATGCTTGTTTAATTGAATGAATGCCTATCGTCCACAGGCAATATTAAAAAATATTAAACTCTGACATCTACTGCATGGACATTAACCAGTCAAAACTGATACTGGCATTAAACAACTGCTAAAGCTGTGCCCATACTATCAGCCATGTATCAGCAAAGCCTATGCCAAGGAAACATGCAGAAAAAAGACTTTGGGGGTTATAGTGAACCCCTAAATGGGGTTCTAACCAACATTTAATGCTTCAAATCTCTACAACAGTGCCACCAAATATCACTTTGACCTTTAATGACAGGGAATCAGAATTTTCTAAAGTAACCAGTTCTGTCTTCGAGCACATCTCATTCTAAAAATTTCTTTCTTTAATTAGACATTACAGACTCTTTCTTAATTTACAAAGAGCCTAATTACAAACCGAAGGACCTTAGCATTGTCTGTTCCTCTAAGTATTTGAATAGGGCCATCATATCTACATCTAAGTAATTTCTTCTGAAAACTGATATCCTTGTTTCCTTAAGCTAATCCTTATTTTTCATGATTCATATTCCCCCATTATTGTAGTATTCTCTTTTTGCTTAGCTGTAGTACTCAGAGCTGAGCTGTGTAGGATATACCAAAGCAGAGGAGGGCAGGACTGTCATCATCCTTTAATCCAGTTTAGGTTATAGTTTGACAAAATGTTTGTTGTCCATGACAGTGGGATACACTAAGGCATTTCCTGCAGTATAAAATAAGTATAAGCCCAGTTCCAGGAAGCCATGCTCTAGGAAGAATAGGCTAGGCAACTAACACTACACTTTTGGTCCTTAACCCTGGCTGTGCACCAGAGCTACTTGTAGAGCTTTTAAAAATCACAGATTCCTGAGCCCTATTCCAGACCTGCTGAACACAGCCATCTAGACGTGGGATCTTTGAAAAGACCATGGGAGGTGGTATAAAATAGTGATTAAGAAAGAGTACATGCTCTGAGGCCAGATTACCTGGACTCAAATTTGTACTCAGGTTTTTATAAGTTGCTTAAATCCTCTGAGCTTTCTCATCTCTAAAAAGGCATAACAACCTTGAAGGGCTATTGTAAAGACTGAATGAGTTACCATAAGTAAAAAGGCTAAGAACCACTTAGTACTTGCTACATTAATATTATCTATTATTATGACCTATGTGTATTTAAATATTTGCTGCTGATTTTTATGCATAGGCTGAGATGACAGTCACCTCTGCCAGGAGGGACAGAGAGCAGGTGATCCTCATATCTTTCTTGAGCAAGAATTCCTCATTCCTAATTCTCTCCTTCCCCATCTGCTTATCACCACAGGGAACCCACACAGGCTTCGGTTCTAAAGAGGCCATCGAAACATAACTGCTGCTGAAACAATACCTTTCCTTCTCCTTACTACACTCACTGAATGTTCCGGATCAGTGTATCTCACACCTTTGGATTTTATAAGCTACTTGGAAAAGTGAGTATACCAACAGATTGGCCAACGCATATTACCAAGCAACAACGTTCAAATATATTGTCAAAAAAGACATTGTTACATGAAAGAAGTAGGAACAGTGTAGTATCAGGATAAATAATAAGCGTACCATAATTAAGTTAACCCTACAGCCTCTCTTTTTGTCTATGAGTATAGTTTGTTTAATTGCATATCTTTGTTAATTACAAATGGAGAAAATTTATTGTAGTTAACATAATCACTTTCTTTGCCTAAACCTTTACTTGCAGTTATAATTATGGCACACGCACAGAAATCCTCCAAATGCTACCTGAATAGAAAAAATAAAAGTGCCACTCTTGATTATATAAGTTTTGGCATATTTATGTTTCTCTGGCTTTACTTTTATTTACTAAGTTGAATTCATTTTGATAGTCTCTTTTAGTAGAAATTTATGTAGCCATATTTTAGAATTTAAAAATAAGATTTCTGTTCCTATACAAGTATTTCTTGTTTTAGCTAATGAAAATTCTGCCAATTATACACTGGAAAAATATCTGTCGGTAGTTAATGCTACTAGAGACACCAGAGCATTCTCCCCACTATTAATCTATGGATAATGGAAGGCCCATTTCTTAAGTACACACAGAAGAAAGAATAGAAAAAATACTGGCTATGACACCAAATGAATTGCCTTCCTCCCATACTACTGTGCCCTCGTAACCTAGGGCATGTAGAGCAGGCTGGCAGCCATCGCATTACACATTTAACAGTGCTGGAATCTCTCGGTCCTGTAACAGGTTGCCTGATGGATTGGTGGGTAATGTACTTGAAGAGTGCATTACTGAGCTCTAGACTAATGGCTGCCTCTTGCCTATGGCCTTTATGGTAGATCATTCATTGTGCTGCCTCATCAGCTTCCTGCCAGTCTGTATCTGGTATGAGCACTGCCTGTTCCAAAGCTGATTAATACCCCAGGAATGAGTCCCACTGCAGGTCTCAGAGTGGATTACACAAAAGTGGGAATGTTCTGGTGCTTGGGAACAGCACAACTTTCCTTTCATGAATAAAACAGAAGAAGAAAATCTTTATATATTGTCAAAGTAAAGGTCTGCCCAAATTATAAATTTTCTAAATTGCTGTTGATTACAATTAGCATGTTAAAGGAATAATAATACACATTAAATATCAGACTCTTTGGTGGTTTAAGCGGCACAAGGTTTCTTCAGATTCAGTTTCCTAAAATTGTGTGTGTGAAATAAGAGCCAAGAAACAAAAGCAAATAATAGAAGGCCACATGTAACTCAGGATTAAGTGCAGACTGTAATTCTAGGGGAATTTGGAGGAGAGGGAAATTGATGGTGACCAGAGATACAAACACCATGGAGGAAATGCAGGTTAAGCTGACTCCTAAAAGCTAGAATTGGATAGGCAGTGGGGAAGGTGGGTATGACAAATTAGAAAATAACATGAGCAAAAGCATAAAAGTATTAAAGAGCATGACATATTAATGGACTAGAAAGAAGGAAAGCCTGACCAGAGCAGAGAATACAGGTTTGGAAGTAGAAGTAGTAAAAAATCAAGCACAAGCTGACAGGACTTCTGATAGTACAATAGGCTGGCTCACCTAAGAGACATCCTGCTGTAATGACCTAGAAATGGTACGTATAACATAGAATATATTTTCTTTGGAATATATGGCTGACCTTCTAGAAAAATGAAAAAATGTATATACAGGGGTCAAAAATGACCTATAAACTTAGAGAGTGATAAACATGTGAACCAAGGCTGCAGCTCACCTGAGAAGCTGCACCTGATGAGAGATAGCAGTTATTAGTCTTGGAAAGCTAGAAGCTTGAGTTAACATCCATGAGTGGACAGAGAATCAGAACTAGAGTCCACATAGGCCAAGAACTGAGCTACCACTTACTTTGCACTCCCTCCTTATAAAGCCAGCACCTTTAAATCCTTGACTGCACAGGAAAATGACAAGGAAACTTGTCAGTCTTTGAGTGTTTTAAAAAGATGTTTTTAAAATTGAGAATAATAATGATCAGTTATATATAAGTTTGGAGAACAAATTATTTATAGGACCTTCATGGTTTAGGTAATTATGTAGGCCAAAATATAACATAAGAATTTGTCCTGGAACATTAAAATCCCTTGAAAGAACTAACACAAAACTCTTTGGAAGGACATTTTACAGATAAAACCCATTTAGGATTAGCTCTTTAGTCAATATTTTATAACACTGAGGGAAAAATCCATAATAAATGGCAACTATTAAACATAATAGCAGAATTAATCTCCTCAAACAGCCAATAAAATTTATCTAGTGAGATATTAGAACAAATGGAGAGAGGTAATAAAAAGAGTGACAATTTTCCAGAGCAGATGAAAGCTGTGAGTCTTCAGATTCGGGTAACATAACAAAACCTGAATATAATAACCTACTCCAAGATACCCTATAGTGAAACTTCAGAGTAGCAAAGACAAAAAGAAAACTTTTTTTTTTTTTAGCTTGAACAGCAAACGTTTATTTCTCATGGTTCTGGGGGCTGGAAGTCCATGATCAAGATGCCAGCAGATTCAGTTCTTAGTGAGGGTTCTCTTCCTGGATTGCAGATGGATGGTTGTCTTCTTTTTCTTCCTATGAGTGAGAATATACGGTGTTTGATTTTCTGTTCTTGTGTCAGTTTGCTGAGAATTATGGTTTCCAGGTTCATCCATGTCCCTACAAAGGACGTGAACTCATCGTTTTTGATGGCTGCGGTTCATTGCAGCACTGTTTACAATAGCGAAGACCTGGAACCAACCCAAATGCCCAACGATGATAGACTGGATAGGGAAAATGTGGTACATATACATCAAAGAAAACCTTTTAAGTGACCAGAGAATTTAAAAAGACATTGGTGAAAAAGGAATAATAAGATTTACAGCAG
The DNA here is from genome assembly GCF_048565385.1 of Saimiri boliviensis. Lineage (NCBI taxonomy): Eukaryota > Metazoa > Chordata > Mammalia > Primates > Cebidae > Saimiri > Saimiri boliviensis. Next base: position 144,246,872 of record NC_133449.1, read on the forward strand.
ATTTCTCAATAGCAACAACAGAAGTGAGAGCGCAATGGAGTAGTAGCTCCATTGAGGAAAATTTGTTTTCCAATGAGAAAAAGAATTAAAATTGTCAACCTGAGATTCTATACTTCACCAAATTATTCAAGTGGGAGGATTTTAAATATTGTATTTCCAGACAAAACTGAGAGTTTTACATACTTTCACTGGAAAAAAATAATGTTCTTCAGAAAAGGAACTCAGAACCAAGGTGGATAAGGAAAGGAACAATGCTGAGCAAATAAAATTACATATGGGTAAATCTAAATAATTATTAACTGTATGAGACAATAATAATAAGACGGAATCTTGCTCTGTCTCCCAGGCTGGAGGTCAGTGGAGTGATCTCAGCTCACTGCAACCTCTGCCTCTTGGGTTCAAGAGATTCTCCTACCTCAGCCTCCTGAGTAGCTAGGATTACAGATGCACACCACCACACCTGGCTAATTTTTGTATTTTTAGTAGAGACAGATTTTGCCATGTCAACCAGGCTGGTCTCAACTCCTGACCTCCAGTGATCTGCCCTCCTTAGCCTCCCAAAGTGCTAGGATTACAGACGTGAGCCATCCACCACGCCTGGCCAACAAAAAATCATTTTTAAAAACACTTTAGCAATGCAGTGGCATATACCATGTTCACAAATGAAAATGCTTAATATTCTAAAGATTTAATTTCTCCCAAAGTTAGCCTATAAATTCAATGAAATCCACATACAAGTCCATGGAATTTGACAGACAGCTTCGCAGTAGATTACAATATCCGATAGAAATAGTGGTGTCTCATAGATTTTCACTTTCTTTGTTTACAGGGCCATTCTTATATGTTTGGTTTTCCATATGAAATTTAGTATCAGCTTGTCTAATTCCATAAAATTGCTTGCTGATGTCTTATTGGAATTATATTTAATTTATAAATCAACCTAGGGAGAAATGACATTTCTGTAATGTTGAGTTGCATTATCCAAGAATAAGTGATGTATTTCCTTTTTTTCTACTTTTTCCCAGAAGTCTCCTTTGGAGTCTTTGGGGGAGTGTTTTTTGTTTTTTTTTTACCATTTTTTCTATAAAGTTTTACACATTTATTGTTAAATTTATTTGCAAGCATTTAGTATTCTTTATTGATACTGTAAATGAGGCTTTCTCTCCTATTATGTCTTCTTTTTATTATTTGTGTATACAAGGGCTGTTGATTTTGTATGTTGACTTCAAGTCTTGCTATCTCACTGAATTCTTTTATTGTTTGATTTAGTGTTATCATTTTTTCTGGGATTACCTAGGTATACTATCATATCATTTGCAAATAGAAGTAGTTTTACTTCTTCTTTATTTATTCCTATGCCTACAATTGACTTTTTTTGCCTAATTGCATTAGCTAGTACCTCAAGTACATAGTTTAATATAATAAAGGTAGTGGCCATCTTACTTTGTTGCCAATCTTATTGGAAATGTCTATAGTGTTTTCCCATGATAAAATAATGACTTTAAGATTAGGTATATAAATTTTATCATGGTTACAATGTGTTTAATATTCATTGTATTCTATATAAATATAGTCTTTATATTCTTGTGTGTTTTTCTAGTGAATCAATGTTTAATTTTGTCAAAGCTTTCTCTGCATCTATTGAGGTAATCATATGATCTTTTTCTTATAAATATGGCATATAGTATTAATGGATTTCTTTTTAGTGAATCGTCTTTGCATCTCTATAATAAATCCCACTTGATCACGGAGTATTCTTTTCTTAATGTGGTTAACGTGGTGTTGGTTTCTGTTTGCTAATGTATAGTTTCAAATTTTTGCATCAGTTTTCATTGGCTATGGACACTGGACCATTCTTCTCTCTTTCTGTACCCTACAGGTTGAACAACCCTAATTCAAAAGTCCAAAATCAGAAATGCTCCAAAGTCTGAAATTTTTTTGAGTGCTAGCATGATGCCACAAGAGGAAAACTTCACACCTGACTTTATTTACATTTACTTTAATTTACAATTACTGACTTTACATTTAAAATGCAGTCAAAACTTTATTTCATGCATAAAGTTACTTAAAATGTCATATAAAATTACCTTCAGGCTATGTGTATAAGGTGTATATAAAACATAAATGAATTTTATGTTTAGATTTGGGTCCCATCCCCATGATGTGTATATGCAGGTATTGCAAAATCTGGAAAAAAAAAAATCCCAAACCTGAAACACTCCTGGTCCTACAGATTTTGGATAAGGGATACTCAGTCTGTGTTTGTCTGGCTTAGATAAAAGGAGTTTTCAATGCTGTGGAATGATTTGCAGAGCACTGGAACCTGTTGCCCTTTAAAGGATTTATAGAATTCCTATGCGAAAACATATGGACTTGGTGATTTTTTTTGTAAGATAGTTCCTTAAAAACTTACACTTTTTCTTGTATGAATATTGGTCTGTTTCAGCTAACTCTACTGTCTGTATCTAAATTATTCATGCATCTAAGTTTTGAAATTTATTTGTATAGAGATCTGCAAAATGATCTCATGAGTTTTTATTTTAATTTATTCTGTAATTGTTCAAAGTAGTTTCTTGGATCCTTCATATTTTTGTGGTATCAGTAATAATGTCTCTTGTTTCATTCATAATTTTGAGTATTTTCTTTATTTACTCTTCTAAAGGCTTGTCAGTTTTTATTTAAATCAATGGAATAAGATATAAGCCAAAAATAATAATTAAAATGTATGAAAGAAGGCAAAAGTATTAATTATAGGAGCATCATTGTTTTCCTGAACTTTCTAAACCATTAGAACTAATAAGAGATGTTAACAAAGTATACAAAATCAACATACACAAAAATTAATAGCTAATGATTCTATTTATATGAGAATCAGGAAAAGATGGAACTACATTTTTTAAGTGCTAACAGAAGAAAATTGTCAATTTAGAATTTGACAGCCAGTGAAAAGAGCTTTCAAAACGGAAGCAAAATAAAAATATTTTCAGATCAACAAAAGCTGAGATAATCTATTAACAGTAAACGTACAGTATAAGAAATGCTAAAGAAAGGTTTTCAAGTTGAAAAAGATACCAAATATAAACTCCAACCTATAGGAAGGAATGAAGAGCATTGAAAATGGTAAAAATAAATAAATAAAATAAAAAGCAGGTAAATATAAAATACTTTTTGTCTGCTTCCTTTAATAGACAATTGATGTCTCTTTCTCCCTTTATATATTTGCTTTATATATATACAGTCCTTGATCTAAGATGGTTTAACTTACAATTTTTTTACTTTATGATTTGGTGAAAGTGATACAGTAGAACTGTACTTTGAGTGCTTAAGTAAAAACCAATCTGTTTTTCACTTTTTGTACAAAAATTTAGTATTCGATAAGTTACATGGGATATTCAATACTTTATTATAAAATAGTCATGTGTTAGATGTTTTTGCCTAATACAGCATAATATTAAGCGTTCTGAGCACATTTAAGGTAGGCTTGACTAAGCTATGATGCTTAGTTAGTTAGAGACATTTTCAACTTATCATATTTTCAACTTATGATGGGTTTATCAGGACACAAGCCCATCATAAGTTGACAAGTATTTGTATTTAGATATTCCAATGTTGGGTGCACCAAATCTTATATTTCTGGTATAGAACCACTAGGTAATTATGTGTCATCTTTTTATTTATTATTAGATGCTATTTGATAAAATTTTGTTTTGAATGTTTGCATCTACATCCATAAGGAATATTAGTTAGTAGTTTTCTTTATTTCTAATGCCCTTCTCAGGTTTCTAATCCTTGTAATTTCCAAGGTAATCCTCGTTTCATTGAATGAGTTTGGAAGTGTTCTGTCATCCTCAATTTTCTGTAAAGTTTATGTAGAATTAGTGTTGCTTTTTTAAATGTTTGATAAAATTATCCTGTGAAGTAATTTGAACCTAGAGTTTTTTTTGGGGAAGACATTCAAATCAAATATAATCTATTCAATAGGGCTTTTGAGTTCTCTATATCTTTTGAGGGAATTTTGCTAGTTTGTGTTTTTTAAGAAATTTTTTCATTTGACTTAAGTTGTTGCATTTACGATTATAAAGTTTTTAAAAATTATATCCCCGTACTAGTCTTTTTGTGTGGAATATCTAGTGATGTCTCCTTTTATATTCCTGATGTTGGTAGTTTGTGTTTTCTCTTTTCTTTCTGGTTAGTCTAGGTATACATTTATCAAATTTATTGATCTCTTCAAATAATTTGCATTTGTCTTTTCATTTTCTCTGTTGTTTTTCTTTTCTTCTATTTCATTGAATTCTGCTCTGATTGTTGTCAGCTCTTTCTACTATTTATATTGGGTCACATTTGCTACTCTTTTTCTTTTTTCTTAAGGAGTTTGAGGTCCTTAGTTTAAAACCTTTCATTTTTTTCTAATATAGGCATTTTATGCTATAAATTTTCTCCTAGGTACTACTTTAGAGATATTTTACAAGTTTAGATATTTCCTTTTTATCCAGCTCAAAATAATTTCTAATTTCCCTTTGAATTTTTTCATTGATCCACATGTTGTTTTTAATATATGTGTTACTTAGTTTCTGGATATATATGGACTGTAATATGTGTTATTAACTTATCAAAGTTGATCTTGAATTATAATAATTCACATGTAAATTAAAAAGCTTTAATGTTATAATTTCATTTATCCTCTTCTGGGTGCTGTTTTGTTATATATTTTGCTATTAGATATTTTAAAACTATTCATGAAATTATCATTTTTGCTTTCAAACATCAATTGTCTATTAAAGGAAGTAGACAAAAGGTATTTTATATTTACCTGCTTTTTATTTTATTTATTTATTTTTACCATTTTCAATGCTCTTCATTCCTTCCTATAGGTTGGAGTTTATATTTAGTATCTTTTTTTTTCAACTTGAAAACCTTTCTTTAGCGTTTCTTATACTGTACGTTTACTGTTAATAGATTATCTCAGCTTTTGTTGATCTGAAAATATTTTTATTTTGCTTCCGTTTTGAAAGCTCTTTTCACTGGCTGTCAAATTCTAAATTGACAATTTTCTTCTGTTAGCACTTAAAAAATGTAGTTCCATCTTTTCCTGATTCTCATTGCTTCTCAGGGAATCAACCATATCATCATTGTTTCCATTATGGGACCTCAGTTACGTGTATGTTAACTGCTTTGCTCAGTTACGTATATGTTAACTGCTTTGCTTTTTTCGTTGTTGTTGTTGTTGTTGTTGTTGTTGTTGCTGTTGTTGTTTGAGACAATCTCACTCTGTCGCCAGGGTGGAATACAATGGCACAACCTTGGCTCGTTGCAACCTCTGCCTCCTGGGTTCAAGCGATTCTCCTGCCTCAGCCTCCAGAGTAGCTGGGACTGCAGGCATGCACCACCATGCCCAGCTAATTTTTGTATTTTTAGTAGAGACAGGCTTTCACCATATTGGCCAGACCAGTCTTGATCTCTTGACCTTGTGATCCACCTGCATAGGCCTCCCAAAGTGCTGAGATTACAGGCGTGAGCCACTGCGCCCAGCCCAGTATGTTTTTCTTAATCTTTTTTGTTGTTGTTGTTGTTGTCGTTGTCTCGGTTTGGATAATTTATCTTGGCCTATCTCAAATTCCTTCATCCTTTTTCCTGCAGTGTCCAGTATGCTGTTAAATGCATCCAATATGCTTTTCATATCAGATATTTTATTTTTAGTCCAGAATTTTCATTTGGTTCCTTTTAAAGTTTCAGTTTCTCTGTTGAAATTACTTTTCTGTTCATAAATTCTGCCATTTTGTGTTCTAAACTTTTGAACATATTTATATTGATTTTAACGTCCTGATCCACTTGTTATACTATATGAGGCATCAGTCTGTTTGTTAATGTTTTTTTCTCTTGGTTGTGCATCACATTTTTTTGCTTCTTTACATGAGTCATGATATTTTCTTATATGCCAGACATTGTGTATAGACAAAGGGTGGGAGACTTAAACATGCTTTGTGTTGTTTTCTTTGAGTTTTCCTCGCAAGAGGGTACATCCTTTCTTATGTCTGGCATCTAAAATGAGAGGTGATATAATTTAAACTTTTTGAGGGGTCAAGTTAATCTGTGACTAAGCTACAGCCTTAATAAAAATTAGTCTCACCTCTGATAGTGCAGGCCTCAATCTCCCAGGCTGTCTCCACTGAGAAACTAATCCCTCTTATTTTATCAGTATTTGAGCTTAGAGGAGGTTGGCCTGTAATTTCACCTGTTTTCCATTCTTTGTATTTAGCTTCACTGCAACACTATGACACTAGGTAGGCTCCAGGCACCCTAAGGATGTAAAAGATTATTCATATTCTTTACTCTCTTAAGCCTGCCTTCACTGTTGCTTTCTCAGAAAAATTTGGGGTAGAGAAAGGATTATTATGCCATGAGAATTACTGGTATGCATGGGGCTCCTCCAGACTTTAATCTGCCCCCATCAGCCCTCGCTATTGCTACTAGGTTGACTGATTACCTTTTGACTCCAAAAAATCTTTTCATCTTTTACAGGATTTTTCTGCTTACCTTTGAAGGGTTCCATTTTCTAGAAATGAGTTCATCAATACTACCTTGCACTCACCAGTCTTTAATAGTTCCCTACATTAGTATGATTTTTATTTTATTTTTTTGTTGCCACAGGGCAAAGGCCACCTGTGACTTTTTACATGCTAGCTAGATGTAAGACTGTGTGCTTTCATTCTTATATGCATTTTATGGCTGTCCTTAGAATCTCAAAGAGATGTACCAAAAAAAAAAAAAAAAAAGAGAGAGAGAGAAAGATTAATAAACATAACTATAGGGCAGTGAGTTACCGTGGAAGAACTTTAGGCAGAGTAATGACCTAGCTAGGCTTATGATTTAGGAAAATTCTATAGCAGCTATATGGGTTCTGCATTAAAGTAGTAAGTCAATAGAGATAACTGTGAAATTTTTTGTAAGTGATTGTTATAGTCTGGACTAAAGACAATAACCTTCACCAAATCTAATCTGGAAGAATGCAGAAGAGAGAACCATTTTGAGAAATTAAGATCTGTATCTATAGCAGTATGGAGATGCAGAAGAATGGAGATTATTAATGGAAAATAAGATTACAAGATTGTCTAAGGTCCATTTATGAACTTGACAGAAGGTTTTTAAAATTCAGTAGGTCTTGAGGATCTTTTTAGCAGAGAAGTTTGAATATTAAAGTCGTGTTTTAAAAATATTAGTCTAGAAATGGTGAAAAGAATGGATTATAGAGGAAAATAAATTTAAGAAAGGGAAACCCAACTAGGGTGTATGTTGGTATAAAACACAGGACTTAGTAAAGGCCTGAGCTAGAGAAGTATAGCAGAAATGGAGATGGAAGAACAATAATGATAAGCAATAATAGGTTTATTACTTTCCATATTATAAAGGGGCACAAAATTACTAGTCAAAAAAGTTAATTGAACCTGTCTTATCATATTCAAAGTTGCTATGCATCTTAGCATTTGGTACCATATTACTAAGTAATTACTCAGTGTGCAATAGGAGAATAAAAGAAAAATAAACCAATTAAAATTATTAAAAACTTAATAGTATCTGACTGTAATTAGAATCCAAACTAATAAATGAAGCCTCATAGATTCTGAGGAGTATTTCCTATTGAAAGTATTTTAAATGGGAACAGAATTATTGTTTCAATAATATAAAAGAATACTACAATTAAATAAACAATTATAAAAGGTAAAGGATTCTAATCCTGCTTTTCAACTACTATGAGAATAATTTTCTAGATATAGTCACACTTTTCTATAAACAAAGGCTTTATGCAATCTGAAAGTGAATCCTGAACCATCCTGAATTACAAAACAATGAGTCCTCTCCATCTTCCCTCTCTGTCAAGGTTCAGCAAATTTTCACTGTAAAAAGCTAGATAATAAAAATTGTAGGCTTTGTGGGCCATACATTCTCTCTCACAGCTACTCAGCTCTGTTGTTATAGCATGAAAGTAGTCATAGACAATGTGAAATAAAAAATCTGGCTGTGTTCCAATATAACTTTATTTATACAAATAGGTAGTGGCCATTTTTTGCCAACCCCTCCTATACAGTTTATCTGTATGGGAGAATCTTGGAGGCTTGACTCTTCCAGTATGGTCTAGAGAAGTGTTCTTGAATATAAGTGTAATGGAAGCCACATACAAATTTTAAATTTTCTAATAGCTACCTTAAAAGAAGGTGAAATTCATTTTAACGATATATTTTATATAACTCAGTATATTCCAGATATTATCATATCAACATGTTAACATTAGAAATTATTAATGAGATATTTTACTTTTTTTTATATTAAGTCATTAAAATCTGATGTGCATCTTACACTTACAACACATCTCAAGTCATAGCAGCCATATTTCAAGTGTTAAATAACCACGTGTGGCCAATGGCTACCATATTTGAAAGTACAGCTCTAAACTCGTCATTGCTATCCCAAGTTTGAATGCTTCTCCTCCAGACTGCAAATTACCCACTGGTAAGACCAATTCTCACCTAGCAAGGTGTTTCTGGTACCTTTTCATTTCCCTGGCTTCATCTTCATCAGTCTTGCCACTTGAAAATGATCCAAGCAGTGCTTCTCAGAGTTTAATATGCATAATACTCACCTGGGGATCTTGTTGAAATGCAGATTCTGGTTCTGTAGGTGAAGGACAGAACCTGAGATTTTGCATACCTAACAAGCTCCCAGGTGGTACCAATGCTACTAGTCTAAGAACCATATTGAAGAAGCAAGCATTGAAAAGACCACTCCAAAGAAGCATAACTGGAATTGATGGTCTGCCCTCCTCTAAAAATCTATGAGGTCTAATCCCAACATGCCAAACATCCCTGTTAGGTCACCACCAAAAATAAAAGCTTCTAAGGCAGCACTATCCGGTAGAAATGTAATACAAGCTATGTATGTAATTTAAAATTTTGTAGTAGCCACATTTAAAACAGTTTTTAGAAAGTGAGATGAATTTTCATAACATTTTTAAACCAAAATATCAAAACATTAAACATTTATTTAATATAAAAATTATTAAATTTTAACTTCTATTTTAAGTTCAGGGGTACATGTACAGGATGTGCAGGTTTGTTACATAGGTCAATTTGTGTCATGGGTGTAGGTTGTACAGATGATTTCACTACCAAGGTATTAAGCCTACTGCCCATTAGTTATTTTTTCCGCTTCTCTCCCTCCTCCCACACTCTATCCTCTAATAGGTCCCAGTGTGTGTTGTTCTCATCTATGTGTCTGTGTGTTCTCATCATTTAGCATCCACTTATAAGTGAGAACATGTGATATTTGGTTTTCTGTTCCTGCATTACTTTGCTAAGTATAATGGCCTCCAGCTCCATCCACATCCCTACAGAGGACATGGTCTCATTCTTTTTTGTGGCTACAGAGTATTCCAGTTGTCTATGTACCACATTTTTCTTTTATCCAGTCTATCACTGATGGGCATTTGGGTTGATTCCAAGTCTTTGCTCCTGTGAATAGTGCTGCAATGAAAATACACATACATACATACATCTTTATAATGGAACAATTTATAATCTTTTGGATATATACCCAGTAATGGGATTGCTGGATCAAACAGAAGTTTTTTCTTTAGGTCTTTGAGGAATGCTATACTTCCACAATGGTTGAACTAATTTATACTCCCACCAACGGTGCAAAAGCATTCCTTTTTCTCCACAACCTTGCCAGCAGCTGTTATTTTTTTGACTTTTTAATAACAGAAAACATATGGAATTCTTCACAAATTTATGTGTCATCCTTGCACAGGGGCTGTGCTAATCATGCTAATCTTCTCTGTATTATTCCAGTTTTAGCATATGTGCTACAGAAGCGAGGACTGAAAAATTATTAATAAGAAACTTTACATTCTTTTTTGTACTGTCTTCAAAATCCAATGTATGTTTATACTTAGAGTACATCTTAATTTGGGCCAGCTACATTTAAAGGGCTTGGTAGGCACGTATTTGCTAGAGACTATTGTATTGGACAGTGAAGCTTTAAGGTCATCATCAGACCTGTGTGCTTATCCCTGTGTGGTTCTGTACATCTCCAAATCTGACCCAGTTTCTCATCTCTTCTTATTCTCCCAAATCCTTTTCCCATATTCTCTGGAACTCATGGTCTTTCATTAGGAGAAAAACAAAACAAAACAAAACTCCTCTATTATTAATCTCATCTCAAAAATGTTTCTTTCAACTTCTTGTTCTAACCCAAACCTGGTTATCCCTTAGCACCCTACTTCTCCTCCTACTCTGTTCAAAGTGGTGGCTGCTTCTTCTCACATATCTTCAGGGTCTTGATGTGGGATAGATGCCATTCTTTTGCCTCACTGCTCTGTTCAGGCCCATTCTCTTCCTCCTCTCTAAAACCCATTCCTTTGACCCAGATGCCAATATGTTGTGGTATCTGCTGTGTCTCCTTTTTTGTGGTCATTTGTTCAGTCTCCTGCTTACGCAGTTTATGTAGTCAGCATTTGATTGATCATATTCTTCTCCGCCACTATACCTCTTAACATTCTTGGTGACTTCAGCATCTGCCTGATTCTTTTACCTCCTCACTTCCACTCATCTTTTCCTCTGTCCCTTCTCAGATACCCACCACACCACATCCAAAATCCTGATTTAAGAATTCCATTTAAAAATGTTTCTAGCTCACTTAAAGTTCAGAATTCATTTGCCAATAATCCTTCAGCCACATTGTACCTACACATCAATTGATTCAACCTCATATTTCCTTCCTCATATTACCATTTCTTATGTCACCAATAATAAATTCCATGGTCCATTACTATAATTAACCTGCTGTATATCACCTTGCCCCTCTTTCCCTTATACTTGCTGGTAACCCTAAAGCTGACAAATCCAACGCCTCACCTACTCTTACCCTTACCTGAACAGCTAGATATGGTTAAGGAAAACACACAGTCATACTTACTGGTCTTATTTAAAATTTCTTACTACAAATCTTAAATCATCCTTCGTATTACTCAGTCTTAGTTGATAACTTCATGGCTTATTTCACTAAGAAATTAGAAACTATCAAGAGAGAACCTATTCTTCCCACAACCAAATCTACCACCTGTCATCTCTATCTTCCCTCCAACTACACTGAATGATATGTCCCTATTCCTAAGGCCAGTGCCTTGGCTTGGGAATTGGATTCCATCTCTTCCTCAAAGCCTTGGTCCCTGCAATTATAGATTCTCTTACACATCACTCTTTTCCATTTTTATCATAATTGTTCTTAATGATATACAAACATGCTATGGTTGCTCCCAACATAAACAAAGCCTTTATCTAAATAGAATCCTCCAACTAACACCCATTTCTCTGCTCTCCTTTCTAACTCATCAGTAGAGTTGCCTATTGATGACTCCATTTTCTTCACCACCATTTCCCAATTTGTCCTCCAATCTAGCTTTCTTTTCTTCTTACTTCAGTGGAACTCTATGGTCAAGGTGGCCAATGACTTTCATCCTGTCAAATCAAATAACCAATACTCAGTTCTCATTTTACTAATAGTTTTGGTGGCATTTTATACAGCTGATTACTCACTACCTCCTTTTTCAAATCTCTGTTGTTGTTTGTGGTGGTTTCTGGTTATTCTGCTGAAACACCAGTCATTCCTTTTCTGTCTCCTTTGATGCCTCCTTTTCTTCTTTCTGACCTATACTTGTTGGAGTGCCCCAAAGCCATCCTTAGGCCTTTTCTCTGTGTAAACTCACTCTTACAGTGATCCCATCCAGTTACATGGCTTGAAATGGTATCTATAAGCTTATAATAACAAAATCTATGTTTATCTTCATTCCAGACTTCCTGTGAGCCTCACTCTATCTATACTTGGATGTTTAGTGGTCATCTCAAATTTAATCCAGCCACACTGAAGCTTTTTATTTCATCTTCAATTTCCTCCCCCTTCTGTCTTCTGCCATTCAGTTAAAGGCTTACTATTCATTCTCTCATCCAATTGCTGTATGGGCTCCAAAGCTCTATCTTCAAAATATATCCTCATTCCCACTACTTCTTACCACCTCCACTGTTATCACTTTAGTCTAAAGGACCATAATCCATAATCGTCACTTGCTCAGATTTCTGATAACTTCCTATGTGGTTTTCTTGCTTTCTTTCTGCTACCCCATCCCCACCCTTCAGTTTAGTTTTTATAAAACACTAGGCATGATTGTAAGGTAACTTTTGGCTAGAATAAAATTCACACTCCTTATCATGGCCTTAAGTGTCTACTTTTCTTGCATACTGGGGTACTGCCTATTTCTCCCACCACTGTCTCCCATGTTACTCTACTCCAGCCACACTGGCTGGATTTAAATTTTTAAATACGCTAAACTTGTTCTGTTCTCAAAGCGTTTACATTCTGTGTGGAACACTCGTCCCTGAGATCTTCACAGGGCTTGCTGTTTTACATCATTAATGCCCCAGTTTGAATGTCAGTTCCTAAGGAATAGACTACCCTGTTTCAGATAATTCCCTTTAATAATCTCTACTCTTTCAAATCAGTTAATTTTCCTTCATAGCTCTTATAGCTATCTGAAATTCTGTTTTTAATTAACTGTTTACTTGTTTATAAATTTTTTAATTCTTCACTAGAAAGAAAGCTTTGTGAATGAAGGGACGTTGTGCTACTCACTGCTGTGTCTCCTTCATCTAGAACACTGCCTGACATACAGTGAGTAGTGAGTAAATGAGTCTGAAAGATTTCAGGAAATAGATCACATAGCTTATGAAATCAGAATTAGTTGTTTGAATTGTCTTCTAAACCTTCTAAGAACAAAAGGCTCTAGTACAAAGTAAGCCCTGCAATCTAGTCCATATCAGGAGCTTGTCCCAATGCTCATTAGTTGTTGGATGCAGAAATTCCCAATGATTCCTGCTAATCAGCTAATTTGCTTGTTTCCATCAATAGTTACTGGCTATTTGTTTCTGCTGCCCAGTCTTCACCTAACTTGCCTTACAAGAGCTTGCTTTTAAACCGAGAATTTCTTTGCTCGCTTTGCCATATCCTTGCTTGGCTTTTCTTTCTTTAACAAGCACAACAGCATGCTGCTGCATCTTCAAAGAGTAAATTAATTCTGTCCGCAAAAGGGTCAAGTGCTAGAAAGTGCATAGCCATGCAGTTTGCATGGCAGGATACAGAAGATATGATGCTAATAAGATTCTAAGATGAGAACAGCAGACTGTCTCTGGGGATTCAGATGAAGGGGTCTGTAAATTTTAAAAGAAATGGTCTCCGAAAACTAATGATGTCTGCTTTCCAATTCATTAATAATGTGGAGTGGGGAGATGGGAGTGAGATCCAGGCCATGCTTTGAAATATCAAAATGTAACAAGGAAGAAAACAGTAAGAGCCATCTCAATGGGGTCATAAAGCTGGTAGAAGGAGGCAAAACCTAAGAAGATGTGGTGGTACTGTATGGAGGGGAGGGAATCAATCCATCCCATGTGTGTACATTTATGTGCATATAGTACCTTTATCTGTACATGAGTAGATAAAAAGTTGTGCTAGAAAAAATATGCTGCAACATTGATAAGGCTTTTGCAATTTTCATATTTAAAGTGACTCAGAATATTTCACATATTGTAAAAACACATCTAAACTGTCTGCCTTCCCATATTTACAAACCTTGCCCTTCACCTCTTTGCATTGCATACAAGGAACTGAGTAATAAGATACTCAGCCTTGTTTGTAGTTAATAGTGGAAGAAAAAACCTTCAGGCAAAGCCTAATGAACCAAGAGCAATTCTGAGCTCTCCTCTGTAATATCTGCCGAGGCGGTGTCTTTCCAAGGGCTGCCTGGACATATCGTGTGACCTTGCTGCTTTACATCATTAAAATTTCCCATTACTGGAATGGTGTTTGCATGGAGGAGCTGTTGTGCAGATATGATGGCTGAGTTTCTCCCTGCTGCCTTCCGAGTTTGCTCTAATAGAAAATGCCTCTCTGCGTGAACAGTTCCCGCAAGCTGGGAGGTGTGCAGCAGCAGGAGAGTTTAGCTTTGGCTTTTATTTTGACAAAGCTATCACATTTTGCAGATTGAGGTTATGGTCTTTCCTTCTATCTCTGTATTTTATCTGCATGAATATTTTCTGATCTCCCTTTTAAACCCCCATTAGTTACGATTGAGGCTCTGAGGTGACAGTCTGCCTTGGAGCCATGATATCGTCAGCTTTTCTTATGAGCCACTAAATGACTGATTCAGTGGGGTTCAGTCATGTGGAACCTTTCTAAGGGGCCTAGCCTCAGAAAGGAGACCCTTCTGTGCCAGATAGAGGCCTAGGGGGTTAGTGCAATCCCCAAGGGGCCAACAATTTTAAAAGCAAAAGGAACTGCTGCCTCATTTTCCAGGGCCATAGCTTCTGTTGGCCATGTCCTTCAGCTCTTCCTTCTTCCGCAGGTAGCCTGCTGCACCATGAAGCTATGGAAGCTTGAAGGAATTGGTGGCATTTCCTAATCCAGGCCGCAACCCCCAGCCGTTTTACCACCCTACTAAGAAGCTGTTACACTTTCATGCAACTCTGATCTTATGATTTTAGCAGAAAGTTTCACAATAACAAATGCTTTTGCCTAGATGGAGCAGAAATATTTCAAAGTACTGGTTATACAGCTGTAAACTATTTAGAACCAGTTGAAAGGGGGAGAGATTCATTGGCCAGCTCTCCAAGTCTCTAAACAAACCATAGCAGATTGAGAGGTTTTGAACCCAAAGCTAGTGCTCTAATTTCTAAAGCAAGATAGTGTTACCGTTTCTTTTTCCATGCTTTCCTATTTTCAGTGAGGCAGTGAATTCTTCCTGATAAATGCTTCTGAAGCTGGGAGGATAGCACAACCACATGCCTCAAACACTTCACTTTGTTCACCTTCTCTTGAATATGTGGGATGTGGCAGTCTAGAGTGGGGGCTGTCAGGGAGAGAGGGTTGTAGAGGTGAGGAATTTATTTCCCCGGGAAATCTTATTAGAGATGCAGTGCCTGTTTTTCATTGAGGTTTCTGCTCCTTAGCTTTGTTTTCAGCTGAGTAACCGAGCCTGAAAGCCGTCTGGTGACTCACAAAAGGTCACGCTGAGAGTCGGGGGCACGGACCAGAGCACGCTGCCTACCTGTGATTGATGTGTATTAAAGCTGTCTTGAGCCACTCATAAACACAGCAAGAATCCTGTTCTCTTTTCATCAGTGCTCTTGACCAAGACTTGATTTACTGTTTTGAAATCAGCTGCTGCTTCAGTCCTCTACAATAGCTTCTTTAAGCTTATCGTAACAGTTGATGACAATTTGGAAAAGCTCACATATTCAATATATTTTTTAAATTGACTTTGCACTATGCCAGGTACCAAGGCTTTATAAATAGTCTAATTGTTCCCTGAGTGTTTGCTGACCTAAAGGAAAGTATTGATGAATCAGACCCTCCTCTTCTATCTATGAGGGTATTGAGATGTGTATTCGATAGTGTAGCAAATCACTGTTGAAAATTGGTTCCATGTGCCTGAGGCTACTTACCTCAAAAAATGAAACAGTAGAAGTATCTGCTAGAGAAGACTGACCAGCTCTGCTATTTTTGGATGAGATTGCTTTAAAGTTTGTAGGAGAAGGGATTGCAATTGGATCAGAGTGTTATAAGTGACAGTACAATTCTCATTCTGGTGAAGAATAATCATCATCATCTCTAGCCATTGAGTGGGTTTTCTCAGTTGGATATTTATGGCTATGCCATAATGAATTTAAGACTAATGTCAATAAAACTGAGACAGTAGTTGTATAATATTAGAAGAAATGTATGCACAGAATATGTGACTTATCTGAAGTGCAACCATCAGATGTAAATATTTCTGATCAATTTAGTTGTTACTTTTTGATGACCTGCACAAGCTGAAGGGCTCCCTGACTTCCCAATAGCCACTTCTACACCTGTGTCCAGGAATGCCCTCATGGTGATTTTCAGAACAGGTACAGCAGCCATTCAGAAGGAATGCACCAGTTGCACAGAACAGATGCTGCCCACAGCAGCCAGTGCCACTGTACCAAAACATCCAACTGAGTATCAACTCTGCTTCTTACTCCTCTCAATACACACAAATCTTACCTATGCTTCCTTGGCCTAAGTTATACTTCCTTCATGAATCCTTTCTTATTCTATAGTCTCTTTATTTTAAATTCTGAATTCCTACAATACTTACAGCCTGTGCCTCCCATTGTTCCTATATTGCTATTATTCTACTTTTTTATATGAATCATAGCATGATGTTGTACACATGTAGACATCTCAAAAATATTTTTGAACATGGGACATTCTGGTGAAAATGCCCAGAGATGCTGTTTGAAAGTGCTACACTTGGTATAGGGCTCATTTGAATTTTCTTTGTGTTCTTAAGCTGGTTATCCAAGTTCTCTGTTTTCTTTTACAGGAGCCACCTGAAAAAAAAATTACATTTCAGCAAAGAACTATAGCATGAGGACACTCCTACCAGTGCCTCTTTTACTGTAAACATTCTTTTCTCATATATTGTACTCTGCACATTTTCCAGATGAGAAATTTTGCTTCATTCTCTTTAATCTGGAGTGGAATTATGAATGAAGTCTGCCATATTGATGGAGCGTTCAGTTTTCACCAGGACCTATGGAGAGTTGTATATATTATAGTTGATTCTGTATACAATAGGTCGTAGTTTCAGATTTGTGCAGCATGTGTAATTTCTCTTCAGAACAGTAAAAAATGCATCTTGAGATAAATTCACAGGAAGTCCCCCAGCATATGGCTTTTTATTAAAAGGTTAATTTGATTATTTGAAACTGGGAATGTGTTTTTTTCCTCCAAAGAAATTATATTAAGAGAGACATGGTTTTAAGCCGCTCTACTGTGAGATATTCTCAAAGCTTCCAGCAAAGAAGGGGGCCTGAACTCTGCCAAGACTATTTTAAAAAAGAAAGACAGAGATGGATCTCTGAGTAAGGAAGACTGTGAGGGGAGAACCCTCAAAGCATTGGGTACTGTCCCCAGGTGATGACTAATATATTTCTTTTGTAAAGCTAGAGTAGGGTGTCAGAGATCTGGTAAAGCAATTGTGAGTAAGTGGAGAATTTCCAGTTGCTTCTTGGAAGCAGCTAGGACAGCCATGTATGGCAGTAAAACAGACATCAGAACAGAATTAGAAGAGCTAGTTCTAGTCCTGGCTCTGCTACAAACTCTGTGGCTAACGTTGAGCATGTCATGTACCTCTCTAGGCCTGCTTCCTCCTCTACAGGATGAAGGGTTTTACTATACAAGGCTCCTTTCAGCTAAGCATGTTACAGCAGTAATCTTTCTTCGTTTTGTTTGTTTGTTGAGATGAAGTCTCTCTCTGTCACCCAGGCTAGAGTGCAGTGGTGCAATCTCGGCTCACTGCAACTTCTGCCTCCTGAGTTCAAGCAATTCTCCTGCCTCAGTCTCCAAAGTAGCTGGGACTCCAGTTGCATGCCACCACACCCTGCTATAATCTTTCTTATAATGCCATCTCTACTAGATCTCTGTTCTGTCCTCCTTTTCATGTTGCCTCTGTATTTTCTTATATTTCTTTCATTCTGCTAAATCCAGCCACTCCTTCAACTCAACCCATTCACAGGCTGACAATAATAAAACAGAAGGTAAAAATGCTTAAACACATACTGATTATCACAGTCCATATTTTATTTACTATAAATATGTCCTAATCTCTGTCTTAATCTGAAAGCCCCTTGAGAAAAAAGACTATGCCTTCTTTTGTTTATTTCTATAACATATTTTAAAGCACCTAATAGATTTGGAAAATATTTAATGAAGACAATGATGCTGACATCTCAAGTTAAAAAGTAGTATTCCCTTTTCTATTATTTTAGTATTTCTGAATGCATAGCAGAATACCGCTTTTTGTACATACACATTAAGTTTTTTGCTAGTGGTAATGGATACAACTGGTACAAAATGACACTAATTGTGTAACACTGACAAAGTCACTTGTGACTGTATTATTTTGGTTTGAGTTATATGTAGTTTCACAGTGAATTGAAAACCTACTCAGTTATATGCCTCTGTGTGTATGTATGATTATCTTCCCTTACAGAAATATAGATAGCATTATTACTTCAAGTTGATTGTTCAGACTTTCTGTCCCTCTTTACCCGAGACTAGTTTTTGTAGCTGAAGTTTTAGCATTTTTTCAGGTAAGATTGCAGGTGGCAGGTGTCACCTAATATTTGGATGAATATTTTCAAAATCAGTTTTTCCCTATAAACCCCTAAAGGATTATAGAACGACTTCCATGCCTCTGCTTTCATGAGTAACTTAAGTTTTTAACTGCAGTATCTTTGAATGTGAGAAGAGTTGCAAGTAATATGCTAAAAAACTTTCAGAGTTTTTCTTTTCTTTCACACAAAAGGATTATAGCCCATGACATGGCTAGTTATATTTCCCAGCCTCCTTCCCAGTTAGTTACGACCACAGGAATAGGTTTTCTCCAATATGAGTTGGCAGGATATGTACCACTTCTGGGCTAGTCTTTTTAGAAATCAGGTGTGCCTTCTCCATACTTATTCCTTCCACTGGCTAGAGAGAAATCATGTTCTTGTATGTTTCTCTGCATTAGTGACAGTAAAAATATATATATATATTTTTCTCATATATATCTAGAACACCTCCTCTTATATCTGGAACATGTGACCATACCTAACTCCAAGAATATCTGGGAAATTGAGTATCTAGCTATTTCTACCTCTGTGGTTGGAAGTGGGCAAAGGAGAAAGGGATCAGAAATAGGTAGCTAATAAACCATGTCTACAATAATGGCCTAAACACATAATGCAAGAAGTTAGAAAAAAAAAAAAACACAATTTGGGTGCAGATAATTTAGAAAGTAGCATAAATAATGAAGTAAACAAAAAGTCCAAGCTAATTGTGAAAGTTCTGGCAATTCTAACAAAGGAAAACAGAGTCACAAATAAACAACTTAAGGCAGCAGACATAAATATGGACACACAGTTTTTTCCAAGTGTAAAGGAAAGCTAAGTATGAATTAATGCCAACAATTTTGGAAATCTAAACTAAAAGGATGATTTTTGTAGAAAATGTAAATTAGAAACATTGACTCAAGAAGAAGCAGAATACTATCACAGAAGAAATTTCTAAAATAATCAAAGATGTAACCCTTAAAAAGCCTCCAGACTAGATGGTATTATGAGTAAACTATTTAAAACTTAAAGAGATAATTTCTAGGTTATATATATATTTTCCAGAACAGAAAGAGATAGAAACCTTCTCCATTAGCTGTATATGGCAGTCATAATCTTGCTTATAAATTCATACAAATAATAAGTAAAAACAGAATAAGCCAATTTGCAAATATGTTTAAATTCTAGATATTAGCAAATCAAATGCTGTTTTGAAAGAAAAGAGTGTGTTTCTAGCTGATATGAGATTTAAGATCTTGATTGATTAAAATTTATTTCTGGAATGGAAGAACAGTTTAATGTTAGGAAATCTATTAATTTAATGCATTACATTGCCAGATTAAAGGAGAAACCCAGAGAGTCTTCTTAAAAGAATCCAAAGAACCATTTGATAACATTTATTTCTAATTGAATGCAATTTTTAAAATCCTGTAGTAAACTGAGAAAAGGAAAAAACAAATACCTTAATCCAATAAAGGTTTATACTATAAATCTACAATAAACATTATAATTAAAGGTATTTGGCAGAGATGGCTAGCTGTACTCCACTATCTGTTTCCCTCTTCTTCCTCAGTTATATGATGAATCCTGTTTTTAAATCCAGGCTCCTTGCCACCTGGAATAAAAATTACATTTCTCAGTTTCCCTGGCCACTAGGTGTAGTTATGTGACAAGGGTGGCTTAGTTTGACAAGTTAGCTGTAAACAAAGTTAAGAATAACTTCAAGGGACTCCCCTTGTCAACAAGGATGAATTTCCAAGGACCACAATATTAAGTTACCAAAGGCTAAAGGCATTGTAATACCAACTGTATAGATGTTTAAAACATACAGATGACTAAATATGACTTAAAAGTACACATAAAAATATAGAAAATGTTTATGAGAATGAAACACCAATATCAGAGGGAATGGGAAGGGAACAGCAGGAGGCGGGGTGGGGGGCAGGGCATCTAACTTTATTTGGAACATTTTATTTCCTTAAAACTAACAAAAACAATAGCAAAGTGTTCTGAATCAACTGTAGCAAACAATTAACAACTTGTTGTTAAACCTGGATTGTATTAAAAGGCCTTTAGATCAAACATATAACTGAAAAAAGGTTAATAACCACAATATGTAAAGAGGTCCTAAAAATCAGTAGGGAAAAATTCAATCAAAAATGAGAAAAATAGAGAGAAATATAGACTAATATGAAATAAGAAATAAAATGGCCAATACTCATGTGAAAATATTCTTCATCTCATTAGCAATCAGACAGAAAGCAAATTGAAAAACAGGAGTGAGATTTGCCAGTAGTTTGGCCAGTACTTTAAAGACTTCTCAGTATTGGCAAGAACCTGAGGAAACATGTACTCTCTCATACACCTATTACCTGTCTCTTCCACTTTCCCCCTTGCTCACTAGCTTTCTTATTTATTTATTTCTCACTTTCTTTAGCTCACAAACCTTACTTTATGCAGACTAGCCACCTTGCTAGTACACACTAGTTCTCTGTCCACCTTATATACTTTGATTTAATTAAATAGCTGGGCCTTTTAATACAATCCAAGTTTAACAACTAGTAGTCCTATCTGCTCAGGAGACTAGGTGGAAGGATTGCTTGTGCCCAGGAGTTCCAGATTACAGTGAGCTATGATTGCACCATTGCGCTCTAGCCTGGTGACAGAGTAAGACCTTGTCTCTAAAATCAAAATAAAAATAAAAACATTTGTACACAAACAGATATGTACAAGGATAAGCTAGTATGTTTTTTGCAACATTATTTTTATAATTAAACAGCAAAATATCCATCAATTTGGATAAAATTGAAATATGGTACATTTATATGATATAATACTTTGCAGATGTTATAAAAATAAGATGGGCTGTATGTACTTTTATGGAAAGATACCTTATGTTGTAATGTTAAGTGGAAATAAGTCACCAGAATATATCTAAAATATAATTTTATTTATGGAAAAAACAATACACATGCATATGCATATTTATACACGTATTTGTTTTTAGATATATAAACACATGCATACATATAAATAAATAGAAGTGCAAATTTAAGATACACACCAAATTGTTAATAATTTGTTAACTTCTCTGTGGAAAGTAGGATTTTGGGTGTGGAGGAGCTGGTAAAGGAGTATATTCTATGTATTTTCCTTTTTCAGTTCTCTATAATGAGAATATATTTAATGTATTATGTTTTTAATTAAAAAATAGAATATCTCCAAGGTTATTCTCTTTCAGTGTCAGTCTCACTCATTTGTATCCTGAAATGCCCTTTTGAGTGGTAGTGAATGAGCTGAAGTAATGGCCAGTGTGCTGGGAATTGGGTTTGGAAGAGCATTGTGATAGGGAACATTAGTCAGCCATGTGTGCACCCATAGAAAAAAAGATTGAAAACCATGTTCCTGCCCCATTGTTTCATTTCCTCCTGCAGCATCTAGAAACAAAAGAAGCCTCATGTTGCCTTTACTGTGGTCATGATATGTCAAAAGTACAGGAGGGGGATTTTTTTTTTTTTTTTTTTTTTGCAGTTTAGATGCATTTCATACCTGTGGAAAGCTTATACCTACAGAATACCTCTTTGTGCTGTATTTGAGTAATTTTAAATAAATAAATGCTTCCCTGCCAGCATCAAATATAGTGAAATGAATTGCAGGACTCAAGGCATGTAAATGAGTATTCTGGCAGTCCCTTCTTTTAACTTGTATATGTGGATCAGAAAATGTAAGATTATATGTGGTACACTGACTTCACATTTGCAGGCATTTATAAACCTTTCTTTATGTACATTTGTTCTCAGTTGTTGTTTTGTTTGCTTACAGTTTACACACAAACATGTTTGTGCTAACATGAGAACACACATGGACACCTTCACACACACAGTCACAGAGCCAAATTGACCGTCTCACTCCCAGGCCTTTTCTGGGTAATCATTGCTTGACCTTGCGTCTATTTGTCATCAACATCCTTTTAATGACTACCTAGGGTTACAACTCACTGACCCATGGGCTAGTGACAACCTTTTGGGGCAGCTCTATTTAAATTAGATTCGCTTCTTTTCCTCCTTTTCTTCTTGATTTGACAGATAGAATTGAGATGATAGGGTATGAGAAGGAGGAGAGTGATTTCCATTCAGATATATTAATAACGACAGAAATAACAAAAATAATGATAATGATGACTAATGTTACTCTTTGCTAAGCATGATTCTAGGCATTTTGTGCATCTAATTTAATTTATACAACAACTGTACAAGCCAGGTACTATCATTATTATTACTATGTCCATTTTTAAAATGAAGAAAATAAGACTTAGAGAAAATAATAACTTGTTCAAAGTCATACAAGTAGTAACTGGCAGAGATGGGATTTGAGCACAAGAACATCTGTAATATGATAGAAAAAAAATCAAAGAATTGAAAGCCTGTGTGAATTCATTTTGGTTTTTGATATTTTTAATTCATTTGATATTTTAAAATTACTAAAATAATAACTGCTTATAACAAGTGAAAACAACAAAATAAAAACTTGTATCCAGGTATGACTGATCATCTACCTTTTTATTCATAACCTGGTCATATCCCTCCACTACCATCTCCTCCTAATGAAACCAGGCTTAACAGTTGGGGTGTATCCTTCTGTGCATTTCTTTTTATCCATACCAACATAAAGGTATGCATACACTTATATAGGGGTCTCATTTATTTGCATGTATGTATGTAATGGCTATGTTTCCCAGAATTTCTCTCTCCAGAATTTCTTTCCCTAAATGGTTCTGGGCTAAGATTGGCCACAAGAGAAGTTTGCCTGAGATTTGAAATGTAAAATAAAGCACCAGGCGTGATTAGATTGGGAAGGTTAAAATAAGCTCAGGTGCTGTGCAGCTCACCTGGTTGACATCAGGTAGCAGCTGGGCCCACAGACTCTCCACCTACCACAGGATTTCCTCTTCTAGCTTCTCCTACTCTTATTCAGGTTCTGCTCCATGACCAGGGGCATCAGACTCTCCTGCAGGACACCCACATCTTGAAAGTTGGAGGTTTGGGCCGGGCGTGGTGGCTCATGCCTGTAATCCCAGCACTTTGGGAGGCCGCGGTTGGTGGATCATGAGGTCAGGAGATCAAGACCTTCCTGGCCAACATGGTGAAAACCTGTCTTTACTAAAAATACAAAAAAATTAGCTGGGCGTGGTGGTGCATGCCTGTAGTTCCAGCTACTTGGGAGTCTAAGAGGACAATTGCTTGA
Organism: Saimiri boliviensis; assembly: GCF_048565385.1. Taxonomy (NCBI): domain Eukaryota; kingdom Metazoa; phylum Chordata; class Mammalia; order Primates; family Cebidae; genus Saimiri; species Saimiri boliviensis. The sequence continues at coordinate 144,270,337 of NC_133449.1, forward strand.
ACCCAGGAGGTGGAGATTGCAGTGAGCCAAGATCACGCCACTACACTACAGCCTGGGCGACAGTGTGAGACTCCATCTCAAGAAAAGAAAAAGAAAAAGAAAAAGAAAGTCGGAGGTTTGAAGGAAGTAAAAGAGCTACCTAGGTTCCAACTTGACTTTATAGGTTCCAATATGTCCTTGGAATGACATGTCATTTCCTGTCCATCTTTCCTTCCCAGCTGCCTGCCCTGGAGATTTTAGACCTAACACCCAGTGCTGAAACAACAGCTGTACATGAGCTGTTTAACTAGCTTCCATCATTGCATAAGATCAAGGCTCTATAATAAGTTCCTTATTCTATAATTTGACTCCTTGAATTCCTACTTCTCTGATCAAACCCTGACCAATACAGTGTGTTGGTATGTTTTTATCGAAAAAATATCAAATTGTACAGGTACTCTTCAACTTGTTTTCTTCACTGATAGATTGTGCATATTCTTAGACATCAATAGATCTCTCTCCTTATCTGCATCCATTTCTCCATATTTGCTTATACACATCACACTAAAATATAAATTTTGCATTCATAGTATACATCATACATTCTAAATTTGCTTAACAATTTGTTATTTTTCATTTTGTCCCTTACTACCCCCAATTCCTGCCTTATGTCCGACACCCACCCTCTAGACAATTTGCATTAACAAACTCAAGCATTCTTATGAATTTTTCTTTATGCTCGTGGATCCATGTATTAACTATGAATGCAAGCACTATTGCTTAAGACAATTATTCTTTACTTTCCCCACAAAGCTGAGCTACCATTTTTTTACATGCTGAATTTTCATATATATTACAATCTATTTCTGAATTTTCTGTCCTGTAAACTAATCTATCTTATGCTGATACCATATTGATTTAATTACAAAAATTGTATAATGTGTTCATACATACAGTATATTAAGAATCCTCACATACATACACTGTTCTTTTTTATATTATAGGACATTTATTCTCACATATAAATTTTAAGATAACAAAAACTTATTTTTAAAAATTCTGTCAGGATCCTAAATAGATATGCTCTTTCTTTTATATTAATTTAGGAGAATTAACATCTTATCATCTTTGATCTCCCTGTCTAAGAACATGAAATGCCTTTTCAATTGCTTACATCTTATTATATGTCCTTCAGTAAGATTTTATTGTTTTCTTCATATGCCCTTCTTTTTAACTTTATTCCTATTATTTTATTATTTTTATCACTGTTGTGGAAAAAAATTCTATTATTTTCATTTTGTTTCTAGTTTCATATTGCTAAAATACAAAAAAAAATTATTTTTTAACATTTATCTTATATCCAGCCCCTTTAACCAATTATTTAACTGATTCTATTATTAAGGGTTTTAGTCAGGGAAGCATAACAACTAATATCATGAAATAGGGTTTAACTCTAGAAAAAAAGTCCTTACAGAATTGTGTGAGATATTCGGAAGTAAGGATTCAAAATGGGGAGTTGGAGGATTAGAGAAAAGTAATTAACAAGCCCTCTTCGAGATATGTTCATAGAAATCTGGAAAGCTAGATGCACTTAGGTGGCAGACAGAGAACATGAAGAGGACTTGGCAGAAAAATTTCTGGAAAGCTGGTACCTCTGCATAGCTCCCACTGTGGAGTCATCAGTCAGGTATCAGGTAAAGTACCTGGGGCTACTTTTGGTCAGCAGATCTAGCAGTCAGGAAGTAAAACTGGACATGGAGTGGGGAAAACAGTGACAAATGAATTCACTGGCCACTTCTGCATCCATATTTCATTGTATCTGACTTAGAAGATCTTCAAAGATATTGGCTGGTTTTGCTTCCCAAGCCTCATATGACTTCTGATTTTTGTCAATTCTTACACAGAACCATGAAAGAAAAGATTTCTGAAAAACACAGTTTCCATTATAACTTCGTTAACATTAGAACAATCTAGCACACTTGTCTCAGTAGTTTCTTTCCCAATGCCTTTCCTGCAGTCACTAGTAACACTATTATTAATAAATAATAAACATTTATTATTATTATAAGCTCCAAGACAACATTAAAGTAACAATTAGTATCAATGGCCCTTCGTAACTAGCTCCTGATTTTAACTGAAATGGTTTTAGGGTTTTGTTAAGAATGACATTTTCTGTTGGCTTCTGGAAAATTGCCTTCATTATAGCTAAGTAGATTTCTTCTACTTGTTACTTACTAGGAATGACTTTGGGATTGTATTAATTGCCTTTTCAACATCTACAGATGCAATAATTTGGTGATGTAATGAATTATGTTGATAAATTTTCTAATATTGAAATACTCTTTCATTCCTGGAACAAACCCTTCCTGGTCATACTGTATTATCATTGTGATATATTGCTAGATTCTATTTGTTAACACATTATAACTTTTGTTTATGTGTTCATAAATGAGATTACCCTTTTTAGCATCATCTCTGTGCATTGTAGAGTATGCACAGAGACATACCCTGGGACACTTCACACTGATGACTCAGTAATTTGAATAGATCATTTGCAGCGTTAATAGGTGACCAGCAGGATGGAGATAGAAGAGGGGAATGTTCACTCTCACAGCAGCTTTCCCATTGGCTGACCCCTGCGTCCTGAGATAAATTACTCATTCCACAACTGATCTGCAATTTCTCTTGTCTTTCTCTTCAGCATGTTTATTGTTTCATTATATACTCATTAATGGGAAGGATCATCTGCTATGATGTTTTCACATAACAGATATAATTAGTCATTCATTTAGTGCTGAGAAGATAGAGGAAGGTATTCAATATAAATTGCTCTTCTAGATATTTTTTCCAAATTCAGTAAGTAAAATACTATTTTCTGGACATCCCTTCAACAAAATTAATATTTACACATGTTAAAAACATAACTTTGACTCCATAAAGACCTCACTAGGAATCCGATTTTTATTTCATGTATGTCAACCACAGTGATTTCAATAGTTCGTATTAGCTTCATTCCATGAGCTTGATGTTATCACTCATTAAAAAAATCAAATCTACTTCACATGTTCTCTAAATAAGCAGATTTTCTATTTGAATTGCTAAAAGCAAGCAAGTATCTGTGTACATTTAAAATTTATACAGTTTGCTGTGAGAGTAGAGAAAAAGATTGCCTCAGTTCTTCCTTGCCTTTGTAGGGAACAAGTAGATAAAGGTTTGCTGGGCTAATTCCAGGCTCATGTTGGAAGGACTCAGAAACAGAGCAAGGACTTTTAGGGGTCAAAGAATCCATAAAGGCAAATTGGTCTGTGCCTGCCTCAAGCTGGGATGTTAATATTAGTAGACAGGATGCTGTAGAAATGTGAGGGAGAAAACTATAAAAGTGATATTTAAATTGCTATGAAGCTTGAATTGAGCCCTTTTCCATTATTCCAGAATCATTACTAATAGGAGGGAAACAGAGAGAGACCCAAACCCAGTGAAAAGCCATAGGAAGCTACAGAACACATGAAAATCCCAGCTGGTGGATAAAATCTATCACGTCGGCAAAACAGTGTGAGTGAAAATCTTTTAAACATGCATCAGCTGCAGGAGCTGAATGTTGAGAAATACAAGATTAAGATGATACTGGAGAGAACTGAGGGGCACTCAGGTTCACCCCTCTAGGAAAAGCCTGCCTGTGTTCTACTGAGTCATGCACCATTAGGGTGATAAGGCAGGCTCAGCCGCTAAAGCCATGCCTTTCCTATAATATATATATCAAAAACATGGCAGAGATGTTATGGCTCAGCTCCCTGAATCGAGTTATCTCTAAAATGAAGATTAGATATTAGTTTTATTACTCTATTATTAGAATTATAACAAATCTAAGTGCTAAATTCCTTTGAATATATTGTCCTTCATACCAAGCTGGCAATACCATAAAAATAATAACTGAGGTAGAATATTTAACAAATATTTATTGATCACCTACTATGTGCAAAACTACAAAGATAAATCAGACTTGGTCTTGAACTTGCAGGAGTAAAGCTTCGTGTTCTGTGAGGAAAATAGGCATACATAAATAACACTCAAACTGACTATAACATGAATAAGAATGGAGGAGTAGAATTCTTTCTGGGTGTGTGCAGGAAGGAGGGTGAGGAAGGATGAATAAAGATGACAGTTGGGAAAGGATAGATTATATAACATTCCGGTGTGGTCTCGGAGTTTTCATCCTGACTGGATTACTAAAGAGCTGCATGACCTTCAGTGGGTCTTTGTGCTTTCGTTTTCTCATCTGTAAAGTGAAGGGGTTATTGTATAATGATCTCTGAGGTCCCTTTCAGAACAGACTCTTTAATTTTATTATCCTATTCACCTAGAATAATGTAAGAGTATAATGGTTCTCAAAAATAAACTTTAAATTTTTTTTTGCTGTAGAACAGTTTTAGTAGCAGAGAATCTTAAATATACTTTATACTTCTTCCATATGGGAACTGTCTATATACTTCTATATACTTTATACTTCTTCCCATATGGGAACTGTCTATATCAACACATTGGGAAGTCCAAAGGAAACATCTCTCAAAATACCATGTTAGACTTTTGGGAAAGAAATGTTAAAACATAGAAAAGTACAAAGAATAATACACCAATCACATTCTACATTAAAAAATAAAATATTACACATAAAGCTAAAGTACTTATAATCACCATTCTTCTGTCCAGTTCTCCTCTTTTCACTCCCCAGAGGCAACTACTAGAATTAGTTTTTTTTGTTGTTGGTGGTGGTGGTGGTGGTGTGTTTTTTTGTTTTTGAGACTGAATTTTGCTCTTGTCATCCAGGCTGGAGTATAATGCCACAATCTTGGCTCACTGCAACCTCTGTCTCCTGAGTTCAAGTGATTCTCCTGCCTCAGCCTCCCAAGTAGCTGGGATTACAGGTGCCCACCACCATGCCCCCCTAATTTTTGTATTTTTTTTAGTAGAAATGGGGTTTCACCATGTTGGGCAGGCTGGTCTCAAACTCCTGACCTCAGGTGATCCACCCACCTTGGCCTTCCAAAGTGCTGTGATTACAGGCGTGAACCAAGATGGCTGGCTCTAGAATTTGTTTTAATCTATACCTAAAATTCATTTTTCATATCTTAACATACATTTATAGGTACTTCCATAAGCAATACATAGATTACTTAGTATTAAAATATTACATATCCTCTATTATTTTGCTTCTTGCTTTTAATGTTAAATATATTTTTTGGACCTACCCATCTGATAGTTTATTCTTTTCCATTGCAGTATAAAATTCATAATTTTCCCCTTTTGTGAATTTTGGGATTATTTTCAAATGTCTGATGTTGTAATCAATGCTACAGTAAACACAGATGTGCACATCTCCTTCCGCACTCATGTGCCCTTTCTCTAGGACATATATCTGAAATGGAATAGCCCATTATAGGGACGTGTGTTTCCAAATTTTATTAGATACCGCCATATTCATATGAAAGTGGTTATACCAGTTTACACTCCCCTCGAAGATGCATGAAATTCTCACCTTCTTATGGACATTTGATACTGCCTGACCCTTAAACTTCTGACAGTCCGGATTTTAAAATGGTATCCCATTATTATTTCTCTAGTGAAAATATTTTCTGGAGTGTGCTTATTAGCCAAGCAGATTTACTTTTCTGTGAGCTTCTGCTTCATTTCCTTTGTCAACAATTATGTTGTTGTATATTTTAATGTTCAAATTTTTGTTTTGATCTTAATTAAGAAAGCCTTCTGTACCTTGAAGCAACTTCAGTAGTCTGAATTTGTTTTTCCCTTTAGGTCATCAATCCAATATCTGAAAAAAATATTTTATGTGGGCATTGAGGTAAAAAAATCTATTTTTATTTTTTTCTGTATGAATAGTCAGTTGTCCAAAACCACTTGTTGAGTAATCTGTTCTTTTGCTCAGAAATTTTTGAAGGAACTTTCTTCAAATACCAAATTCCCATACATGCTTGGGTTTGTCTCTGGGCTCTTTATACTGATCTGTTGATCCAGCTGACTCTTCATTCTATTTTTTTGGTTCCTTGAGTGATCGGCTATATTTAATAAAAGAAAACTAGTTCAATCAATGTACCCATTTCTAGTATCTCAGCCAAAGATTTTCCTCCACTGCCCTCTGGGTAGCCAAAGCCTCCTGGGAGCTACTGTGGGGAGATGTCCTCATGGAGTAGGCAAATGGTGACAGAGCAAAGTGCAGCACAGGCAGGTCGGCCACTCCCAAGGTGGCAAGGTGACCAGTCGGCAAGTTCAAGTTAAAGACTGGAAAATTTGGAGACAAGATTCTGATTTAAGGGAGTTCTGGGAATTTGCACTTGCTACTTCAGGATAGGATCCTTCTTTGGCCTTTCCCTGGCAGCTCCCAGCCAGTGGTCCACACTCAGACCACTCTGCTATTTTGGGATCTATGGGATGGCCTCTCTCTCTCTTCCTTTTTAGTCTTCACTGCCTCCCTACCATGTCCCTTTTTACTCCTCTCTCCAAAAGTTTTCTTCTTTTGCAATAGTCTTTGATGGATGGTTAGAAAGACAGTCAGAAACAGAGACTTAGATAACCAAATCTTAACAGCAGTAAAACTGGTTTCTCCAGGGCAAGAAAGAACTTTCCAGGAATATAACTGCCTACACTCCATTCCTTGGAAGGGAGGGAAAATATTTTAGCTCTTACCTGCATCATGGTCTTGGTAACTTCCAATTCACAAAAGAAAAACAAAACAAAACAAAACTTAAATCTAACAATGACCTAATTTTCATATAAAAAGTAGGCTGAAACCCGTTTTCTGCCCCATGCGATTTAGAAAAATTCAGGACATAGGATATATTTGTTCCATTGGAACTTTCTAACCTACAATGCTAATATAGAAAAAAAAATCACTTCTTCTTTTCAAAAGGAATTTCCTCTCCATATATACCATTTATCCAAATCCTTTCAAACTCTTAGAACTCACTTTTCTGAAAGAAAAAGTAACTTAATTATCTCCCTTTGCATGCAACAATGCACTTCCCGGTGTTACTGTCAAGAAAGAGATTCCTAATTGTACTACAAGATGGAACAAGGAAGTTAAAGTTGGGAAACCTAATAACAATTGCCAGATGATTGTGAAGATTGGCATCCCTGAACAGATACTACATAGATCCAACCCCATGACAACATCCAGAGTACAGATGGAAGGGTTCATGCCTGGTCCCATGATGGTAAAGAGCTGAGCTCCAGGGTTGTAAGATATTTTGGACTTTGTGAAAGACAATCACAATTTAAAATTCAAGCACTATTAATAATTTCCCAGTTTCAATTATTTGATATGCTTCATTAAAATATATTCATTAATTTTGTTTCTATGTATTGTCGATGTTATACTACGTGAGGATGTTGATTTTCCAGCTTGGATGTTTCTTCACTAATTACAAGATTACAAAATCATGCTTTTCCTTTCTTAAATTGAGAATTGGGAAGAGAATACTCTGAATAGTTTTTTAAAATAAACTTTTGATAGCTGGACACCAAATTTGTCTTTCTCAGATATTTTTTGTTATTTTTAAAAATAGCTATAAATGATTATAAATATTTGTGCTTACTGAGTCCATTTACGCTCAACAGGTTTCTTTTAAAAATCACAAATGATGAAATCAAAGATATTTGAGTGAAAATAACATTCCCACCTCTCTCCTTATTTCAGAGGCATTCTCTGACTCATCCCAGGGGGTAATACATGTCTTTCTCTGTGAGTTTTCCTGCGATCTCCTTTAAAAGAACTGTGGCAGAAGGCATACAGTGGCCATCTTGTCTGATGGAAATTTTTATGAAAACTGTGTTCCCATTGTTCTAGAATGCAAATAGCATTATAATTTTATTTTACTCACCATTTTTTAAATCATTCTTGAATCTACCCTACTTTCCATCTTCTTTTTCTTATTTATCTTAATTGGCTTTCTCTAAAATTTGTGAAGAAGTAATTTAGGCTGGGAGTGGTGGCTCACACCTGTAATCCCAGCACTTTGGGAGGCCAAGGCGGGCAGATCACCTGAGGTCTGGAGTTCGAGACCACCCTGACCAACATGGAGAAACACTGTCTCTACTAAAAAAATCAAGACACTGCAAGGCCAGCATGTTATTTGGAAATACAGAGACAGATACTAGAAGAAACAGCTAAACTATTTGAAAGTAGTTGCCTTTAGAGAGTAGAAATTGGAAATAAGAAGAAATGGAACAAAGGATTACTATTTTCTGTTATAATTTATAGTATATTATGACTTTCAAAAACATCTACTTAAAAATATTGATAAAAATGAAAATTAAATCATCGAAATTGCATTGAGGCCAGGTTGCAGTGGCTTATACCTGTGATCCAAGCACTTTAGGAAGCCAAGGCTGGAAGATTGCTTGAGGCCAGGAGTTCAAGGCCATTCTGGGTGACAGAGTGATATCCCGCCTCTACAAAAAAATTAAAAAAAAAAAAAAATTGGGTGTGGTGGTACATGCCTGTAGTGCTAAGCTACTCAAGAGGCTAAAGTGGGAGGATCACTTTAACCCGGGAAGTTAAGACTGCCATGAGCTGTGATTGATCTACTGCACTGCAGCCTGGGCAATAAAGTGAGACCCTGTCTCAAAAAAAAAAAAAAAAAAAAAAATGTATTGAAACGGAAAAGAAAATTGACTACTGTTACCTAATCATTATAGAAAATTATGTGTAATCAGATTATCTGAGGATTAAGTTGTGCAAAGGACCCAACATACAAACATGTAGCAAGGAGATACTGAGTAATGAAATAGCCAGCTTTGTGTTTTTTTAAACATTTTCTTTCTTCACCAACAGTTTATATAATTTGTCAGTGAAATGCTTTTTTGTTTTGGTGAAATGCTATAATGTGTTTTCAGTTGTCATTTTAACTCCTTTAAGTCTTAGTTTATTTTAAAGTGGAAGTAATGATTTTACCTTTCTCACTAGGTTGTTGTGAGGATTAAATAAGATGATACAGGGTTTGGTGAATATTAGCTATTATTAATGTTTAATAATAATATAATGTTATCAGACTGTTTTCAATATAAAATTTATTTTTATATTTTCAACAAATAAAAATAATTTTTTGAACTTGTAACCTGTTGCTTTGGACAATGTCTATGATTAATTGTATTCATTTGCAGTTACTAATACTGACTAGTAGAATTCAATTATTATGGATAATGGTGATACCAAAGTAGTAATTTCATGTGGTTTCAATGTAAAGAAAGTATTAATCTAATCATGTGACCAGCACTGATAATAACCTATCATTATGAGTACTGAATGGATTTTTTAACCGTATATAATTGTGAACAAATAATTTCTGCTTCCTTTTTATTTGTGGGGCCTCTTTTCTGTGTTTTCCAGGTTCTATAGAGAAGGCAAAGATTTTGAAGGCACAGGAGGCTATCATAGATATTTACAATGCATCTCCCTAAAGGATTTGAAAGCTTTGCATCAACCAAAGGAAAAGTACCAGTGAGTGTCAAAATACAGTTCCAGACAAGTGCTACTTCTGTTCTAAAGGTGTCAAGATCTTGTGCTTATGATGTGTTCAGATCAGTGCCAGAAACGATGAAGACAGAGAGACTGGAAGGAAGAACACAACAGTTCAGTGAGTACTAAGTATTGTCAGTTAGATAACGAGTCCCCAGCCCTCAAGCCAAGGACCAGTACTGGTCCATGGCCAGTTAGAAACTGGGCTGCACAGCCGGAGGTGAGCAGCAGGTGAGTGAGCATTATCACCTGAGCTCCACATCCTGTCAGATCATCAGCAGCATTAGATTCTCCTAGGAGCATGAACCCTATTGCAAACTTTGCATACCAGGGATCTAGGTTGTTCACTCCTTATGAGAATCTAATGTCTGATGATCTGAGGTAGAAGTTTCATCCCAAAGTCACATCCCCGCTGACCCCTGTTGTCTGTGGAAAAATTATCTTCCACCAAACTGGCCCCTGGTGCCAAAAAGGTTAGGGACTGCTGAGTTAGATCATAACATTTAATCCTGATAATAACTCTGTGAGGCAAGGTTTGTTCAGCCCAGTAAACAGCAGAAATATGGGTCAAATATAGGTTTAAAGTTTTGTATGTATCTATGTATCATAAAATGATGTATTTTTTTATTTTCTTATTTATATTCTTATTTCTATTTATTTCTTCTATGTATCGTAAAATGAGCACCATTTTATGATACATACTGCCTCTTATAACAGGTATCCTAATCCTAATAAGTACCTTCCTGGAGAGTTTTGTTGCTATATGACTTTTGTGTAGTTATTTTCTTTTTTTTTTCTTTGAGACACAGTCTCACTCTGTTGCCCAGGCTGGAGTGCAATGGCACGATCTCGGCTTACTGTAACCTCCACCTCCTGATTCAAGCAATTCTTCTGCCTCAGCCTCCCAAGTAGCTGGAATTATATCTGCATGCCACCATGCCTGGCTAATTTTGGTATTTTTAGTAGAGACAGAGTTTCACCATATTGGCCAGGCTGGTCTCGAACTCCTGACCTCATATGATCCACCCACCTCAGCCTCCCAAAGTGCTGGGGTTACAGTTGTGAGCCTCTGTACCTGGGCTGTGTAATTATTTTCTTAGGCCTGTCAGACAATCATCTGCATGCATGTTATTTCCTAGCAAAGAACTGAGCTTAGGTGATTTTGTTCAGTTATTCTGTATCAGGGATCAGCAACTCTTTCTATGAAGGGATAAATAGTCGATATTTTAAGCTTTGGGGATCCTACAGTCTCTGTTGCAACCACTCACTTGTAACAGCCATAGACAATGTGTAACTGAATAGGTGAGCAAGGCTGTGTTCCAATACAAGTTTATTTACAGAAACAGACAGTAGCCATATTTGGCCCATGAACTATAATTTGGCCAATCCTTGTGCTGTACCAAAAATACTTATTTTTGACATATTTCAGTCTACATCGTTTCAGAGTGCTCTGTCTCCTGTAGTTCAAGAAACTCCCTAGTTCTATATCCTTCAGTGATTCCCCAGTGTCCCTCACCATAGAAGGCTCCATGTTTTATTATAACAGAGCCTTGGAAACAAGGATGTGAGGCAAGGACTCAAGCTTGTGCCCATCATGGTAAAATTTGTGTCATGAGAAGAATATTTACAAAGGACTTTAGAGAAGTCAGAGTCAGTACCCCACTGCCTGCATCAGAGCTAACCCTGTGGTAGGAAATCTCATACAGAGGGTGGGCTCTAATTTCAGAGGATAAGAACCTGGCATCCCATGGAGGTCTCAGTTGGCACTATTGATTATATGGTAGAAGAAGATGAGATTGACAGCACTTGAGCTACCAGTATCTAAATTGTGTTCAGGGAATTTTTTGCCATCAGCTACACCAGTATACCCTGCCATGCTAGCAAGTGTCTTGGTTTTAAACCTGCACTCCCCCACATTGCCCCCACTGCAACTCTACCAAATTATTCATGGCCTGATTTTCTTACTCTTCCATCTTTTCTGGCATTTTTGGGGGGTGTGTGTGTGTATGTATGTCTGTGTGTGTGTGTAGCTGCTTTAGAGACATTCTGCCACCTTTCTGGACTTAGCTAGATCAGGGAAAGTAGGCAGGTTGTGATTGGAATCTTAATAACCTGTCAAAACAGAGCATTTAAATCCTGTTCATGTTATTTTCTATCCTTCCCGTGGAACACAGAAAGCCAAGAAGACAAATAAGAGAAGCCTCTTGGTATTTTTCCCTTGTTTGTATGATCCTGAGGGTTTTGATGAACTGGCTTTTGCAAGTTATGTTGTCATTGTTCAGGCCAGCTTTAGCTGATTGATTTGGCAAGGATCCAAGGCATCGAAAATCAATACAAAACAAAACAAAACAAAAAAGAAAATAAAAACGGACATCAAATCAACATACATCATAACAATATAATCATTCAGCATCTTATCTGGTTACTTATAATAGGTTGTGCAGAGATAGAAATGGAAATAATTTACTCTGGCCACTCTATGTTACTGTTAAATCATTTATGTGCTGTGAAAGGAATCGAAAACTGTTTGAGACTCAAAGATCCTCTAACTGCATTCTCCACCACCATCGCCAGTTCTATGTCATATTTTAAACATTTTCTTAAAGTGTGGGCTTTATTATCCGTGTTCAAATTTAGCAAGGCTTACTTGTCCAGATAGATCACCATCAAGAAATACAGTAATGTGAAATTGAGCTACTTCTGACATTTTTATAGTGTATGATATATGATATGACATGATGTATGAAGCTTTTTGTAATAATTTTTAATTTTGAAACAGCTAGTTCTTTGGGGATCATTTAATACATAATTCCATAGATTTTAGTGATACCAGGTTTCTTTCAAGTATCATTTTAATTGAGCTCTGGTGCTTTTGTCCTATCAACTGTGAATCAAACAGGAGTCTATCAAATCCTATTGGGCAACAAATCATAGAACAAGAAAAAATTGGTTCGTAAGTTATATCTGAAGACAAATAAGATTTAATCCTTGCCTTCGAGGAGCAAAGGGTTTAAGAGAGAAAGAAAACCACAAAATAAAGTAAGAATGGTATAGGCTTTAATAAGAAACATGTCATGGGAGTTGGAGAGAGAGAAAGAGTAATTATTATTATGGCAGTTACATTTACTGAACTATATGTACTTGCTATATGCTGAACACTAATTTTTACACCTACATGTATATTTTTAATTACTTGAAGATGTCATCCATTGTACAGATGAAGAAAAGAGGCCCAAATAAATTAAGTAACTTGGGCAAGATCTGCAGCTATGAGATGGTAGGCCTGGGTTCAATAAGCAAGACAGTGACATGATGAAAATGCATCACAGTACTGAAAGAATGGATCCCCAGCAATTTAATCAGGGAGTCTGGTTAATGGGATATTAAAATAATCCATAGGCGATTGAGAGAGACTGAACAAGAACAGTGGCAATGCAAATAGGGAGGAATGGAGGATAGTGGAGGGTGGGATTTCTATGAGATTTTTGGAAGAAAGAATCAAAATGGAACTTGGTAACTAATCTGATAATATGAACTATAGGAAGAGTGAGTCAAAGGTAATTGTTGTGTTTTGAACTCCAATAAGTAGAATGAGGAAGTACGGAGGGGGTCTTAGGGGATTAGCCAGTGTCTCTGGATACTCAGAGCATACTGTACATTTCTCTGTTCCCAGCCCTTATCTGTAACTATTTATTTATTGATCTCTCTTTGTCATTAATTCTGAGCTCCTTACACCTTATGATTTATATAAGTCCAGCACCCAGGACAGTGTTTCAGGCATAGTTAGGACTTCCATTTATACCCCTTTGGAATAAACTTTAAGCATATTAATATAGAAAGTGCTCACTGATTAGCCAAAACATGGCTGTTTATGCAATTGGAAATATGCATTGGACATTTTTGAATGCTATTAGGTTGTAGAAGTAGATTTTGATGATCAGAAACAAAATTTGAAATTCTAAGAACAGATTAATATTTTGAAACAGGATTCAAAAAGTGACATCTTTATTTAAAGGAATGGCGGCTGAGTAATGTCAGATACTCAAGACTGAGGAAGTTTCTAATGGTCTGCAAGAATACAGAGGATATTTGTGTTTATCCGCTTTCTTTATTTTTAAGATGGGGTCTTGCTATGTTGGTGAGGTTGGTCTTGAATTCCTGGCTCCTATTGATCCTCCCACCTCAGCCTCCCAAAGTGCTGGGATTATAGGCATCAACCACCATGCCCAGCCCCTAGTTACCTATTTTATAACTGCTATTGTGGAAAATTATATTTTAAAAGTATAAATGCTATATTAATTAGAAGGTTTGCTAGGCATTAGCTTTTTGTTTCCTTTTAATAAATGTATGTATACTCCCCAGGGGAAATGAAAACATTTTCATAAGCTAATCAGCTCATATGACAATAATTAATACATTAAAATGAGCTAATCATAAACTAACTCATTTCAAACCACCCTCATTTAATCACCCAATGTGGAATAAAAATTAAATTTTCTTAAAATTTACTATTGTAACTTTCATTCCAACCATTACATTACAATGCCAGATAGTCTCCATTAAAGATTCCTCTTTCTAATCTCTTTGCATTTCCTGTACATAATTCTTTTTAGACAAAAGCATTACATGTTTTGGATAGGTTCTGAAATCAGTTGGGAAAAATTCGACAGAATGCCTATTTAGCTGTCTTTTATTCGCATTTGAAATGTTTAAAATGTAGTCATTATCCAGTCTTCCTTAATGTATTGAATTAAGAAAACTGGGTAGTGGTGGCTCATGCCTGCAATTTCAGCACCAACATGGTGAAACTCATCTCTACTAAAATACAAAAAAAATAGCCAGACGTGATAGTACATGCCTGTAGTCCCAGCTACTTGGGAGGCTGAGGCAGGTGAATTGCTTGAACCTAGGAGGTGGAGGTTGCAGTGAGCTGAGATTGTTCCATTGCACTCCAACCTGGTGACAGAACAAGACTCCTGAAAAAAAGAAAAAGAAAATGGACTCCAAACATCCCTGCCTATATTATTTTGAAAATACAATTGATTTGTTGCTGTTCTTTTTAAACAATCACAAAAGATCTCCTCTCCTAAAGAGCTTTAAACTCAGACCATTGAAGAAAAAGAATAACCAAAGTTACTAACATTATACCTTCATTATTCTTATAATGTGTCATAGGAATAAACAATAGTGGGTTTTATTAGGCAAGATAAGCCATATCTACTTAATAATGAAATAAATAATTGACACATTATAAGCAATTGTCTCTTTCCATGTATTCTGGAGTGCACACTTCTCAAATTCAGAACAATAACCCTAGGATGATTATCTTTTAACAATCTATTCTGCATTCAAACTAGAATAGTATCTTAATATCTTTAGGTGGAAAATTTGAACTCAAAGGATGTAATAAAACCTAGGTTATACACAGGCAAAGAAAACAGTCTCCTCCCCTTGAAAAATACTCATTCCAGTAGTTGTAGAAAAATTGTTTAACCAAACCCAACATTTGCTCATGATTTTTTAAAAAAAGTATGCTCAGCAAGTTAGAAATAGGAGGGAATGTCCTGAAATTAATAAAGGCTATCAACTAAAACCTACAGCTAACATCATACCTAATGGTGAGAAATTGAGGGCTTTCTTCTTAATATTGGTAACAAAGCAGCCCTTTAACATTATACTGAAGGTACTAACCAGTGCAATAAGGCAAGAATAAGAAATAATAGGCATGCAGAATGGAAAGGATGAACTAAAATTTGTCTTTATTCGCAGATGGCATAATAATGTTTATTGAAAATTCTAAAAAGACTCTTAGAACTAATATGTGAGTTTAGCAAGTCTTATGATACAAGGTCAATATTATAAAAATCACTTGCATTTCTTTATCACAGCAGTAAACAATTAGAAAATAAATTTTAAAACAAAAGCATCAGAAATCCTGAAGTGCTCAGAGGCAGTTCTAACAAAATATGTTCAAGATGTGTATTCTGAAAATGTAAAACATTTCCAAGAAAAATTTAAATATATATGGATAAATTGAGAAATAATATCATATTTTTGGACAGAAAGACTCAATATGAAAAAAATATCAATTTTCTAATTGGTCTTGAGACTCAGTGCAACTCTGATCTTCTAAATCTCAGTAGCATTTTCCCCACTATAAATTGATAGATTGTTTCTAAAATTTCTCTAGAAAAGCAAGGGACCAAAGGAAAAATACTTTTGAGAAATAGAACACAATTAGAGAACTCATACCACCTAATTTCAATATTTTATATAAAGCTACAGTAGTCAAGACATTCAAACTGTTATAAGAAAAGATCTGTAGATCAATGGTATAGGATAGGATAGAGAGTCCAAAAATAGATCTACACATATATGGCTAATTTAACTTTTGACATAAGTGCCAGGACCAAAGGAGAAAGAATAGTTTTTCAACAAATTAAGCTGAAACAATTATATGTACCTCTGCAAAGAAAAATAATCTCAGTCCTTAATGCATCCATATACAAAATTTCTTGGATTAGAAAAAGATTTTCTAATCTTTTAAAAGTGTTTAAGGACACAAAAAGCACAAACCATTAAAGAAGAAATTGATACATTGACTTTCATAAAAATCCTTGAAATGTTGCTCTTTAAGAGATATTGTTGAAAAATGAAGTGATATGACACAAAATGGAAGAAAATATTTGCAAAATGTATTTCTGATAAGGGACTTATATCCAGACAACATTTTAAAAACTTTCAAAAATCAACAATTAAGAAAAAATCATAAAATGGACAAGATTTGGACAGGCACTTTTCCAAAATAGATATATTTGGTAAATAAGTACATGAAAACATGCTCAGCAGTGTTAGTTATTAGAGAGGTGTAAATTAAGACCACAATGAAATACCACTATATGGCTATTAAAATATTTAAAATTAAAAAATACTGATCATACCAAGTGTTGGCAAGAATGCAGAACAATTGAAACTCAAGGAAGGGATATTAGAAATCAGTGGGAAAATGACAGAGAGTTAAATTAATTTGATGTACCAATTGGTAATCCATATGAAAATAAAATTAGTTTCCTAACTTACATGACCAAAAAAAAAATTTTTTTTCAGAGATTAAAGACCCAGATATGAGGAGTAGGGTAAGCAAAAGCATTAAACTTCATAATGAAAATATAGGAGAGTGTGGTAAGAAGGAACGTATTGACCAAAATGCCAAAAGCACAGACCAGAAAAGAAAATGTTAATATACTTGTCTACATTAAAACTTTTAAAATTTCCTATTCTACAAAAGATACCACAGACAAAATTCAAAGTTAAGAGATAGGTGAGGCAAGGTATCTATAATATATACTATTGATGTTTAGTTACAATATACACAAAGAATTTGTAGCCACAGTGTATCCAAGATGCAATCAATTCTTATAAACAAATAAAAATAACACAATAGAAAGTAAACAAAAGATAAATAGGCATTTCACAGACTAGACTGAACAAAAGACTAGACTCCATTGGTCACATGAAAACATGTTTGACTTCAACTAGTAACCCTAGAAATGTGAATTAAGAAAATAATGAGACACCATTTAATTTTTATTTAATGTACAAAAAATTATAAACTTTAGCTGCCATCACCAGCACAAAAATGTGTACAGGTGTTGGCAATACTGTCCCTCCGGCACTGCCACCACCACCAATGTGAATGTGCTCATAGACACCAGCAGCTTTGCCCTCCACAACACTACTGCTCAGGTGAACATGCACACAGACAAGCATGCCTGCACCTGCCAGCATCCCACACCCGCCAGCATCCTGTGCCCACCAGCATCCTGCTCCCTTTGCTGCCACTGCCACTGTGTTGGCAAGGATGTGGTGTTAATAAAAACTGGTGGGGTTATAAATTGGTAAAACTAAATGGAAAAGCTATCTTTCAATATCAAATAAAGTTGAGGATTTGCATCCTCTGACACAGTTTTCTTACATACAGAGATATATTTAGAATAGTGTTTGTAGTGGTGGACTTATTTGCATTTGGAGTGGGATAGTTCTTTATGTGTTACCACCCAACACATTGAACGATATTGAGCATCTATAGTTCCCAGTACTAAAGCTGGTAGTACTACCGCCAGTAATTTGATAACCCAGACTGTTTTTACACATTTCCAAGCACTTTCAAGTATGGGAGGGGTCCAATATCACTACTCCATAGAAACTTGTTCATATGCAAAAGGCAACATTTACAAGACTGTATCAACATTGCTTTTAATGGTAAAAACTGGGGAACAAATTAACAACTAAATGGCAGTAGAAGAATGGATAAAAAGCATGATTTATTTATATACTTCAAAACTTTAGCTGCCATTAGTGGCACCAAAATGTGCACAGGTGCTGGCAATACTGCCCCTTCTGCACCCTCACCACCACCAATGTGAATGTGCTCATTAACACCAGGAGCTTCGCCCTCCCCCTGACACCACTACACAGGTGAACATTCACACAGACACCAACATGCCTGCACCTGCCAGCATCTCACATCCTCCAGCATCTTGTGCCCACCAGTAACCTGCCCCCTTTGCTGCCACTGCCACTGTGAGTGCAAGCATGAGCACCAGCAATCCTACCCCTGCCAGTGCCCTGCCCTGCCACCACTGCTGGCACAAGCAAGTATGTGCAGGAGTGCCACAGCCCTGCTGTCACCAGTACCCCACCCCAGCTGATCCACGCACGCCCCATTGTGCTGCCATGGCTTCTGGCATCCAAATGAGCACGGATCCTGCTACCAGCATCTTGACAAAGTGCTTTGGCCAGCACAGCCCAGCATAATGGGAACATCTCAGCCCCTCCAGCACTGCAGATTCCTAATCTCAAAAGAACAAAGCCAGGAGCCTGGTACCAGCCCACAAGAGTTACAGCACACAGTTCAGGAGTGGTGAGCTAAGCCTTGGTCCCCTGAAATCTTCTGGAAATGAAGCCAGTTGACTAAACCCAACCTATGCTATAGTCAAACCCCCAAGGACATCAAAGAGGATAAAAGAAAAAAAAAGTCCATGATGAAGAAATAAGCAACTTAGTTTTTTCTACTCACATCAATAGAATTTTTTAAAAAGCATTCTGTAAGTAAAAAATACCCATATTTTGAGCCAACAAGGAATAACTTTGTATCATCTCCATTGGAAAATATAAATGAAATGGAAAATGGGTTTTATAGTTAAAGATTTTAGTTTTTTAAATATATATTAGAATCTATTTAGTTTTTTAATATATATCAGAATTCTTATATGAAGTATAAGAATTAGTAAAACAGGTATGAGGAGATGCCTGGTTAAAATAGCACTATCCTGGTTAAACCCACTGAACTTGTAATTCCTTCAGGTTTTCTAACTCCTTCCCTTCAATTCTCCTACTTTGTTCTTTTCCTTATTTCTATACTTTCGGACAAGGGCTTGCCCTGCAGAAAAGAAAAAGCTGAGGTGAAATTAGAAGATTTAATCAAAGCTTTTCTAGACAGCATGAACAATCAGCAAACATTGAATGGAAAAAATGAAATGCCATTTAAATGGAAACAGCCAGAGCTTGCAGGTTTCCCCAACAAAGAGCATGATTCCAAAACTTACTGCCCTTTGTCTCTTGGCCACATACATTTTCTAGCATTGAATGTGAGGGAAATTTGGGTTGCTGGCAGAACGGAGGTTGTGAGGGATAGGGGCTGAGTAGGGAAGAGTCACACAACGTAGCTTCCTGGTTGCTGCACAGAATGCAAGTCATTATTTTTCAGTGACAGTACCCAGAGACTATTTGAATTTGTAGAGATACTGCTCTCTGAGTCTTTTTTTTTTTTTTTTTTTTTTTTTTTTTTTTTTTTTTTTTTTGGCACTGGTTTTTAGTTCTTAGAAATTGGCTCATGCTTCAGCCTATAGACACATCCTAATGGGTCATTTTTAACCACTATGGGAGAAACAAAATGTGCTTCTGACTTTGGAAAGGAGGTCAGAGAAGAAAGAGCATGTGTCAGAACGACTTCTACATCTAGATGAAAAAATAAGAATAAACTGGTTTCTTTCCCAGCAGGCTGGCATATTATGTCATATTCACAGCACTGTAGCTTTATTAATTATGACTCATGGATAAGCATTTGTCAATTAAAAATGCTGAAATGGGATCAGTTAAGCTGGTCCAATAAAATTGCTTCTAGAATTGGCTATTTTCAAATAACTCCCCAAGTTTTATAACCACTAATTGGAAATGCCTCAAGAACATACAAACTGTCAGATTATTTCAATAATAAATCCACAAATATTTTTGTCAGAGCTGAATTTAAAGGAATACATTAATATTCTTCCTTTTAGACTGTAATTCATTAAAATAGATAATCTTTACTCCTGAAAAGATAGAATATTGTGGTTTTGAGGGTTTTGTTTTTTGTTTTGTTTTGTTTTTAGTTAAATGAGCTTAAACTCACATTTACTCACTTCTCGTTTAAATGTATTTCACACTTAACAGCTTTATCAGAGTACAGCAAGAAACAGAGATTTATCTATAAATAATGTAGTAAATTGACTAGATATAGATGTGTGGGCAGGGTAAAAGGAAGCAAGAAGAAATAGTGAAGTACCCAGAGGCTAGCTACCATGGAAGCCATCACCACCCATGCCTGAGCCTAAAGGGACAAAGGGTGGAATGGTGTTTACTACCGCCTCTTAAAAGCTAAGCCATAGAAGAAAGGCTGTTAGATGAGAGTTTCAGCCATGGACAACCTGGCCTCTGCCACAGCAGCAGAAAAAGGGCAAAACAGGGATGAAGTAGGAAGAATAAACAACCAGATTTCCTCCTACCCTCCCATCTCTTGCTGGTGCCTCCAGTGCATAAGGAAGTCCAGATGATGCAGTCAATAGAGGTCAGCCTCCCAGACATAGAGCTAGAGAAGAACAAAAACTCGGCCTGGAAATAAACAGAATAATGAGCACACCATCCTTAGACAGTTACATCTGTCCACCCATCCATTCACATTTCAGTTCATACCAGAGATCATTGCTAATATTATATAAGAACTTAATAAAAATAAATTCCATTTCTTATTCATTCTAAACATTACATTTCAGCTACACAGTACATCCGATCATCATACATTCTGGCCTCAACCTACCCTTCCCACATCACTCCTACTGACAATTTTGAAATATATTCTCTAGGTAATAGATAGTAGAAATCTTTAAAGACATTTAGGGTTGCACTGTTGCTTGTTTGTTTAAGAAAATAAATATGGAAACAGCTGAAAGGTGAAGTGGGAAGACACTGGTGGCAGGAAGAGTGTTGCTGGCACTCAGGCCAAAGAGATGATGAATGTTTAGACAAAAGTGGGGTGAGAGGGGAGCAGTGCAGCAAGATTCAGGAGTTGCTGATGATATAGAGTCTTCAGAACTCTATCTTTGGTGACATATTTGAAATGATGAGAGAAGGAAAGGGAAGAATCGAGAGTGAAGTGGATATTTCTAATTTTGGAGGCCAGATCCCTTATGCTACTCATCTAGATAAAGTAAATACAGAGGAGCTGCTTTTGGTGAGAGAAGATAATGAATTTAGTAATAGAAATGTTCAATTTGAGATGTCTGAAGAAAATCTCTGAAGGTAAGTTCAATGAGGAGAATTCTGGTCAAGGTGGCTATCTATAAGGTTCATCTTTTGAGTACCGCCTCCCATATACACAAACATAAAAAAGCAACAATTATATATAAAAAGAAAATGTAAGAGCTACATTTTCATTTATAAATGATATAAGTACCCAAGAGGCCAAAAAATGAAACAAAAACTCAAATCAGTGACTGGTGAGAGGGATTGAATCCACAGATCTGGAGAGCTGTAGGTATGGAGAGAGTGATGACTGGAAGGCAAGCCCATAAGCATGATAGGGACTAAAATAGTTGTTTCTTGTGAGGATGGAATGGGAAATAAGAGCCAAACTCGAATTTCTAAAACCGGAGAACACGGTGGAGACTCCTCACAGCCCAAAATGTGGCTGTAGGAAGATCTGCTAATTCTTGTCCAGAGCTTCAAGAGAGAACAGACAGTCTCAGTACCAGAAAGTAAACTAAACATCCTACTGACTCAGTGACTAATATGGTGATGTCCCCAATATAGGTACAAATTTAAGTCTTGGTTTTGGATTTGGATCCCTGAGGGGTTGCCTGGAGTCAACTACAAACCATCAGACAGGAAGGAAGCTGACAGGAAGGAAATTGACAGGAAGGAAGCTGAGGTAAGAAACGAGAAATAAGCTTTTTAAAAAAAATCTCCTCCTCGAAAGACCATGAAAACAGAAATTCTGAAACAGAAATCTATGCTAAGAAAAACATACATAAGAATAGAATCGGGGAGAGGATCCAAGATGGCCAAATAGGAACAGCTCTGGAGTGCAGTTCCCAGAAATAACAATGCAGAGGGTGAGTGATCACCACATTTCCAAATGAGTTTTCACTACCCACAGACCAGGAGATTCCTGGGCTGAAAAGCACCATAAGTTTCTAGCAGGGCTGCTTCAGCCAGAACTGCAGGTTGGCTCACAGAAACTCACACAAATCTGGGTGGCCATTTCAACTGGCACCTGGAACGCCTGGGAGACAGAGCCACTCATTCAACTGAAAGGGAGGGGGCCGAGACAGGGAGCCATGTGATGTGGCTTGATGGGTACCACCCCCACAAAACAAGCAATCTGAAATGATCTGGAGTGAGAGTTTCACAGCAAGTGCAGCTGGACCCAGGACGGTCCAGCTTGGTGGGGGAAAGGGCATCCGCCACTACCAAGGCAGTCTGCCAATACAGAGGCACTTCTAACTGTACCTCTAAAAACAACACGTCAAGGAACTTCACAGCAGCTGGGCAGAGCCCCTGGCAGCTCAGCAATGCCTCTGCTGGCAGACTGTGACTAGACTATCTACATGGAGGGCAAGGCATCTATGAAAAAAGGCAGTAGCATGTCATGAACTTATAAATAAAGCCCGACCTTTCTAGGACAGAGCACCTGGGAAAAGAGGCAGTCATGAGTTCTGTTGCAGCAGACTTCAACATGCCTACCCAGCAGCTCTGTACAGAACAATGGAGCTCCCAGCACAGCACTTGAGCTCCTAAAAGGGATAGACTGTCTCCTCAAGCAGCTCCCCAACCCCGATATACCCAAAGAGACAGTTGATAAAGGAGAGCTCAGGCCGACATCTGGTGGGTACCCTTCTAGGACAAAGATAACAGAAGAAGAAACCAGGAGCAACCTTTACTGTTCTGCAGCCCCCATGGGTGATCCCTAGGCAAGCAGGGTCTGCAGTGGACCTCCAGCAGTCCTGCAGCAGAGGGGCCTATTAGAAGGAAAACTAAGAAACGGAAAGAAATAGCTTCAACATCCACTCAGAGACCCCATCTGAAAGTCACCAGCTACGAAGACCACAGATAGATAAAGCCATGAAGATGGGAAGAAACCAGCACAAAAAGGATGAAAACAAAAAAACCAGAATGCCTCTCCTCTTCCAAGGGATCACAATGCCTCACCAGCTAGGGAACAAAGCTGGATGGAGAATGAATCTGATGAATTGACAGAAACAGGCTTCAGAAAGTGGATAATAGCAAACTTCTCAGAATTAAAAGAGCATGTACTAACCCAATGCAAAGAAACTAAGAACGTTGAGAAAAGGTTAGATGAAATGCTAACTAAAATAAACAGCTTAGAGAAGAATATAAATGAATTGATGAAGCTGAAAAATACAACACATGAGAACTTCACAAAGCATACACAAGTTTCAATACCCGAATCGACCAAGCAGAAGAAAGGATATCAGAGACTGAAGATCAACTTAATGAAATAAAACAAGAAGGCAAGATTAGAGAAAAAAGAGTGAAAAAAATTGAACAAAGCCTCCAAGAAACATGAGATTATGTGAAAAGACCTAATCTACATTTGATGGTGTACCTAAATGTGACAGAGAGAATGAATCCAAGCTGGAAAACACTCTTCAGGATATTATCCAGGAGAACTTCCCCAACTTAGCAAGGCAGGCCAATATTGAAGTCCAGGAAATACAGAGAACACCACAGAGATATTCCTCAAGAAGAGCAACCCCAAGGCACATGATCGTCAGATTCGCCAGGGTTGAAATGAAGGAAAAAGTGCTAAGGGCAGCCAGAGAGAAAGGTCAGGTTAGCCACAAAGGGAAGCCCATCAGACTCACAGTGGATCTCTCAGTAGAAACCCTACAAGCCAGAAGAGAGTGGGGGCCAATATTCAACATCCTTAAAGAAAAGAACTTTCAACCTAGAATTTCATATACAGCCAAACTAAGCTTCAAAGTGAAGGAGAAATAAAATCCTTTATGAACAAGCAATTGCTGAGAGATTTCATCACAACTAGGCCTGCCTTACAAGAGCTCCTGAAAGAAGCACTAAACAGGAAAGAAACAACCAGTACCGGCTAATAGAAAAATGTACTGAATGGTAAAGACCATCAACACAATGAAGAAAATGCATCAACTAATGGGCAAAACAACCAGCTAGCATCAAAATGGCAGGATCAAATTCACACATAACAGTATTAACCCTAAATACAACTGGGCTAAATGCCCCAATCAAAAGGTACAGACAGGAAAATTGGATTAAAAAGTCAAAACCCATCAGTGTGCTGTATTCGGGAAACCCATCTCATGTGCAAGGACACACATAGGCTCAAAGTAAAGGAATGGAGGACAAATTATCAAGCAAATGGAGAGCAAAAGAAATCAGGATTTGCAATCCTAGTCTCTGATAAAATAGACTTTAAACCAACAAAGATCAAAAGAGACAAAGAAGGGCATTACATAATGGTAAAAGAATCAATGCAACAAGAAGAGCGAATGATCCTACATATATATGCAACCAATACAGGAGCACCCAGATACATAAAGCAAGTTCTTAACAACCTACAAAGAGACCTAGACTCCCCCGCACAGTAATAGTGGGAGACTTTAACACTCCACTGTCAATATCAGACAGATCAACGAGACAGAAAATCAACAAGGATATCCAGGACTTGAATGCAGATCTGGACCAGGCAGACCTAATAGACATCTACAGAACTCCCCACCCCAAATCCACAGAATATGCATTCTTTTAAGCACCACATTGTACCTACTGCAAAATTGACCACATCATTGGAAGTAAATCACTCTTCAGCAAATGCAAAAGAACGTAAATTATAATAAACAGTGTCTCAGACCACAGGGCAATCAAATTAGAACTCAGGATTAAGAAACAAACTCAGAACTGCACAGCTTCATGAAAGCTGAACAACTGGCTCTTGAATGTCGACTGGATAAACAATTAAATGAAGGCAGAAATAAAGATGTTCTTTGAAACCAACAAGAATGAAGACACAGCATACCAGAATCTCTGGAACACATTTAAAGCCATGTCTAGAAGGAAATTTATAGCTATAAATTCCCACATGAGAAGTGAGGAAAGATCTAAAATAAACACCTTATCATCAAAATTGAAAGAGCTAGAGGAGCAAGATTTTAAAAAAAAGAAAGCTAGCAGAAGACAAGAAATAACTAAGATCAGAGGAGAACTGAAGGAGATAGAGACACACACAAAAAAACCCTTCAAATAATCAGTAAATCCAGGAGCCGGTTTTTTTTAAAAGATCAACAAAATAGACCACTAAACAGATTAATGAAAAGGGAGAAGAATCAAATAGATGCAATAAAAAACAATAAAGGGGACATCATCACCAGTTCCATAGAAATACAAAGTACCATCAGAGATTACTACAAACAACTCTATGCATATAAACCAGTAAGCTTGTAAGAAATGGATACATTCCCGGACACTTGCAACCTCCCAAGCCTAAACCAGGAAGAAGTTGAAACTTTGAACAGACCAATAACAAGGGCTGAAGTTGAGGCAGCAATTAATAGCCTATCAACCAAAAAAAATCCAGGTCCACATGGGTTCACAGCCAAATTCTACCAGACATACAAAGAGTAGCTTGTATCACTCTTTCTGAAACTATTCCAAACAATCCAAAAAGAAGGAATCCTTCCCAAATCATTTTATGAGACCAACATCATCCTGATACCAAAACCTAGCAGAGACTCAACAAACAAAGGAAACTTCAGGCCAATATCCGTGATGAACATAGATACAGATATCTTCAGTAAAATACTGGCAAACTGATTGCAACAGCATATCAAAAAGCTTATTCCATCATGATCAAGTAGGCTTCATCCCGGGGATGCAAGGCTGGTTCAACATACACAAATTTATAACTGTAACTCACCACATAAACAGAACCAAAGACAAAAACCACATGATTATCTCAATAGATGCAGAGAAGGCCTTTGACAAAATTCAAAAGCGTTTTATGCTAAAAACTCTCAATAAACTAGGCATTGATGGAACATATGTCAAAATAATAAAAGTTATTATGATGAACCCAGAGCCAATATCATACTGCATGGGCAAAAACTGGAAGCATTCCCTTTGAAATCTGGCACTAGACAAGGATACCCTCTCTCACCACTCCTATTCAATACGGGATTGGAAGTTCTAGCCAGAGCAATCAGGCAATAAAAAGAAATAAAGGCTATTCAATTAGGAAAGGAGGAAGTCAAATTGTCTCTATTTGCAGACAACATGATTGTATATTTAGAAGACTCTATCATCTCAGCCCAAAATCTTCTTAAACTGATAAGCAACTTCAGCAAAGTCTCAGGATACAAAATCAATGTGCAGAAATCACAAGCATTCCTATACACCAATAACAGACTAAAAGGGAACCAAATCATTAGCAAATTCCCATTCACAATTGCTACAAGCAGAATAAAATATCTAGAAATACAACTAACAAAGGAGGTAAAGGACCTCTTCAAGGAGAACTACAAACCACTGCTCAAGGAAATAAGAGAGGACACAAACAGATTGAAAAACATTCCATGCTCATGGTTAGGAAGAATCAATATTGTGAAAATGGCCATATTGCCCAAAGAAATTTATAGATTCAGAGTTATCCCCATCAAGCTACCTATGACCCTCTTCACAGAACTGGAAAAAACCACCTTAAACTTCATATGAAACCAAAAGGGAGTCTGCATAGCCATACAATCCTAAGCAAAAAGAACAAAGCCAGAGGCATCACACTACCTGACTTCAAACTATACTACAAGGATACAGTAAACAAAACAACATGGTACTGATACCAAAACAGAGATATAGACCAATTGAACAGAACAGAGGCCTCGGAGGCAATGCCACACATCTACAACCATCTGATCTTTGACAAACTGAACAAAAACAAGTGATGGGGAAAGGATTCCCTGTGTAATAAATGGTGATGGGAAAACTGGCTAGCCATGTACAGAAAGCAGAAACTGGACCCCTTCCTGACACCTTACACTAAAATTAACTCCAGATGGATTAAAGACTTAAACATAAGACCTAACACCATAAAAACCCCAGAAGAAAATCTAGGCAAAACCATTGAGGACATAGGCATAGGCCAGGACTTCATAACTAAAACACCAAAAGCATTGCCAGCGAAAGCCAAAATAGACAAATGGGACCTAATAAACTCCAGAGCTTCTGTACAGCAAAAGAAACAATCATTAGAGTGAACCGGCAACCAAGAGAATGGGAAAAATTTTTTGCAATCTACCTATCTGACAAAGGGCTAATATCCAGAATCTACAAAGAACTAAAACAAATTTGCAAGAAAAAAAAACAAACCCATCCAAAAGTGGGCAAAGGATATGAACGCTTTTCAAAAGAAGACATACATGAAGCCAACAAACATGAAAAAATGCTCATCACTGGTCATTAGAGAAATGCAAATCAAAACCGTATTATGATACCACCTCATGCCAGTTAGAATGGCAATCATTTAAAATATCTGGAGACAGCAGATGCTGGAGAGGATGTGGAGAATTAGGAACACTTTTACACTGTTGGTGGGAGTGTAAATTAGTTCAACCATTGTGGAAACCAGTGTGATGATTCCTCAAGGACCTAGAAATAGAAATTCCACTTGACCCAGCAATCCCATTACTGGGTATATACCCAAAGGATTATAAATCATTCTATTATAAAGACACATACACATGTCTGTTCATTGTAGCACTGTTTACAATAGCAAAGACCTGGAACCAACCCAAATGCCCATCGATGATAGACTGGACAAGGAAAATGTGGCACATATACACCATGGAATACTATGCAGCCATAAAAAATAATGAGTTTGTGTCCTTTGTATGTACATAGATGAATCTGGAAACCATCATTCTCAGCAAACTGACACAAGAACAGAAAATCAAACACCGCATGTTCTCACTCGTAAGAGGGTGTTGAACAATGAGAACATATGGACACAGGGAGGGGAGCATGACACACTGGGGTCTGTTGCAGGCAGCCAAGGGAGGGACAGTGGAGGGTGGGGAGGTTGGGGAGGGATAGCATGGGGAGAAATGCCAGATATAGGTGACAGGGGGATGGAGGCAATAAACCACATTGCCATATATGTACCTATACCACGATCCTGCATGATCTACACATGTACCCCAGAACCAAAAGTGCAATTAAAGAAAAAAAGAAGAATAGAATTAGAACACGAATTGATTCTGAATGCTACTGACTTAATAATGTAGCTGGGTAAAGACTTTGAATTACCATCACATGCCCACTAAAATGACAAAAAAAAAGAAAAAGAAAAAGACAACACTAATTGACAACAGTCAAGCAATTGCTGAAAGGGTATAAACTAGTTGACCACTTTGGAAAACTGTTTGGAAATATTTACAAATGCTGAATATATGCATACTTTATAGCCTAGTAATTTCACTCGTATACTTACCAGAAATGAGTAGTGTACATATATATACCAATGGCATTCACAGGAATAATCATAGCATCACTATTCATAAGAGTTGAAATCTGGGAGCAGGACAAATGTCCAACAACTGTAGAATGAATCTTTAAAATGTGATATATGTACTGTACAAAATGAAATATTGCACAGTAATGAGAATAAATGAACTACAACTATATGCAACAACATGAATAAATCTCACGAGCCTAATATTGAGTAAAAGACACATACTTGCAGTCCACATGAAAAGAAAAACACTATTACATAAGTTACAGTCTCCAAAAGATAAGAGTAGGGGCACAGGGGGCCGGGCACGGTGGCTCACGCCTATAATCCCAGCACTTTGGGAGGCCGAGGCGCGTGGATCACGAGGTCAAGACATGGAGACCAACCTGGTCAACCTGGTGAAACCCTGTCTCTACTAAAAATACAAAAAATTAGCTGGGCATGGTGGCGCGTGCCTATAATCCCAGCTACTCAGCAGGCTGAGGCAGGAGAATTGCCTGAACCCAGGAGGTGGAGGTTGCGGTGAGCCGAGATATCGCACCATTGCACTCCAGCCTGGGTAACAAGAGCAAAACTCCATCCCAAAAAAAAAAAAAGAAGAAGAAGAAGAAAAAAAAGAAGAGTAGGGGCACAGGGGAGCAAATTTTTTCAGAAGAAATATAATTGTTCTTGCTACTTCAAGATACTTTTCTTTTCCAAATTTTCATACAGAGTACTCTGTGCATTATTATAAATAATGTATAAATAACAATGAGCTATATGAGAAACATATGATAAGGCCATACTATAACATCTCATTGTCCACTAATAGACTGTCAAAACAAGAATATGAGATCATAGTAATGACAAAAGTCTACAGAATTTTCTTACAAAATCTGAAGTTTTTCAGTATTTCCATCTTACCTCAAATACAACACTACAGGTATTAAGCATGAAAGATATAATTTTCTGTGTACATCCAAAAACTGTATTCAATAGATAGTTAAGGGTCATAGAAGAATGTCAGTAGATGTCCCTCTTCTACAGCTTCTTTCAGGTTTTACTCTTTTTTTTTTTTTTTTGAGACGGAGTTTCGCTCTTGTTACCCAGGCTGGAGTGCAATGGCGCGATCTCGGCTCACCGCAATTCTCCTGCCTCAGCCTCCTGAGTAGCTGGGATTACAGGCACATGCCACCTTGCCCAGCTAATTTTTTTTTTGTATTTTTAGTAGAGACGGGGTTTCACCATGTTGACCAGGATGGTCTCGATCTCTTGACCTCGTGATCCACCTGCCTCAGCCTCCCAAAGTGCTGGGATTACGGGCTTGAGCCACCGCGCCCGGCCCAGGTTTTACTTTAAAACATAGATAAGAGCACTAAATAGCCAAGGGTTAATTATATTTACATTTTATCCATTCCTGTGCCCAGCATGTTTCTTGTGCTCTGTGCTGTCTCTCTGGGTTCAACATGCTAGATTGTCACAAATTATTCCTTGGAAGTAGAGTGCAGGCTTTAAAGTCAACCCTGGTTTCAAATCTTCTCCTCATTCTTTTATTGGCTGCATGGCCTTGGACAAGTTCCTTAATCTTTCTCATGAGATACTTTTTGTCACTCTACAATGGGAATAGTATTACTTAACATGGCTTTTGTCCACTGGCACATAGTAGGTTTTTCATTAGAGCCTGCATCACATTTTAAAATCTCATTAGCCTGCATCTCATTTTAATATCTCATTGATTTTTTTTCCTTTGAGGAAATTTTTGATATTTTTTAAATTGACAAAATCCATTCATGGAAAAGTCTTGTAACATGGTGAGTGATTAAACTGAGTAATACTGTCTAGGATTTTTTTTTAATAAGGTGTTAAGAGGCTTGTTTCTCATATATCTTGTGTACTGATGTTGAGAGCAATTCCATGAGAGAAATTTCAAAACTGCTTTGGCAGCGATTAGTGCTGGTGGTGTTAGTGTATAATCTCCTGAGGAGACTTCACCATGTGGTGTGTAAAATTCTGATTTCTCATTCTACATCATATCTTTCCCACCATTTGTATATACCTTATAAGCACATAAGCATATTTATGTATACCTTATAAGCATCCTACTTCTTTCTTTCTCTTGCCAAATATTTTTCCTAGTGGATTTCTGCTTGAGGTTGTGCTTTTTCCCTGTAGCCCAGAAAAGCCACTATACCAGTAAACCCAAGAGACAGAGTTAGAGCAGCTTTGTGCTCCTAGTCTTGGATTCAAAAAGTATGGGTGGAGGAAGGGGAGGTCAGAAAATAGGTTGTTATTTCCATTGCTGGTTATTTAGATTCAGAGGCATTTCATCTGCAGTTCCCTCAAGTGTTGAATTGAATAAAAGTAGTAGCAGAAACAGTGAAAAGGGTAGTTGGGGGAGGGACTGTGAACACTTCCAGCTAAACGCAAAGAGACAGGCAGCTTGTAAGCATGCATCCTCAGCATAGAATAAAAACCGCAAGAAGCCTGAGAGCCAGCCTTTATTGAAACAAGATGCTGCCATAGTGAAACAAAACACAGCCTGAAATCCATCTACACTAGCAGAATAGTGTGATTACTGTGTGTGTGCTCCTACGACCAGGGTGGGCTGCATAGATGACTGTTGAATGAGAGGAAGAATAAAGCACTACTGCATTTGCATCCTGCCTAACGTGAATGATTTTATAATAGACGTGTTTCACAGGCACCTTTACTAAGAATGACTGTGTCCACAAAGATTTACTCTCTACTTTATATTTGAGTTAACTAGCATTCACATTTGCATTGGGCTAAGCACTACAAAATACAGATTGTGTACAGAAAGCTTGTTGTTTACAGACATGATATCCCAAATTTCCTTTTTAAGCCATTTTAAGCCAGTTTTCCTTGGAAATGCTGTTACACATTATAGTAAGCATCATAAACTAGCCCTCAATGTTCTTTTTAACAAATAACGTTCCTAAAGGGTAAGATAAATACACAGAAAATGAATAGAAAATAATGCTAAAGGAAAACTAGAAATTTAAATAGGGAAAAATAATTGGATACTGATTTAGTTATCCTGTTTGCTTGCAGTACTGAGAAAATAAATGGCTTAATTAGGAAAATGAGGGAAAAGACAAAGATGTAAATGTATAAAGGACATTTTGATGTGTTTCAAGAATTGTAGAAGTTTATAATACTGCTCCTTTATTGTACCTAACTTACCTAAAAAAATAAGACTTTACTTTTCATTGGTATACATTCCAGAGTTATATAATAGATATTGACAATATAATAGAGCTCAAATTTTCTGTGTCTGAATTCAACTCCTTATATTTGTTGATGCAAATTAGAGTTCCTCTTCCTGACCTGTGCCATATGAGAACAAAAACAGAATCGCCTAGAACACAGTGAACAGTATGGAATACTCAACTTGTCCTTGTAATTACATACACAAAGCAAGAAGGGTCTGAAAGGGGTTTTAACATGTGAAGTGTTCGTGCAGAGACCTAGGACTTCTGTGATGTGTAGAGAAGAATTAAACAACAAAAGCAGTTTAAAGAATTTGTGTATTTTGTTGCTGTTACTTCCCCATATATTTTCTTCCTTTTTTTTTTTTTTGACTTTATCTCTTTTAGTATAGGAATAAAAAATTTCAGTCTTTTATAAAGGAAGAAAACAATAAGCTTTTAATGTGGGCCAGATACTATGAATCACTTTTATTGAATTAGAGAGCACAGTATTTTTTCCTCGTATCATACAGGCAGCTCTATGTACATGTACATGCATAGGACTTAGGGGTACTTGAATATTTTCCTGCACGGCCATCATGTGTGTTTATGCCCTAGCACAACCATTTGTGAAAGATTGTGTGTGTGTGATCGTGACCATGCGCAAAGGAAAGGGACTCCTACTCCATTATTCCAAGCAATTAAACTCCAACAGCACAGGGATGAAGAGGGAGCCCTGATTTTCTTTTCCTTTGCAGTAATTGCCTCAGCAATCATCTTTGATCAGGGAAGAGCAGAGGAGGAGAGTCCTGCAAGTTGACATCCCTGGTATAAATATATACATTTACATACACAGGGCCAGCATAACTCTGGAGGTTTTTACTGACGTCTCTGACCTGAAACCATTGTAGCTCCATTGACACCTCATTTAATTGAATCCTTCCCTAACAGTGCAGAAGCCAGAGACTTGAAAGGGGGAGAGAAGAGGAAGGATGGGTAATCAAGGCGGACTCTTCCGCCTGAATGTCTAGAAATGACAGGGAAGTAATTGCTTTTGAAAAGCAAAAAGCTAGAAATAGCACAATTTGTTCTATTTAGCAAGATGCTGAAAGAGGATAAAGATATGGGGATTTTGCCCCAAATATGGCAAAATCCCTACCCTGAGAATAAGACTGATTGGGATTTTTGTGCAAATAGGAATGAAATAGGTTTTTTAAAAGAAGAAGAATAAAGAAAATACAATCCTAAAAAAAATAAAAATAAAAAACCAGAGGCTTTCCTGGTTCAAAATAGCCAGAGAAAATAGTAAGATAATTCTGAGCCTAAAGCTGCAGCACAGCCCCTTTTGTCAGCTTCAAATCAGCGAGCCAGAGGGTCGAATCAGTTTAACCTGCCTGTGTGACACATCACCCACCCGCCTGACCCAAGAGTGGCCTCATTTTTATGGATGCAGAAGCTCACAGTGTAATTCATTTCCCGGCACACCCCACTCGTTCAGTCTTCTGCCTTTGCCACAAAGGTACGCTGCATATTCTCTGCCGGCTGAAAGGATGAGGTATCAGTCAGCTTCCTGCTTAATGCAGGAGTTACCCTACCTTATAGCTGGAGAGTAATGTTCCTCACACAGCATCAGTCTCACACCCATGCAAATCAGTGCATGTCCACAAACTGAGGGTCCTAAAGTCATCCTTCTGGACCTGGAGGAATCAGCAAGTTTAGGAAAAATAAAACCTAAAGGATGTTCATTTAATAATCTTTGCCTTCTTGTCATCAGCTTTTCATTCTTGATTTTTGGTTAAATGTTAATGAGAACACCAGAGCAGGTGCACAGCAGACAGGTGCTTTACCCTTCAATTAGTGCACAGTAAAATGGCAAACCAAAAAAAAAAAAAAAAAAATGGCATAGTAACAATACATTACTAGTGTACAGAATTTTTACAAAGTGCTCACATACACTGTTAAATTTATGTGGCTCTCTCAACAACCATGTGTAGTAGCAGAAGCAGCTGATTTAAGGTTCCTCATACAGATCAGGAAACTGAGGCTCATATAGGTTAAATACTATGAGCAGCAATAGTAGTATTTAGTAGACAAGCAGCAGAGCAGAGAGTCTAAGGTACAGCAAGAGGGGCCCCAGTTCTGTGCCTTATATTAGAGGACTCTGTTCTGGCCCCACTCTGACTCCATCTCATCCCTTCTCATCCCAGGTGGGTCCATGGGATCAGAGGGGTGGGGGGCATGGTGCCCACTCATCACTTGCCAACTCCCTGCCTTTAGACCACAGTCCATTCCCCAGGACTCTAGAAATTCAAGCGTGCCTGTAAGAGCTGTACAGGACTCTTCCCTGGGTCCATCGTTTTGGTCTACAATACTAGGCCTGAGGGGTATCCAAGAGGTGGCTGTTTGCAGGACTGGGGAATGAATGAATTTTGGATGTGTAAGGAGAGTGTCCACACAAGTCTGCATGAAGTAATTCATAGTGAGAGACAAAGCCAGAGGTAGAAAGAGAAGGGGACTGGGTTGAAGTCTGGGACCTGTGTACTAAATACGCACACTGTCATGGTCTAAAGTCTAAGGGTTCCTAACTAGAATGTGGTTTATCAGGGTGTAATGAAAGTATATATTTGTCAGAGTAAGAAGATACATGTTTTGTGTTTTTATGTAACCATTTGATTTGTAACTTTTAAATATTTAGGTATATCAAATACAGACCTCTGTTTGAGCTCTCACCTCAGGTTCCTTGAATGTTAAGAGCAAGCTAGTTGAAGTGGCACTAGGATACATGGTAAGACTAATGAAAATTTGGAAGAAATTACATAACCTTCACTGACATGACATAAATTTTCTTTAGCTCTCCTTAAGAGGTCAAACAATGTATTGGCTTTTATAATTATAGCAGTTTCCCCAATAATTTATTGAAGGCTAAGAACCAATGTCTCTGATAGTTAAAGGTATTAATGATTGATCTGATGAGAAAGTAATAATGATTTTATGTTTTATAAGTGTATTAACACAATCTGCTGGTTAATTACCTTGCCATGTTCCTAAATAATATTAAAGTGGCCCCAAAAAGTTAGTACCCTGGATTAAAGTGAAACATTTCTTCCAGGCAATTATGAATTCCTCTTTATCAGCAAGATCAGGCATAAATTTCTGCTGCAGATTCATGACCAAGTTGATTAGCTGTCCATTTTCAGCAGGAGAATCCGTTCTGAGAGAAGGCAGCCCAAAGCAGATAGGACAATGCTATGTATATGGCTCCCTGCAGCAGTTTACGTTTGGCCTCTACAGAGATGCTCATGCTAATGTAAGGAACATGCCAACTCTCACCTCTTCCATGAAGTTCTCTTGCCTAACACTGAACTTTCATAGCACTCTGTATCTCTGTAGGGTGAAAATTGTGTTCTTTGTTCACCAGCCATTTCTCTATCTCTTGTCTTTCGTAAAAGACTGTAGAGGTCTGGGACCCTGCAACTTTTACTTTTGAATCCCCACAGGGTGGAGTGCATATAATAGCATTCAATGAATATTTAGTGAATGAATAGACAGATGATATCTACTTTGTCATTATTTTTTGGACTTAAACCATTTTTGCCACATTTTTACGTGTTCTGCAATATTCTTCATGGTACATCCGTGATTTTTTATCAACCCCTGAGGAGTGCTATTAAAAGCATAGACAAGGCTTTTCTTTTAGCCATGGGCTACAGATATTCCTATATGTGAACAGGACAATTTTGTATTAGCTGATGTTAGGGATTGATTGTGTTTCCCGCAAAACTCATGTGTTGAAGCCTTAATCTCCAATTTAATGGTACTTGAAAATAGGGCATTAGGAAGTAATTAGGATCAGATGTGGTCATGTGAATGGGGCCCTCATGATAGGATTCATGTCCTTATAGAAAGAGACCTTGGAGAGCTTGCTCTTCCCTGATGTATATGCATGTACTGAGGAAAGACCATGTGAGGACACAGTCGAGAAGGCAGCCATCTGCAAGCCAGGGTGCCCTCACCGGGAACCAACCTACTGAATTTTGATCTTGGACTTCTAGCCTCCAGAACTATGAGAAAATAGATTTCTGTTGTTTAAACCACTTGGTTTATGGTATTTTCCTTATGGCAGCATGAGCAGACTAAGATAGTTGAGAATGCTTTTGCCAGAAAACAACAGAAAACTCAACATCTATTAGTTGAGTATGTAATAAAGACATTTAATCTCAGATAGTAAGATATTAGAAGGTTGATAGTTCCAGAGACTCAACAATATCATCAGAAACTCAAAACCTTTTCCTTCTGTCCTGTCATCTTCAGTATGTTAGCTTTTTGTCCCTGTGCTTTTACTTTTGGTAATGCTAATGAAGTATCTTATCAGGAAAGAAAATAAGATATAAACAAGCCCAGCCTTTTTTTAAGAAAGGAAACTATTTTCTAGTAACCCCTCAATAGACTTACCCATAAATATCATTGGTAGGGACTCTGTCACCTTAGCTTCAAGGAGCTAGGAAGGTAAGTATCAAACAAAGGGGCATAGGATTGCCAAATGGTCCCAGGCCAATTGTGATCCATCCCCTGAGGCTGGACACATTACCATTTGAACAAAATCAGAGTTTTGTTAGCAAAGAAGAGTTGTAATGTTTGTTGAATGACAAACTAAATAGTGTCTACCACCTCTTCTGTATGTTTAATTTTAATATTAATTTTACTCTGTGTCTTAGTCTATTTGGACTGCTATAACAAGATACCATAAACAGAGTAGCTTATAAACAACAGAAATTTATTTCTTATAAATCTGGAGGCTGGGAAGTCCAAGATCAAAATGTCAGCAGATTTAGTGTCTGATGAAGGTGGTTCAGCATCCTCGTTCATAGGTGGTAGCTTCTCACTGTGTCTTCACATAGTAGAAGGGGCAAGACAGCAGCTCTCAGGGGCCTCTTTTATTAGGTCATTAATCCCATTTGTGAGGGTTCTGCCCTTATGACCTAATCACCTCTCAAAGGCCCCACCTCCCCACACCATAACATGGATAACTTTTAACACATGAATTTTAGAGTGACACAAATATTCAGACCATAGCACTGTTTTCTTCAAACATTTCATCATAAGGTTGTTCTAAACTGAAAGTTCACATTGCAGTAGTACTCCTGCTTTACTGTGACATCCATATAGTCTGTCATACATAAAACTCACAAACTCAAGAATAAAAAGAAAGCATCCATGAAAATATATAATTAACATTTTATAAACCATGATAAATTCTGAAAAAAACTCCAGAGCTCCAAACAAGACCAACTAAATCAGAATCTCTAGAAATAGGGAGATTCTGATTTAATTGCTCATGATTCTAACATGGAGCCAGGATTGAGAACTACTGCAAGAAGAATTTATAGAAAGCAAAGATACAAGTCATATCTACCTTTAGCCTCTCTGGAAATCCTTTCCTGGCCCATGATAAATTTTCTCATTGTTTTTCAATATTCATATTTATTTACTCACTAAGATACTGCCTATGTATGTACTATGTGCATATAGCTCTTTGTGAGATGTTGTGGATATTTTTAAGAGATTTTAAGCAGCCTGTATTTCAAGAATTTTTAGTTCTTTGGAGTAAATCAGTGAAATATTTCTATTTAAACAAGGTAATGTTCATTGAATAGCATAATGAGAGGCACAGATACTATGGGCTTTAGGAGGTCAGATGAAGGCCAAATAAATGTGGATTGGAACAGTTGATTAAGGCCTAATATAGGTGTTAGAAAACTTTGGATAGGCAATTGCAAAGGAAAGGCCATACTTGGAAATCACAACATGCTATTTCTGATGTGTTTGGGATCAGGCTAACTGTATTGCTTCTCTTGGGGAATGGAAGATAAGATTAAAAGCATTGAAGGAACTAATGGTTTTGGGGTATTGTTTTTTCCAGTTTTAATTTTTTTTTATTTTTGTGGGTACATAGTAGTTACATATATATATATATATATATATATATATATATATATTTATGGGGTACATGAGACGTTTGATACAGGCATGCAAAATGAAATAAGCATGTCATGGGAAATGAAGTATCCACCTCCTAAAGTATTTATCCTTTGTGTTACAAACAATCCAATTATACTCTTTAAGTTATTTGGAACTGGTGTTTTGATGGTTTGATGTCACAGCTGAAGAAAATGTAGTAGTCAAAGCAAGACTAAGTTTGCAGCAAAAAATTCAGTTTGTTGGGGCTAGGGAATGATCATTTGGAAATGTCCAGTACGTAGTAAGAAATATAGGAATTTGCATGGGACAGAATTGTGTTTGGGGCATAGGGATAATTGTAGAAACTTTGAAGGTGGACGCAGAGGTAGGAAACTGGAAGCTCAGCTCCCATGATTCCTCCTGACTTACCCCCTCCTTGGAGTCAACGCTGGGCTTTGTACATACCATAATGTAAGCATTTGATACCACTGTTGTGCAATTATTCATCAGTCAGCAGATATTTATTGATCACCTAATCATATGCCAGATGTAGGTGATGTAGCAGCAAATGATATAAACAGGAGCTAAATTTAGAGGGAGAGTATAAGAAATAAACATGTTCAGAAATGGATAAGTTCAATGAAAAAAATAAGATGGGATAACGTGTAAGTACGTGGAGTTGGGTGTGTCTCTGATCTAGGGCAGTCGGGGACGGGGTGCTGAATGATGAGAAGAAAACAGTCATGTGATAATCTGGGGACCAGCATTCCAAGTAGAAGGACCAACAAGTGCAAAGGTCCTGAGAAAGAAATGAGTTGGCATATTCAAGGCACAGAGAACAAAGGCTAGAACATAGAGCATAGAGGCCAAGGGGAAAAATAGAGGGACATTCACCCATTTCTTCATTGATTTATGTTTTACAAATATTCATGAAGGACCTACTCCTCTAGGTTCTAAGGTACAGCTGTGAGCAAGGAGAGTTTTTCCCACATGGAGATTGCATAAGGTCACCTGCAAAGACAGAGCCTTGAAGGCTCTAGTAAGGCATTTAGGTTTTCTTATCGTTGCCATGGTAAGTCTGGAGAGTTTTCATTGTTGAAAACATATGACCCCATTTGTGTTTTACTTCTTTTCCCCATCTATTTCTTCTTGCCAGACCCTGGGTCCTTCAGTGAAAAGACTCTTTTGCTCACCTTTGAATCCCCCAATGTCTGAGCAAAGGGCATGTCCCTTAGTAGACACTTAATAAGCATTTGTTGAGTGAAAGAGACTGTCATGAATGTCTGCACCCTGTGCCTGAGAAAACTGCTTCAAAAAGAGACATAAAAAGTTTCCAGAAAGTTAAATATAGGATTACCATATGACCCAGAAATCCCCCTCCTTAGGTATATACCCCAAATAATTGAAAACAAGTTGACCAAATATGTGTACACAAATGTTCATAGCAGCACTATTTGCAATGGCCAAAAAGTGGAGACAACCCAGATGCCCATCAATGGAATGAATGGGTTAACAAAATGTAGTACATCTGTGCAATGAACTATTTAACCATGAAAAAGAAAGAAGTCCCCACAAGCTTGTCCAATCTGCAGCCTTCAGGCCGCATGCAACCCAGGATGGCCTTGAATGTGGTCCAACACAAATTTGTGAACTTTCTTAAAATATTATGAGTTTATTTATTTATTTATTTATTTTAGCTCATCAGCTATCGTTAATGTTAGTGTATTTTATGTGTGGCCCAAGACAATTCTTCCAGTGTGGCCCAGGGACGCCAAAAGATTGGATACCCCCGTTATAATATGGATGAATCCCAAGAGAATCCAGACACCAAGGGTCACATGTTTGATTCCATTTATATAAAATATACAGACTAGGCAAATCCATAAAGACAGAAACCAGATTAGTGGTTGCCAGTGTCTGTGGGGAGGAGGGAACAGAGAGTGATCCCTTAATAGGTGCAGGGTCTCCTTTGGAGGATGATGACATGTTTTGGAACTAGATAGAGGTGATAACTGGACAACATTGTGACTGTACTAATGCCACTAAACCGTACACATTAAAATAGTTGTATCTGATGTGAATTTTACCTCAATAAGGGAGAGAGACAGAAGTATCAGTCAATTTAAATCATGGGAGAAGCAAGCATAATTCCCATATTTGAGAAATTTGACAGAGAAAAGGAAGAGCAATATAGAAGGATAGCAAAATGGGCCATTGGCTCAACAGAATATTTTTTAGGGTAACAGGAAGACTTGTGTGTATTTGAAGGCAAAGAGGAAAACTGTCAGATTGAGATGCTAGGGAACACACTGAGGTCTTTCCAGGTCTGAAAAGCTGAAGACCTAGACATAACCCTATATGAAGAGATTGGTCATTCACTCTCATAAAAAATGCTGCAGTTAGGATACTTCATGGAGAAATGTAACTGGCAGTGAACTGACAGCCCAGTATTGGAAGTCAAGTCTCCAGACTTACTGGAGATAACAACTATGACTATTTTTACTTTACTAACAATTGGGGATTATCCACAATGTCCATTTGCTGTGAAACCTGTATTTTATCCTTCATATTTTTGTTTTTGAATTCAACAAATGTGCCTGGCATATGCTAGGAATTCAGAAGTACGTTTGACTGGTGAGTTCCACTTACCCTAACTATAGCACAGGTGTCAATATATCAGTAACTCCTAAAGCCCAGTAGCCTCATAATGTTTCTGAGAACCTCACATGCTAAGTATTTATTCATCTTTCTGAGTCTGAGATCTGATTAAGCAAACGAAGTTTGATCTGGGCGTACGTGTGCTTATGGGTATGTCTATGTGCAGGAACCATTTTTAAAATATACTTATTTATTAAATAGAGAATATATATTTAGAGTTCACAAAACAAAGTACGAAAGGATCACAGTGAAAATCCTCTCTGTTTCTACCACCTTGTTCCCCTTCCCAAAGACAAGGCATTTTATCAGTTTTTGTGTACCCTTTTAGATATTCCATACATATACAAGCAAATACTAATACATGTGTGTGCTCATCTGTCCAATTTTACACAAATAGCATACTACACACCCTGTTCCACACCTTTTTTGTTTTGTTTTTTTTTTTTCACTTTACAGTGTATTATGTTCATAGATATTATGACCTTTCTGGACCCCTCCTCTCATCTATTTTATTTTCCTGCAGTGATTACAAAGAAAGAATTTCTGTTTCGGAGAATACTAAATGTTTTTCATAGCTTCATAGTATCCCATTTTGTGGACAAACTATTGTTTATGTAACCAGCATCCTACTGATGGTCCTTTAGGTAGTTTCTATTCTTTTATAAACTGCAATCAATAGCTTTCTACATGTGCCATTTCACATGTGTGCAGGCATATCTGTAGGATAAATTCATAGAACTGGACTTGCTAGGTGAAAGGGCAGCTGCGTGTAATTTTAATGGGCCTTGGAAAATTGCATTCCATAGAGTTTGTACCACTTTCCACTTCCACCATCGATGTATGAAATAAAGCTATTCACACCTTTACAAGTTCATTGTAGTATCAGTAGTTTTGGGAGTTTTGAAAATATATTAAATATAAAGTGGTATCTCAGTGTGGAGTTGATTCGTGTTTCTCTTATTGTGAGTGAGACTGTTCTCTTAATATGCTTAAAAGTAATTTTATTTCTTTTCCTATGAACTATTTCCCTGTTTTCCATTAGGTTATTAGACTTTTATATATTGATTTATAGGAGCTTCTTATACATATATTATAGAAATTAGCCCTTTGTCTGTTATGTGAATTATAAATTTTTCCCAGTTTGTCATTTTTCTGTTTACTTATGATGATTTTTTCATCATAGAAATTTGTTTGACTTTTATGATGATGAATTTATAAATCCTTATGTTTTGACTTCTGGGTTGTGTATCATATTTTGAAAAGACTTCTCTCCAACATTCTTT
This sequence comes from Saimiri boliviensis, assembly GCF_048565385.1. Classification (NCBI taxonomy): domain Eukaryota; kingdom Metazoa; phylum Chordata; class Mammalia; order Primates; family Cebidae; genus Saimiri; species Saimiri boliviensis. The sequence continues at coordinate 144,311,800 of NC_133449.1, forward strand.
TTAAAAATTCTCTCATTATTCTAGTAATTTTATGTGCCTATTTGTAATATTTTTATTTATCTGAATTTATTTTAGAACATTTGGTGCATTGTTGGGTGTTGTTCTAGCACCATTATGCCATCACCAAGTAAAAGCCTTATTTTCATTTAATACAACTTAAAATATTGCTTTCAATTTCCAAATGAAATAAATATTGATTGAATTCCTACTATGTGCAAGGCATAGCATCATTTTTTCTTTTTAATATTTTTCTTCAAGAATAAATGGAGACAAGATTTTAAGACCAGAGATCCAGGAACTTCCTCTGGTAGGCTAAAAAAAAATCTTCAGCAATAGTCTCTTGGGATCAGTAGGAACTGAAGACAGCCATATTCAGTGAGACGATGAGCTAGTCAAAACTGCAAGCAGGGCTGGGCGCAGTGGCTCACGCCTGTAATCCCAGCACTTTGGGAGACCGAGACAGGCGGATCACGAGGTCAACAAATCGAGACCATCCTGGCCCACGTGGTGAAACCCCGTCTCTACTAAAAATACAAAAAAATTAGCTGGGCACGGTGGCGTGCGCCTGTAGTCCCAGCTACTCGGGAGGCGGAGGCAGGAGAATTGCTTGAACCCAGGAGGCGGGAGGTTGCGGTGAGCCAAGGTCGTGCCACTGCACTCCAGCCTGGTGCCTGGTGATGGAACGAGACTCTGTTTCAAAAAAAAAAAAAATTGCAAGCAGAGGAAAGAAAACATAAATGATTCTTTGTAGGTATGCATTTTCCTCTGTAACCAGGAAAGGAAAATGAAACAGATATCAGGAGAGATCATCAAAGACCACAATATCTATGAACATGTGATGCTGCAATATAAAGACCATAGCTACGAACACTATGTAAATATGCACTTGAAATAGAGCTTGTGAAATGGAACTCAAAATGGATTAGTACTAAGAGATTCTAAAATAAGTCATTATCTTTTAAGTATACTTTCCTTTGGCATAAGAAAGACCATCATAAAGACTATAAACCTTAAATGCTATATTGAAACAATCCTAGTTATATAACTATTAATAGGAACCCTATGATTTAGCTGTTGATGAACTGTTCCTCTAGCATTCCTTTCCCACAGCCTGGAATCACTGGCTGCTCTTCTGCCTAAGAGCTAGTATGCTTCTAGCTAGAACTGAATTATCTGATTTTTGGAACATCATTGGAATCCATATTCTAGAAAAGTTTGTAATGAAAACCAAGTTGTACTGTTGCAATGAATTCATAATGTGCATTTGTATATGTGTGACTCATACATACAGAATGTTGCAGAAATATTGCTGGAAGGGGAAAGGACAGGAATAAGAGCCAGTGGGTATGAGTCAGAAGCAGGGGAGAGAACAAAATGCAAGGAGAAAATATTTAGGATCCTTGTCTTTTAAAGAATACACAGAAACTGAGGATGAACAGGAAGGCGATGTTTACAGTTTCATACAGACCATCTATAGTGGGTTGAATAATGCCCCCTCAAAATTCTTGTCCACTCAGAATCCCAGAATATGATCTTATTTGGTCTTTGTGGATATAATTAGTTAAGATGAGGTCATACTGGATTCGGATGGATCCTAGATCTGATTACTGGTATCCTTATAAGAAGAAAGGACATACAGAGATTGCGGTGAGGTTGCTACAAGCTAAGGAACGCCAAGAATTTCCAGGAGATACCAGAAGATGGAAGAGGCAGGGAAGGATCCTCCCCTAAAGCCTTCACAGAGAGCACAGCTCTGCCAACACCTTGATTTTGGACATCTAGCCTTCTAAACTGTGAGAAAATACATTTCTGTTGTGTTAAGCCATCCAGTTTGTGGTAATTTGTTATAACAACCCTAGGAAACATCACATATCATCCTAAACAAAAGTCTTTCCTCTGTGTAGCCTATCTGTCCTTTTCCCAATGTGACATAAATGAAAATATCCTCGTAAGGTTAGTCTTTGGGCCTTCAGTTTTGCCAGGCCATATTGCGACCTGATACTCACTGACTATAGTGGCATTAGCACTTTTTAAAATCTGTAAAATGCAGAGAACAATACCTGTCTCCTTCATAAAGGTGCTTTGAAAAAAGAGTTAATATATAGTAAAGTGCTTTTGAAACTAGAAAATACTATTTTGATGTAAATGTAATTATAAATACTGTAACTTCAGAAATCGTAAGCTCAAATAGTTACTAGTCCAGACTTTTATTTTTATGAGTCCAATTTTACCCAGTTATGCATAAAAAATAATATTTATTCTGATTTTCCTACATAAATTACCTTTCTTGAGACAACAGACCAAATGCTTTCTTTCCAGGGAAGAACAATTAATAATAAGTTTTCTTAGTTCTCAGTTGTCTCATTTTCTGTGTCTTACAAGTCATGCGTGTTAATGAAGATATGGAATTCACTTACTCATTCTTGTAAACACTACTCATTGTCCTTTTGCCTGACACTGTGCTTGATCATTGAGATTTACTGTCCAAAAGCAGGATAACATACAGGATAAGGTGATGAGGACTACCTCTGAGGTGCATAGTCTCTGAGAAGATGGTATTTGAGCAGGCACCTAAAGGACAAGAGGTAGGGCAGACCTTGACAAAGAGGTGGGATTTTAGTGGAAGCGCAATGGGAAGCCCTTGGAGAGTTTTGAGTGAGGGAGTGGCATTATCTGATTTCATTGGTAAAAGATAGAGCTGGCTGCTGTGGGGAGGGCTGATTGTAAGGTGCAAAGTTGGGGCAGCAAGGCCCATTAGGAGTCTTCTGGGGCATCTTATAATTGATGGTGGCTTGGAACAGGATGGTCTTGGGATGGTGGGGTGTGAATAGATAGGAAACGTCTGAAGGAACAACAAGCAGGTCTTGTGGATAGGTGGGATGTTAGAGTGAGAAAGAAAGAAGTGGGACTCAGTTAACCTGACGTTTTCATCAGCTGGCCTGATTGAAAGCAGCCCCACTGGAGACACCACATTTTGTAAATCATTGTTGTCTAAAGTATCTCTCTCCTACCTGGTAAATCTGTGATCACTGCTGGAAGACAGATGAATGTGGTTTAGCTCAATTGTCTCGTTTTGGCTTCTTAGAACAACTTGCTTTGAAGCTACAGAGAAAGAAGTTCTCTATTAGCCCCTGCTCTTCTTAGGGCTCTGAATGACTTTGTCTCTATTTAAACATGCTTAGGAGGACTAAGGGCATTTATCCTACCCCTGGTTGTAATATAATATGAGAATATTTAGGTCATTTCATTTTTCTGTATCTTTCATCCAAGAAGTGGGGATATTAGTGCCCACTCTGCAGAGGTTTTCTGACAAGATGAAATAACATGTGGTCTGGCAGACAGTTGAACTTCAATAAAAATGATGATGGCGATGGTGATAAATGTCTCGTAAGACAGAAGTGAGTGAAACTGACCTGATTCCAGCTGAACTTGGAATCATCTAGTTCCGTCTAAGTCTCTCCACTACCAAAAACCCTCACTACAGTTTTAGCCTGGGTCCATAAAGAAATATCCCAGGATTTGGTTCGTCCAGAGCACCAGCTTAGGCAGATTGGGTAACTTCTAGATGTCAATACATTACTTATTCTCAGTTATTTTGTGAGGCATGGGAATAACTTTTGAGACAGTAACAAGAAAAAGTAGTTTCTGATAAAATAACAAGCCTTCCTTATTTTGAGTTTTCCTTTGATGTTTGCCACCTCCCTCCCATTATGGCTTTTTGTCCACCATTGAAAAAGCCAGTGTCCTCAATTTGTGCCCAGCTGGAGAGAGAACATTGAGCTGAACAGTGCAAAGAAGCAGAGAAATCACACTGAGATGATATTTTCCTTTATGAGACATTTCAGCAGTCACAACAGAGAGAATGTCTTATGAGCTGATCATCAGTTTTAAATATGGAAAATGTTTCTTGCTTTGGAGCCGTCATTATGCCCTTGTATATTTGATGTCACTGACAGAGCAAGTGAGAGGTTTGTCCCATATAAATAACATATTTAACAGAAAGAGAAAAAAATATGATTGCTTCCTAAATCCTGATATCATACCAAGAGTCCTGCACATTTTGGAAGAAGTTGCATTATTTTTGAGATGGGGGTCTCACTCTGTCACCTAAGCTGGAGTCCGGTGGCATGATCATAGCTCACTGGAGTCTCAACCTGCTCAAGCACTCCTCCCCTCTCAGCTTCCTGAGTAACTGGGACTACAGAGGTACACTACCAAACCCAGCTTATTTTTGTATTTTTTTTCTTTTTTTTACATACAGGGCTCACTATGTTGCCCAGGATGGTCTGAAACTCCCAGCCTCAAGTGATCCCCCCACCTTGGCCTTCCAAAGTCCTGGAGTTACAGGGGTGAGCCACCATGCCTGGCCTAAAGTTGCATTCTTCATCTGAATGCATGACTTTTAATCCTCCTCCAGTTCATTCTGTCTCTCTTTTTTTTTTTTTCAAAATGCCTTGCTATTTTTGCATGATTTTGACACCTTCTCTTACGTCTTTAATCATTTTAAGCATACTTATTTGCAGTCTCTACCAGATTGTTCTATCACCTGAAGTTCACAAAGGTATAAATCTATTTGCTTTGTCTGCATTCACTTATGGTCTTTAGTTTCGTAATGTGTGGATACATCCTCAGCAGGAATTATCTACAGGAATTCTAGGTGCCCTGTGTGAAAGTGTGGCTCTCCAAAGCATTTTTGGGTTTGCTCCTGCCAAATGCCACAGGGATATTCCTGGCCTGAGACTAAGTTTGATTTCAATTTTTCAGCTTAGAGGTTTCTGAACTTGGTAGATAGTAACTATAATTCCCCTTACCCTGTAAGCATAGTCAAGATTCTCAAAGGAGACTTGTTTTCTTCCTATGCGCCAGGAAAAGACAAGCATTGCTGTGATGGATTTTTTCCCCTTAGGCCATCTTTTTAAGGGTCTTAGTTTTATGTGAGGATCTCAGCTTCCCCTTGCTAACTTTCATGGACCCTTGTCCCCAATGTGAGTACTAAAACCTAATCCCTATAGTCACTGTCTGGGCAGTGCTCTTCAAGGCAGATACACATCCCGTGGCTTACTGATTTTTTTTTTAAGTTCCCTCTTTGTACCTGGCATTTTGAGAGTTTCTGACTTGCAAGCTTAGCCCTATATTTAAAAGAATACATGTTCTATTTTATTCAATATATCTTAACTTTCTGATGGAATGGTCTTTAGTTTATCTGGCCTACCCACCCTATGGCTGGAAATGGAACTAGCAATTCATTCTTCATGCTTGCAGCCAAAGAGACTTTTCTAAAATACAAGTAAGATTTTGTTACCAACCTTGTATAAAACTTTTGAATGGCTCCGCAGTGATCTTAGGACAGACACTGAAATCTGTAATGTATAAGGCCTTGAATGGTTGGGTCCCTACCTATTTCTCTAGTCTCATTGCATCATATTCCTTCTCATTCTCTGTGTTCTACTCACACTGGGATCCTTTTGGTTTCTGGGCTGTACCTTACTCCTCCTTACCATATCAACTTCCCACGTTCTTGTTCCTTCTTAATGGAACACCCCTATGTTCTCTGAGTACTCACCCTTCATATGTCAACATAATTGCCTCATGGCAGTTGTCTAGATGAGTTTCCTCTGACTCATGTGTTTGTTGCCTCAGGTACCTATCCTTTATTATACTTATCACAGTTGTGTTTTTACTTCTATTTCTTTAGTTATTTTATTAATATCTCTTTCATCCACTGTGCTCCAGACTCTGTGAAAGAGAGGCCATATCTGTTTTTGCTTTGTGTTTTTGTTAGTCAGTAAAAGTAACGTTAGCTTCTACACTCACACTAACATAAACAGTCCTAAAATCTCAGCTGTTTAACAGCATTAAAGTTGGATTCCTTTAGTCATAGTCCAGAGTGGGTCGGGGTACTCTTCTCCAACTGGATCCCCAGAGACCCAGGTCGCACCCCCATCTTCAACATGTCACCATCAAGGTCACACTGGAAGGGAGGAGAAGGAAGGGCCATGTAGAAGGTTTTTATGAGCCAGGCCAGGCATGTATCTCTTCCACCCATGTTCCAATGCCCAGAGCTCAGTCATAAGGCCCCATTGCAAAAGAGCTGGGAAACATAGACTATCTGTGAGTTTGGGAAGAAGAGGAGAAAATGGTTATCAGCAGCACTTAAGTCTCCACCACACCATCCTATTTTTAGCAAAGAGTAGTTCCTGGTAATAGGAAGTTCCTGATAAGCAAAAATTGAATGTATCAATGAATAGACGGCTGGCTGGATGGTTCGGTGGGTGGGTGGGTGGATGGTTTTGTTGTCAATGAATGGATCATTGATTCATTTAGTCTGTAAGCTCTTTAAATATAATGACCATATCTTTAAGTATAATGACCATATCTTAAGCATAATAGCCATATCTTTAAGTATATTGACCATACCATATTGTTCATTATGATATTCCCCAGTGCTAGAGAAGATTTTGGCTTCCTGTGAGTAGAAGCCCACACAGGAAAGAGTAATTACCACTGCTTGGGAGATTTCATGGAGGAGATGGAGTTCTAGGGGGTCTTTAGAGAAGGGTATGAAAATAAATTAGGAGGGCAACTTAAGAAATAAATTTGTGAAAACATGAGATGGATAGGGAAAAAAGTAGAAAAAATGGTGAAGAAAAGTTAGTGTGCCTATAGCTGAGAGTAACAAAGGAGGGAATCAATGACGAGAATGATGAACCTTACAGAGGTAATATTTCACCTGGCTAGTGTCATTTGAACACCATTACATCATTTTCTCTCTCGATGTATTATAGCCTTACACCTAGGAATAAGGTTGTCTCTTCAGTGAAATAACATCTTTCCCTCTCCCTTCTTGACCCTTACTGACTAAAATGAATACTGTGTGCACAGGAAGTGTGTATTTGGATTGGCCAGAAGTTGGTACTATGAAAGTCACTTTGCCCCTGACCATGCAGAATGGAAAACTGCTCTAGTTCCAGCCCCAGCTGTCAGGCCAGGATTTCGCCCTAGCCCTTTTCCAATCAATACATAGAAATGCCTGGTGCCATCGGAAGGGAGCTGCATTTTAAAAAAATGAATAAAGTCGGACAGCCAAAATCTTTATGTTCCTTATGCTCCTCTCTGCAGCTCTCTGCCCAGGGATGGAGTCTACTCTGATAGCTGCAAATGGGCAGCATTGAGGTGCCACCCTCCCCTGCCCTGAGAAGGGGATAGGGGATATAAAAGGTAGCCAGTCCTACAATACAGGCTTCTGAAAGGCACTATCAGAGTTAGTGACAGGGGAGCTGCTCTACCTCTGGGGCTACAGCAGTGCAGGGAGCTTTAGTGGATCAATACTTTAGTCTTGTCATGCTAATTGCTCATTGGTTGACATTCATGATCCTTCCTTGCTCCCTCCCTATGTAAACTCTTTACAGCTGGAACAGCGAGATGCGAAAATCCCGAGCCTTCAAAGCCAGCTCCTGCAGAAGACAGAGGGCCTGGCAGCTGAGGTATGGTGCTCCCCCATTTTCTTGCTCCCCTTAAAAGAGCTTCATGTGTGTCTGTATGTGGTGGTGTGACAGGGAGACACACGAAGAAATGCCTCGTGTAACTCTCCTGTGACATGTAAATGGTATTATCTTTTCAGACCAAAACAATATCTCCTCCTCTTCCACCCATGTGACCCCCTCCAAAAACCCAGAAAACAAAAATATCCACTGGTTCTATGAGTTTGGTTGCAGCCCTTCTGTTTTGTTGAATGTGTCGCCCTTCACTAGTTCACAGCAAACATGTACCTGCACTGTCCTCTTTGCTCTCAGACTAGGGCATGTCAGACCAAGCTGCCGAGGGAGAGAGAGACAGAGAGAGAGAGAAAGAGAGAGAGAGAGAGAGAGAGAGAGAGAGAGAGAGAGAGAGAGTGTGTGTGTGTGTGTGTGTGAGAGAGAGAGATCACGCCTACCATATTGGCTTCCTGTCCCTGGAACATCAGGTTTTCTAGCTGGCTGAGCCTGTCCCCACATTCATTGTTGCCACTGAGACCATCTCAACTCCTACCCTTTATGCTTCAGGCCTGTGCTATGCAGGGTTTTGTTAAGCCGTTTAGTATTAATTGATTTTTTTTTCCATTTTTTTCTTTCTTTCCCTGGGCGGGTCAATAGCTGGATGCTTCAGGAGCAGAGGATCTATCAACTGCAGATCAAGCATAGGGAGACGCAGGCAAACCTGGAACAGTAACCCAGCCAGCTCCAATTGCTCCGACAGTACTTGGTGGCCAGACAGTCGGCAGGCAGCAGAAAGCATGCCCCGGGCCGCGAGGCAGGAAATTGACTCTGACTCAATCCTTGAGGTCTGGTAAGTTTTTTTACTTTTGGAAAGTAAGACAAATGATAACCATGTCTTTCTTTTCTTCCTCAAAAGAGTCAGCAGCATCTGGGCTGATTTTAGTGAATGAGCTAAAGATCAAAATTGGAAAGCTCCAGCAGATCTGGAAGGATGGAGGGGTTGGGGGAAGAAATAGGGGTTTGTGGGATAGACAAGGGCTAACCAAACTCCAATCCTAAGGGGAGCCACTGCAGCCAAGCAGATGTCCTGCGTATCGATCCCTACATCCTGTTATTGATTTCCTCTTGGGGCCAAGAATGGGGTGGACCTATGCAGGACAAGAGGGGAACTGACACCCTCCCAGAGGGCCAAGCAGCCCTAATCGGTGATAACGGTGTTAAGTGGTCAGCCTGGAGATGAGGTTTGCTTAGATCTATTGATCTGCACTCCCCTGGGATATAAATCTTTCTGAAATTGCTTCCATAGATATAAATATTTATAATTAAGATAACCTAGGAGCTTCTTACAGGCACGGAAAGAGTGGCCCATCCCAGGATAAGGCTTGATACCAATCTCTTTCGTCTCCCAACTCGGTATAGTCTTCTCACTCTCTTGCATCTGTTTATACATCTCTGTTCTCTGTTTTGAACCCTATTTTGCTCACCCTATGAGTGACAGTCACAATATCTCAGACTATCAGAAGCCGGAAAAAATCCATTCTTTCTGAATGCAGCCTCCAGCTGAGGAGGGAGTGCCGATCCCCCCCGCACCCTCCAAGGCTACACAGTTTTATGTGCATTCAGGAGCCTGGACTTAGAAAGGAATGGGCTATTTGGGGGGCGATGAGGGAAGACTTTTTTAGTTGTTACTTTGTTTTTGCTTTGACTGGTGCATCCGTTTGAAGCCAGTAGCAAACAGGCTCTGTAGCACAAACATGTTAGCCGTGCCAAGATCCTGTGTTGGCTCACTTGCAGTATTACATCTGGGAGTACAACTTGAAGGGACCCACACTCTTTTTCTTAGCACCTCATAAGTCTAAGCTCACTTGAAGTAAACAGAGCATCCCTTCTTCAAGATAATGGAAAAAGAAAGGATGCTGAAGAACTGTTGGGGGCAGAGCCCTTGAAGCCAGCTGGCAGGACTGAGACCACTGATCAATGCTTTGCCCACTGAAAGGACAACCTTATAAAGAATTGGAACCATTAAGCTTTAATTTTTAGAAATTTGGGTGCTAGGGGGAATGGTCTTTAGGGACCACTGCAGTCCCTAAACCTATCATCTGGTCTGGTCTTAGGATACAAATCTGTTCACCCTGGATCCTTCATCTACTTGGATGTCCAGGATACAATCTTTTCAGTTTGGGAACTTCTGACTATTTTTCCCAGGTGTTTGCCTTGCTTCGATGCTTATATCGTGAACAGTATGTCTTTTTGTGTCTGCCTTCAGCAGGCTTCATTAATTTGTAATTAATGCCTAAAAAATTATAAGCACTTCTAGGTCTTACATGGGTCAAGGGTGTGTGTTACTGGGTGTGTGTGCACTGTACAGACTGTGGGGGAGAATCCACTGGGTTTTGCTTCACCTGATTTTAAAATGTTTAGTCATTCTGATCCATACATGTGAGTTAATAAGTATGTGTCTGTGTATCTTGATGTAAGTGTCTGTACTCGGGAATCAATGAACACAAGCAGTTTACAATAGTGTTCCACTTTTCTCTGCCATTTGCATTAACCATGTCTTTCCCAAATGCATATTAAGCTTTGCTTTTTTTTAAAATTCAGAGGTGGTAGTTTCAAACTCAAATCTAGCTCATTTGCCTCTTTTAGCACATGATAGAGGATTAGGGAGTATTCTAATGGGTAGTCAAGGGTCAGTATTTTGAACTTCATTTGGCTTAGATAATTTATATAGAATAAATTATATATAATTTATATATAACAAGTATAATCACAATAGCCTTGGCTTAAAAATTTTCCAAACATACTTAAAGTTGAAAAACACTTCAAACTAAAAATGGAAGAATGTTCTGGTTAGTAACTTGTGTGCTTCTGTAATAATGGAGAGAACTGGATTGCAGTTCTCTTTGTTTGATTTAAATGATGATACCAAGAAGGTGAAAGGTGTATTTTATTGCAGAAATAAACTTTCAACATTGAGCTAGAGGATGGAAGACTGAGGTTGGTATTTAAATCCTGCTCTGCTAGCTTGTAATGAAAAGCATCTTGCTAAGAATATATATATGTATATGTGTGTGTGTGTGTGTGTGTGTGTGTATATATATATATATATATATATAGAGAGAGAGAGAGAGAGAGAGAGAGAGAAGAAAAATCCTAAGATCCATGCTTTTCTCCCATTGTTTACTATATTTGCCAACATTTGCTTGCATGGTTTCTGTGAAGAACAAGCTTATTTGGATAAAGTGATCTAAATTTTAGAATTGAATGTACTCCACTAATTAAATGTGTATGTCCTTGTGATCTTAGTGCCACTAAATCTAAATACCACATATATAAATTCATTGCTGTCTTATGCTACAGGTCATATTTGAAAGCTTGTTGCCAGCCATAAGAAAATGATTTTATTATGAAATTATCTAATGACTTAACACATTTCATTACCTACAGTCTTGTAAGAATTTAACTCTTATGCTATATTTGTATTTTATATTTTATATATATACAGATTTTCAAAATTCTAGCTGTCTAAAAGGTTTCCTCTTCAATATATTTTATAATGCAAGGACAGAAATTTTCACTTTATTTCTATATTCAAAACATAAAATGTTATAATATTGATATTTCACTTGTTTTCCATATAAATAATATATGTATTATGTTTCAAACCTTTGTAAGCATGTTGACGTACTCATTTGATCTTTAGAGAAAATTTATGAGATAAGTTACAGCACGAGTCATTATCTTCATTTTACCAGTAATAAAACATGCACAAGGTAACACAGATATTAGTGTCAGACTTGAAGCTGTGGCCTGAAGCTATCGACTCCTGGTCAAGTGCTCTTTCCACAGCTACTGCTGCTTCTGTTAATGTTTGATAACTTTTTAGCATACTCTGTATTTCCAGTACCTATTATAGCCATTACAATGCATGTAAAGCAAATGTTAGTTGCTCTTAGATGATCCTTAGCATTCTAACCACACAAGAAAAGGTAGCAAATAAGAATTTCAGGCATCTTTCTTGGGCTTTTATCACAGCACAGCCTGCTACATGCACAGTCTGATGTCATGATAGACCTTTACTGTCAGCTTCAGAAATTCTGGCTGAGCTATGAATATGCTTAATGAGTTTGCTCCCCAGAAACATGTTCCTGTGAAAACATGGTGAGTATATATTACTCACTATGTTACACAAAACAGTTATGTTATGTATGTATTTTGTCTTCATACCTACCAACATTTGCCTTAAAGAAACATTATGTATAATTTGAAACATCCAGATGAAGCTTTTCCTCTTCCTGGAATAATTAGCACGCCTTCTTCAACCTCTTCCCCATTCAGGGGTTCTTGGCTTTTACTGTGCCATGGACCCCATTGCTAATCTGCTACAGACCTAAAGCCTATGAACCTTTCTTAGTAGAATGCTTTTAAATATATAAAGTAAAGAATAAAGCATGTAGAATTATAAAGAAAATCAATTTATGTTGAATTTCAGCTATCAAAATATTAAAACCAATTAAATATTAAAACCAATATTTGGTATCATAATATGTATAGTTTCTATTAATATATTAATAAAGCCCAGTGGTGGATCTACTACTGTAATTTTAAGGCAGTGATGAGCATAAGGGATATTTTGAAATAGCTACTATATCTGTTATAGATGTGATATGAAAATAGCTATGATTTCTATTGGTGACATTGTTACCAGTATGTTAACATTACTGTGGTTTGTTTTCTACATATTTTTTTTGCTTTTACATCCATTATATTTGATTTGATCTTACAACAACCTTGTGAGGTAGGCAAGATGTGAAGTCGATATTTTATAGACAAAGCAGCTGAAGCATAGCAGGAGCTTAACTGATGGGATCCATTTTCTCTTCCTTCGAGCATTTTTGTGTATACTGTCTTCGTCCAAATCCTTGACAGAAATGTTGAAGAGGACCTCTAGAGGCTAGGCAGATCCTGAATTCTTAAATAGCATTGACTGATACAGCAGTTTAAGCAAGTCAGTTTCACCTAAAACTGTGATTATCCAGTCCACATGCTGCCATTCTGCTCAAAAAGGATGGTACAAAAGACAGTATACTTACTGACATGTTCCTATGAAAACATGGTGAGTATATATTACTCACTATGTTACACAAAACAGTTATGTTATGTATGTGCTTTGTCTTCATACCTACCAACAATATTAATTTACTGACATAAATATTAATACTATTTACTGATGTAAATATTAATACTAATCCAATGAGTTAAAAGCACATGAGAATTGGCTGCCACAAAAAAAATTTTTGACCTGTATCTACCAAGAAACTGTCATACCAACTAAAGAAGCCAAGTCTCTCTCTCTCTTCCAAAACCCTCATGGGACCATGTTTTATTATAATGGTTTGTCACAGGTCCTAACCCACACTGTATTTGATTATATACATGTCTCATAATTAAGCCATTCCTCTTTATCACACCCCCCACTTAGTCCACTGCTGCTCATGTAGGAAGCACTCAAATTGGTAAAACAGAAATCTATTCAAGCGAATGTTCTTCCAATAGTATCTGACCCCCTTCCAAAAACAAACTTGTGACTAGAAGAGGCACTGGCCATTGCCACATTCCTACTAACACGACTGATATGAATGCTCTTATAATTGACTTGGCCATAGTTTCCAACAGGTATCAAGGCTTTTGCTGGTTAAACCAGTTTTCATTGGATCATTTTGTTTTCTATGTGCATTTTGACCAAACATAGGTTCTCTAACAACGGGAAGAGAATACATGAAATTTGAATACATCTATACAAAGATGGTCTATCAGTAAGGAAAATAAGTGATCAATGAAACAAAACATGAAGACTGTAGGTATACCCAAAGAAAGGAAAAAAGACTAACAAACAAGAATATAGTGCTTTACCATTTACAAATCTTTCACATACATTCTCATTTGACCCTCATAACAACCCTGTGAGGCAGGCATCATGGATATTCTTCTCATGAAACAAATGAAGACAGTAAATCTCAGAGCAGTTCACTGATAAGCCCAAGGTTCTCCAATTAGTGAGTAATCTGTATTAACATCAATCTTTGATCTAAAAATTCAGCACCCAACTTCCCCTCATACTTGCCCCACCTTCTTCACAGGGATAATGAAGATAAAATGAATTCAAGGCTAGAAAAATACTTTGAGGGAAAAAAGAACTATATAATTATACCTATAAACTACAATTTTCCACAATATATGGCTCATTCCTCTTCGCATCCCAGCTTGTGTGTGAACCCAGAATGGTATATTGCCTCTGTTCTGTGCTCAATAAGCAAAAAAGGCAGGCAGTGGGTACAGTGTGATCCTGTTTAAAGTTTAAAAAATTACAATCAGGGTAACTGCTATTATCAGGGAAATTGAAAAACAGCACAGAAAGGCCAGTCTGCAACTAGGACCCACTAAAGCTCAGAGCAAAGCAATGCAGGGTTATCAGCCAAGGCATGATTGCATAGAAGGAAAATATGGTATCAGAGTTCAAACGCACACATACAGTTATCTAAGGCAAAATGGTGGCAAAGAAGAATTATTTGTTCTGTGTTACACAATCAAGAGCAGAAGATTCATGGGAATCCGTACAAAAGCATCCTCTGTCACACAGATCTCTCCATCTGCCTATAGGGAATATACACAACAGTGTCACCTTCAAAGAATGACTGTACCTGTGTTCATATCCTGAACTACACCAAGGACTAGCTCCATGCTAAACTGCCTTGGTTAAGATACAACCAGTGCCATCATTCCTGATCAGACTAATAAACAGAATATCTTTTAAGGTAATGAGTTAGATAGCTGTGTTTAAGATTTTTTCAGGATTTACTTTGGATTCCCCTGCTTTAAGACCCAAAGAAAGTTATATTGAGTTTTTACTGATGATTCTATATGTTTATAATAGAATGTGATAGGTGAATTAAACATATTAAAAGAGTTCTATAGCATCTATTCAGGAAAGATTATATATTATACAAAGTATTCAAGTCAGACAAAACCATTTTTTGGTCTTTTCGACTGAGAAGAATCCTATTCAGCAAGCTTCTCCTCCTGAGGTGGTTCATACTAAGAAAGCTTTGCTTTCAGTTTTTTATTTTCTTCTACAATAGCTTCATATTTCTGTTTCATTTTGAGTGGTTCTAGGCAAAGCAGCTCTATTTCTGGATTTTCTGGGGTAGCAACTCGTTAAGTGATGCTTTAAAAAATCCAAAGTACTGTTCGATTTCTCTGGTTCTTCATATAAGGCTATAAACACCTTGGTCAGTGTGTCTAGCACCCCCAACTTCTCCAAGTACCTCCAGAACTGCTCACGTTTTGAGTTAGCAGCTTTGTAATGGGCCTTAGTGACAGCGGCAACAGCGTAGCTGAAAAAAGAATCCACCTTTAGTCTCATTAATATTGAACTACAGTTTAGCATTTACAGTTTAACATTTCCTTCTATTATAAATGCTAAACTGTAGTTCATAATTACATACATAATATGTATGTTCTCCCTAGAACTCAATGTATTTGAAAATGATTGTTAATATTTCCTTAAAAAATAGAACACTAGCAATAAAAACCTCCTAAGTCCTCAGCACAGATGCTTTATGTATATACACAGCAAGGTATATTTTCAGACATAAATCAACTACTTCATATTAATGTCACAAAAACATGGGGACTTATTCATGCAAATTCACTTAATTTTGTATGCATCTTTCCTTCCCAGTAATAAATACTTGCCATTCCTATCAAAATGAATGGACATTCACATATCAATGTGAGGCTGCATATTTATTGGGTACAAGTTGATTTTTGATCTACAGTGAACTTGTTTATTACAGAAGAAAGAAGGTAGAGATCCAAATGGAGATAAAATTGGAAAAAATTTATAACCATTTTTATTGTCAAATAGCTGTCTTCTATTCAATGCTGTAATGTATGAGCACAGGTTGAACTAAGTCTTTGATTGGCATTTCAATGGCATTCAATAAACCCCTACAGACTATCCTCTTGAAATATACTAGTCACCCTCAGAAATCAAGTTACTAAATTGAATCTGATTTAATATATAAAGTTCTAAGATCTTGACTTGAACAAAGTTTATTTCACCCCATCGTTTAATAAGGCATTGACCCATTCTCACTGCATGTATTCTGTAAGTGATATCTTGTCAGGGTTCTTGGCAAGTATCCAGGGAGCAGATGCTAAAATATCCTTCTGGGCCTTGGTTCAGCATTCACCACCCTTTACCTACTGGGCAGCAAGTTGAAAAACAGTACGTATTCTGAGTCCTCCTTCCTACTAACTTTCCTAAATGGGGTGTTGGTGGAACACAGAAGAAAAGCTGGACAATGATTACAATGACACATGAGAAGAGGTCACCTTGCCTTGGAACTGTGAGTCAAGGAATTGATCTCAAGGAATTAGTCTATATTTGAGCCTCTGCGTCTTTTGAAAGAAAGCCCTACAGCACCTTAACTGATATTCCTGTAGTTAGGTTTCTAAAGATCCACAATTTATTGCATGCTCTGTTACCTGTTACATAACCTGCATCTCTGATTTTATCATTCTTCTCCTGTGTTATATTATTCCTTTCATTCCTGCTCTCCCTCCTCTTTTGAAAACATCTTATATTTTGAATTAGCTATTATCCTAAATTTACTGATTTGGTATATAACATTTGAGCTCTTCAGAAAAAGAATCTACCCAAAACTAAAAGTATTTAGAACTATGCTTAGAGGGCAGGCAAATTCATCTAATACATATAGAGAAATATCTGCTAAGGATTTTTTGCAAATAAATAGTTGTTCATAGTGGATATGATGTTAGTATTATAGCAATAATTTCATACTTATTATCATCCTTAATTTACAGAATATACTACACATCTTTTCCAGGCAGAAGGGGAAATAAGGCTCTGGAAAAACAGTTCAAACAAACAGAACAGGAAAGATAGCTTAAATACTATACCATAGTTCATAACAAAACTTATTTTAAAAGAAAATAATGCCTGGGAAAATGTTTTCAGAATCATTGCTTGAAGTAAAGAAATTGTATTAAAGCAATTTGCTTGCAAATTTAACTGTCAGTAGACATTTTCAATAACCCACATTTTAAAGATTACTTGAAAACCTTAAATATTTTCTAAACAGAAAGAAAGGTGTTGCCAGTAATTATCATCTTTCAAAATATAACCCCTGTGTCTAATAGTATAATGAATCAGATGTAAAGAGGGAAAAACTGAAAGAATGGAGAGGATAATGGAGCCAAGAGCAGGAGGCAGCTTTGCGGATGGATAAAGGACAAATCATTCCAGACAAATGTGATCACTCTTTTAAATCGCATTACGAGATTAATGGATGAAGGGAATGCACTAGAGGTAATATATATGGATTTTACTAAAGCATTTGATACACTACTCCATGAATTTCCACTTGCAAAATTAATTCAAATTGGGTAAAATATGTGCGTGGTCACATAGATTGAAAATTGGCTGAAGGACCATAAACAAAGAGCAGTGACAAATGTCGGTCCCTCACATTTAGATAAGAGACAGTGTCCACTGCATTCATGAGGACGCGTGCCCACTTTGGCTTCACATAACCACTTCACTAATGATCTGGGGGAAGGAAAATGAAAGTACAGAATTCACAAATCTTGACATGAAAAGTGTCACAAACCAAGGCACAGTTAGAGCACAAAAAAAAAGTTAATAAAAGAGAATAAAATTAAATATAAGCAATACTTCACCTCTTTTTCTTTTTTTTGAGACGGAGTTTCGCTCTTCTTACCCAGGCTGGAGTGCAATGGCGCGATCTCGGCTCACCGCAACCTCCGCCTCCCGGGTTCAGGCAATTCTCCTGCCTCAGCCTCCTGAGTAGCTGGGATTATAGGCACGCACCACCATGCCCAGCTAATTTTTTTGTATTTTTAGTAGAGACGGGGTTTCACCATGTTGACCAGGTTGGTCTCGATCTCTCGACCTTGTGATCCACCCGCCTCGGCCTCCCAAAGTGCTGGGATTACAGGCTTGAGCCACCGCGCCCGGCCTACTTCACCTCTTTTAATGACTAAAAGAAGAACAAATAATTACTAGAAAAAGAGTTATATACAATTTTCATTTTAATTATTAAAACACTGATTGGGGAAAGTGCTCTTAAAATCATGCTGTCAGCTGGGCACAGTGGCTAATGCCTGTAATCCCAGCACTTTGGAAGGCCAAGGTGGGAGGATCACTTGAGCCCAGGAGTTCAAGACCAGTGTGGGCAATATAGCAAATCTCTGTCTCTACAAAAATACAAAAATTAGATGGGAGTGCTGATGTGCACCTATGGCCCAGCCACTTGGGGGCCTGAGGCAGGAGCATGGCTTGAGCCTAGGAGGCAGAAGTTGCAGCAAGCCGAGATCATAACATTGCACTCCAGCTTGAGTGACAGAGTGAGACTCTGTCTCAAAACAACAACTACTACTCATGCTGTCATTAAATAGGTTTGTTCTTCATTTAGTTAGAATCTGAGGCCGGGCACAGCATCTCATGCCTGTAATGCCAGCACTTTGGGAGGCCAAGGTGAGAGGATTGCTTGAACCCAGGAGTTTGAGACCAGCCTGGTCAACATAGGAAGACCCCTCATCTCTAAAAAAAAAAAAATTTAATTAAAAAAAAATAAACCTGGCATGGTGGCTCACACCTGTAATCCCACCATTTTGGGAGGCCAAGGCGGGTGGATCACCTGAGGTCAGGAGTTCGAAGCCAGCCTGACCAACATGGCAAAACCCTGTCTCTACTAGAAATACAGAAATAAGCCAGATATGGTGGTGGGTGCCTGTAATCCCAGATGCTTAAGAGGCTGTGCTCCTGTGTTGCTCCAAAATTTTAATCCATCTAAAGAAACTCATAGAAATGCTGAAGGAGCAAAGATAATTGATTTATAAAGAAAGAATTTAATGTCTACTTACGTGAATAACTATTGGAGTATCAGTAATTCCCCTAAATATGTGATGAAGGCAGGGCAAATAATCATCTTAAGTGAATCTTGGCTTATTATAGGAATCTTTCTGATAAAAATGTCTCCAAATACCATTTTGATAACTGCCAGGTCAACCTTGATATTGTTTGCGATTTTTTTGGTTAGAATTATTGAAATCATGAAAAATTTAATTGTTTAGAAGCAACATGAACCCTTAAAAAGTGTATGGGTAAAATATGCTTTTCCTTTTACAAAGAGCAGGATCTTATTTATAATCAAAGCCATTTCACATTCACCATCTCATCCATTCTTCATGGCCACCTTGCGAGGGTGGTATCATCATCCCTGAATTATGGATGCGGAAACTAAGGCTCAGAGGGGACAAATGCTTACCCAAGACTATACCTTTAGTAATTTCAGAGTTGCTACTAAGCCCAGATTTTATGGACACCTAGTCTTGGAGTCTTTCCACTAAGCAACACTATTTTTTATGTGTATGCCATGAAAGAGACTGTCTCAGAAGCCATGTACCAGGGTCTGACCTTGACTTTAACTGTTCATTTTGTGCTGAATTAGATAATGTAATAGAAAAGACCTAACATAGAATCTGGGACAGAGAAGGCACTTAATAATGTTTAGCTCATTTACTTTTACCCTATTTACAATTTCTTCCTTCAACAGTTATTAAGCACCTAAGAGGTGCTGGGAACTGCCCAGCAAGTAGATTATCTTAGATTTTTTTTTTCTTTTTTTTTTTTTTGAGACATAGTCTTGCTTTTTCACCAGGCTGGAGTGCAGTGGCATGATCTCAGCTTGCTGCAACCTCCACCTCCCGGCTCAAGTGATTCCGCTGCCTCTGCCTCCTGAGTAGCTGGGACTACAGGTGGCACCACCATGCCCAGCTAATTTTTTGAAATTTAGTACAGATGGGGTTTCACCATGGCCAGGATAGTCTCGATCCTGACCAGGTGATCTGCCTGCCTTGGCCTCCCAAGGTTGTGGGATTACAGGTGTGAGCCACCATACCCAGCCCATCTTAGCTCTTTTTAAGCTCAGATCTCCCAAGTGAGACCTGAGGCTCCATGAGAGAAGATCCCTGTGTCTGCCTGTTCACAGCAGTCTCCTCGACACCTAGCACATACTCAAGGAAGACTTCCTGAGTTACAGAGAAAACATCTCACCTCATCCCTCCAAAGTTCTGGTGAGCTTTGGCCAGGCTAAAGCCTCATATGCTCACTTCACATGACATCAGATAAATGACCAGCGCAACTCCCTGCACCCACAAAAAAGTGAAAGAAAGTCCTGGATGGGGTCATTAGGAAGTTAGATGGCTTCACTTGTCAAGATTTTTGTTTGTTTGTTTGTTTGTTTTGTTTTGTTTTTACTTCTCTTTCACCAAAGCATCCCTGCAGCCTGATAACAAGTTAAGCACCATGCTAAAGCATTTGACTGCTTTGCTTAAGGTAGGCAACAGATCTTCTGCTTCCCCTATGCCTATTCCCAAATATCTCCACAGAGAATTCTGTAGAGGAGTAGTGAGCGCATGACTTTGCAGCTTTCGAACAGACTTTGTGCAAATTTGGAAGGAGACTAGAGTAGGGAAGACCCGGATTATGGAAAAGCTTGGAGCTTCTTTAGTGACTAGGCCAAGTCAAAAGACAGGTCATGGGGCATGTAGCTCAGGTAGTGATGCATATCATAGAGATCCCTCATTGCCAGAGAAAAGACCTGCCCATAACACAAAAACAAATGTGTGTATTCTGCCTGGGAATATTTTACACAACAGATATTTCCACCCACAATTGAATTAGTTATGTTATTTTCAAAAAATACTTTTGTCATTTCCAACCCTCTTCTTCTGCATTAGGCTTATTGCAGTTGGGTGAGTGCACCTGAAGCCTTCAGTGAAGTGTCAGGTGTAATTTAGCACTGGGAGATGAATTATGGGATTGCCCTTTAGGAAAAGGCTGGGAGCTCAGCCCTGCCTGTCAAATAGGTCCCTGCCTTATAGCAAACTCTGCAGGTGAATGAATCAGTATTTGGCACATCAGCATTTCATTGAGCCTCCATGCTAATGTCTTTTTGAAATGAAACCGAGAAAGCTGTTAACCTCAGTTAGTCGGGTGTCCCTTCTGTGACCGGGATAAATCATCAATGTAGAGGCTGAGAACTCTGTTCTTACTGCTTTGGGGAATGAGAGCTGGGGCTGTAGGGAAGCTGATGGAAGGGGCCGCCAACTCTCAGAAAACTAAATCAGGATATTTATTTCCCTTAAAAGGAGAAATAAACATTACTTCTTGCCTCCTAATTTAGCTGATCTAAAAGGATTCTGGAGAATTTTATTCAAGTAGATAGTGTATCCTTATCCCTTTTTCCAATCCTCTGATCTCTCATATATATATATATATGTGTGTGTGTGTATATATATATACATATATATATATATATATATGTAGGTATACATATGTGTATATATGTTCATATGTATGTATATACATACATAAATACATAAATTCCTGAGATGTCTCACAACTGAACACCTGGTCTTAACTGCCAGTGTAGCCACGGTCAGCCAACTAGAAATTCTCTACCACTTGTGTTTTGTTTTGTTTTGTTGAGATAGAATATCTCTCTGTCACCCAGCCTGGAATGCAGTGGTGCAATCTCAGCTCACTGCAACCTCTGTCTCCAGGGTTCAAGTGATTCTCCTGCCTCAACCTCCCCAGTAGCTGGGATTACAGTCATGTCTTAGGATGCCTGGCTAATTTTTGTATTTTTAGTAGAGACGGGGTTTTGCCATGTTGGCCAGGCTGGTCTCAAACTCCTGACCTCAAGTGATCCACCCACCTCGGCCTCCCAAAGTGCTAGGATTACAGGTGTGAGCCACCACGCCTGGGCTCTACCACTTCTTGAATATTTTTCCAAAGCTCGGATTCAAACAATATCTACATCAAATCTTCACATCAACCTTGTGAAGCAGGAGTCATTGTTTCTGATCTTACATTTGAAAACACAATGATGCAGAGAAGTTTCAGGAGTGGCCAAGCTCAGAATCAAACCCAGGGTTTCTGCCTCAGTTGTCTATTCCTCAGTCAGTAGCTGCTGTGCAACCATTGTAGCCAGATGCAATGCCAGGCACTGGAAATCTTTCTCCTAACAATTCAGTGCAAACAGAAGGTTTATGATTTGGGCTTGCAGACTATTTTTTGCCTTGAAGCCTCTGGACTACTTCCTCCTGCAGCTGTCCCAAAGGGAAGGCTGTTTGATTAATACTTATGTCTTCAGCCCTTGGTATTTACAGTCAGTCGTACAATTGCTTTTTATAGCTCCAATGTGCATGTTATTCTCTTTTTTTCCCTTTGCCTGCCTGAGCTTTCTGAACTGAAAAAGGAGTAGATGAATGAAGTTAGGGCCCATGATTTGGAGTGTTCAAGAGGAACATGGAGCAAGATGCTAGAAAAATTCTCAATCAGCAGGAAAACAAACTAGGTTAGGTAAGCTGCAAGGTTTTTAGAACAATTACAGATTCCTGATAAAATTTATTCTCCAAATCTTAAATGTTAGGAAAAAAACTAAAAAGCACGCATTATAAAAATGGCCGTAGAGAGCCTATAAGCACGTAAGTGTCATGCTTGGAAAAGGCGCTTTCTTGCTTGCTCCTTTTATTCTTTGGATGGAGGGGGAGAGCGATCAGAGTGGGGAAGAAACCGGCTTGTAAGGACAGAGTTCACACGTTGATAGAATGGATGATACAAAGATTTGAGGACCACAGGAAGGGTCCAACTGCATGATTTTACAAACGTGAAAACTGAAGCTCAAAAATGTCAGCCAATTTGTCCAAGGCCACAAAGCATGTTAAACTGAAGAATTAGCACATGAGTACAAATCTTCTGGTGCCAAGTCAGTGTTCTCTATGACATCTGAAGTGGTCTAGTTGAGTTTCCTTTCTTCGTTAAAAGTCCCAAGTGGCAATGCCAAAGGAAAGAGCAGAAAAAGACCATCCAGAGCTGCTGAGTTTTGAGAGAATGCAACCCTTATTTCCAGGCCTGTTTTTCACTTTTGTTTACCCACACCCAGGTCCCACCCATCCACTGCCATGAAATCTTATCCTCCACTAGCCTTCCCTTACCTCCCCGGATAAATTTAACCATGTCTTTATTCACACTACATCTATAACTTTGAACATACCTCTATACTTGCATTTATCCCTCATATTGTAATTTATTTTTTCATAGGTCTCTTATTCCTATAGATTGTGAATTTCATGAGAACCCATTCAGCTTAGCACTTTGCTGTATCTAGCATTGTAGTTGGAAAATGGTAGGAACCCCATAAAAGTTAGTTGAATTGAATATCATCTGCTCTCCAGCAAAGAAATGGTCAGGCAATTCTATCTGAGTTTCACATACTCTGGCAATGATGAAGTTCTACTGTCTTGGGCTTCATTTTGAAGTCTGAAGGTTCATTGTAGCTTTTTCTCATCCCCTTAGTCTGTTTAAAGACTGATCAGGGCTAGGCACAGTGGCTCACATTTGTAATCCCAGCACTTTGGGGAAGTGAAGCGGGAGGATAATTTGAGCCCAGGAGTTTGAGTCTGCAATGAGCTATGATTGCACCACTGCACTTCAACCTGGACGACAGAACAAGACCCTGTCTGAAACACACACACACACACACACATACACACACACACACACACACATACACATAGATCAGAATAGAACAAAAATTTTAAGTGTTTTCTTGTACTTGTGACTAACTGTACCTGTGCAAATAAAATTTGCAGTGATCTGGAGACCCTCAAAATATACTTTCTCCTTTTGAATCCACTGATATGGCATGACATTAGTTTTACTTCTTATTCTTTAATGACAGTGAATCAAAACTTCATGGCAACTTTGTGCTCTTTTTATATTTCCAGAAGTAGATTTATAGACAGCCAGAAATCACTCCTCAAATAGCAGAGAGATGTGAGGAAGTACAGCTATTTGACTTCACCCTTAAAGGAGTTACACTAATCATGGAAGATGGTTTTCTTGTAAACCCACCCAAAGGAAAATTCTGAATCCACCTAAAGGAAATTTCTGGTTTTTCCCAACTTGAACATCAAAATTAAATTTAGGGGAATTTAATGTTTTGCATGCCCAGATTTTCATTGGATCCTCAGCATGTTAGTGGGATCAAATCAAAAGAGGTTCCCAACTGAACATTTTAAAAATGCATTTACACAAATCAAAACTACAATGAGGTATCATCTCACCCCAGTTAAAATGCCTTATATCCAAAAAACAGGCAATAACAAATGCTGGCAAGAATATGGAGAAAAGGGAACCCTCATACACTGTTGGTGGGAATGTAAATTAGTACAACCACTATGGAAAACAGTTTGAGGGTTCCTCAAAAAGCTAAAAATAGAGCTACCATACAACCCAGCAATCCCATTCCTAGGTATATACTCAAAAGAAAGGAAATCAGTACATCAAAGATATCTGTACACCCATGTTTATGGCAGCACTATAGCCAAGATTTGGAAGCAACCTGAGTGTCCATCAATAACAAATGGGTAAAGAAAATGTGGTACATACACACAACTGAGGACTACTCAACCATAAAAAAGAATGAGATCCAGTCATCTGAAACATGGATGGAGCTGGAAGTCATTACATTAAGTGAAATAAACTGGCACAAAAAGACAAACTTTGCATGTTCTCACTTATTTGTGAAAGCTAAAAATTGAACAATTGAACTCATGGAGATTAAAAGTAAAAGGATGATTATCAGAGGCTGTGAAAGGTAGTGGGAAGGGTGGGAGAGAAGTGTTGTAGCTAATGAGTACAAACAAAATAGTTAGAAAGAATGAATAAGATGTAGTATTTGCTAGCACAACAGGATGACTATAACAAAAAAATAATTTAATTGCACATTTTAAAATATCTAAAAGAATACAATTGTGTTGGCTGGGCATGGTGGCTTATGCCTGTAATCCCAGTGCTTTGGGAGGCTAAGGAGGGCATATTATGAGGTCAGGAGTTGGAGACCAGCCTGGCCAACGTAGTGAAATCCTGTCTCTACTAAATATACAAAAATCAGCCAGATGTGGTGGCAGGCACCTATGGTCCCAGCTACTTGGGAGGCTGAGACAAGAGAACTGCTTGAACCTGGGAGGCAAAGGTTGCAGTGAGCTGAGACCATGCCATTACACTACAGCCTGGGTGACAGAGTAAGACTCCATCTCAAAAGAAAAAACAAAACAAAAAAAAACCATATATATATATATATATATATATATATATATATATATATATGAAATTGGGTTGTTTGTAATATGAAGGATGAATGCTTGAGGTGATGGAGGACCCATTTATCCTGATGTGATTATTACACATTGCATGTCTGTATCAAAATATCTCATGTACTCCATGAATATGTACACTCACTATTTACCCACAACTTAAAAAAAAAATTTATTGTATTCACAATACATTAAGATTTTTGAAACTGGCTTGGTCTTTCTCTGTTCCATGTCAGAAAAAGAAACAAACCACAATTCATTCACATTTCCACCACCGACAGGGAACTTACAAAGTATTCCATAGAAACAGGACTTAGGGATAACATAATAACTTAAATCTGCAAATAACTCTCAATCCAATGTTAGCTAATAATTCCAACCCCTACTCACCCTTCCTTTTATCGGGCTGCCTTAACAAAGAGAGAAGAGGTGGGGGATTGACCTGCATCTCCTCGGATTTCCATGGCATCACTTGAAAATGCAAGGGCCAAAAGAAAGGAAGGAAAGGTAGGAAGGAACATAAAAGAAAATCCACAGTTCATATAGAACAAGAATCACTAAGATTTAATTATATTAACCGGACTAATAACTATCATAGGTCTCTCACCAACACCAGTGGGAGGAGAGACTGGAAGTTCTTCTTCCCTGACTCTATTCTATAAGAAGATGTATGTTGAGAGGAAAATCTCATACTATTCTCTCTACTTTCCAAACAGTATATTCTGGGGAAATATTTCTCCCAGGGAACTCTAAATTCTTTCTGATTTGAATTTAGCTGAGGGGCTGCAATCGGCCTTCCCTAAGGATCCCTCAGGTCTTGAAGCGGGCAAGAAGGAAAATAAAACTGACTGACACTCTCAGACCTAGGTGGAAGCCCAGGACCTGTAGGAATTTGGAGCTATTTTCACTTTCTCAGGTGGGCTTTACTAAGATCAAGGGTTGACAAACTCTGGCACATGGACCAACTGCCTTTCTTTGTACATAAAGTTTTCCTGGAACCCAGCCACATCCACCATTTATATATTGTCTGTGGCTGCTTCCACACTACAATAGCAGAGTTGAGTGATTTAACAGAGATTGGCCCGTGAAATCTAAAATATTAACTATCTGACCCTGTAGAGAAAAAGTCTGCTCACCTCTATTAAGATTACCAACCTTGAGCAAAGGTAAGAGATGAGAAATCTATATAAAAGCATAGACCACAATCAAGAGTTTATTATAAACTACATCTAGAGCCAGCAATTATAATATAATGTGACACATTTGTAATAAGTGTAAATTTGTCTTTTCAACCAGATAGGATTCCATTCAGCTGCAAGGAATAGAAACAACAATACCAGGCTATCGCTGGTTTTGAGGATGGTGTGTACCTTAGTCCTATCTACTCAGGAGGCTGAGGCAGGAGGATCACTAGAAGTCAAATGCTAATGGGCTGAAAATGATTTAGTGCCTATATCTTTCTACCTAGAAATCAGTACTTGACCGCCTAGTGATCTTCCCTCCTCAGCCTCCCAAGTAGCTAGGACTCCAGGTACACACCACCACACCCAGCTATAGCCTAGCAAGGTAGGAGGATCACTAGGAAGTCAAGGTTACGATGGGCTTTGATTGTGCCAGTCCACTTTAGCCTGGGTGACAGAGTGAGACCCAGTCTCTCAAAGAAAAAAAAAAGTAAGCTAAACAAATAGGCTTTATTTCCCTCAAATAGGTCTAGATGGCATTGCTTCAATACTCAAAAATGTCATCAAAGAACCAGTTCTTTACTATCTATGATGTCAGAGCCAAAGATGCCGAGATTCTTGACTTTTTCTTCATTTTACAAGATGAGTGCTATGGCATCAACCATGATGTGAGTGTCCAAAGAAGGAAAAAAGATGAAGAAGGGAGAAAAATCATGCCCTTTGTGCCTGCATATTTCTACGTAGAAAGGAGCAGCTTCCCCAGAAGTCCCATCCCACCCCTCCACCTGCTCACATCTCACAGCTAGATGAATCCCAAAGCCACCCTCATGTCCCATGCAGCTGGGAAAGCAAGTATTTACCACTCCAGCCTCTATGCGGGAAAGCTGCAAAAGTCAAGGGGTTAGAAATGGCTTTGGTGTAACCAATCAGTAGTGTCTTCCAGAGATAGTTTTTCTCATTTCAGGTATGTAGACACAGAGGGTAAAATCAATGAATATTTATTAAGTGGCCAAATGTACAGGTGGTTCAGTTGATTATTTATTTTATTCCATATCAAAGAAGTTATGTCCAGACAGGATCTGCAAAGCCTTATCTAAAAATACATCCAAAGATCTTTCAAGAGAATGCAGTTGAAAAGAGTTGGGCCAGGGCAGGTGGATGCTCTAGGTGAATGGCATAGCTAGGATGCCCTCAAACACAGAAGATGCTTATCCTGTATGCTCACCAGATGGTTCTTGCTGGGTTGGCATATGATGGATTTATGGCTTATTTTAGGGACGGGCTTTATCTTGGAATTTAGATTGAGGCTAAAAGTGTTCACACCATTTCCTTTAGTAATGTGAACCTACCCACTTGATGTTAACTATTAAACTAGTCCCTTTAAATAAACCAATAAAATAATAAGATAAGTTCATAATCTGTAGGTTGACTTAGTCTCATCTACCTATGAAATTATAAAATAATTTATCCTTTTTCTTCTTTTTTAGTCTTACTACTTACAAAGCTATTGTATTTGTATTATTCAGTTCATCTTTATACTGGAGAACCTCAAGAGTTGAAGATTCGTGAGTCTGAAACATGCTACGTCAGTACTCTTAGAGGGTTAATGCCATTGTGATAGCCATGACACCTTCATCTCTTTATCTGTAAACTTTCTGCATGTGGCTGGATCGCACCTCCTCCAAGTCAGACAGCCAGAGGACAGAAAGTAATCATAGCTTAACAGGGATTTTGTTTTAGCAGAAGTTAGTCTATAATTCTATTGGGATAATAATAATTATTGTTATTAATAGAAGGTTGCTTGTTCTTCAGGTTTTCACAAAATTACAACAGACGGAATTTAATGCAGGGAATTATAGGGAGAAGCTGAGAAGCCAGTGGGAGTGGTGAGGTTAACAATAGCAGGAAGCCACTACCCTCCCTAGGCTGCAGAGACAAAGCAAGGAAGTGGCAGAGCCCAGAGGCAAGGGTCATCTCATAGAAACTGGAATCATGGAAGAAGGCCCGTGTGAGAGAGCTGGAGCTACAGAGGAGACACAACTGGGGCTGGGGTCCTATCCCAAAACAGAGTGAGAGGCAGAGATGTGCCTAGTTTCTCCCTCCCACACGCCATTTTCCCTTCAGCTCCTTCCATTGCCTGAACCTATCTGGAAGCCAATTGACTCGTAAGCCTAGAAATGCAGCCTTCAGGGGATCAGATCCCAGACACACAGAGCAGAACAAGGGAAAGTGGGTAATGGATTTGAAAGCAAGCTGGCTTAGAAACAATACAGAAGCTCTATTTCTTTCCTTACCCCACTGTAGGTGAAAACATACACTTTGGCCTCTAGTAATTATTTAGTCATGTCTCTCAGCCACGTGTGGGTTTCTTCCTAGTGTTGGTTAGGATGGTTATATCAGCACATTAACAATCTTTATTGCATATCCAATGAATGATAAATATTACTAGACTCTGTAGGACATAGAAAGAAATAGAAGACAGCATCACTGACTACATGTCATTTACCCTTACACTTATAGTTAGTTAGAGGTTTTCTAAAACAGATAAATCCTAAAAGAAGAGGTAAGAGGTTTCCCATAAAGTAGATAGGAAGAGTGTTTTAGGTACAGGAAGTACCCTAAGGAAGTGAAACACTAAGTGAAACACATTTTGCATGGCACACAAATATCCTTAACAGGAATACCCAGTCTAGATGGGCTTGGGTGACAGAGAAGTCAGTGGAAAACTTTGGAGGTCCGACAGAGGACTTTAAATGTGATCAATAGGGAAGAAAGCAAACCTTCCATGTGAAAAATGGTATTGAGCTCTGCTTGGTGCCAGACAGAGCACTAAGGAGCTATTGGGATAGTCTAGTCAGGAGGTACAGAGCAAGTGTCTGAAAGTGAGGAGGCATCATAATGTGGTGCTCCAGAACACAGGTTGTGAAGCAAATCTGTCTAGGGTCAAATCTCAGTTATACCACTTACTAGATCCTTCTCTGGAGGACAAAGATGATAATAAGCGCCCCTGCTTGTAGGGTTCCAAGCATTAACTCCATGCCTGAGACATGATAAATGTTAGCCATTATTGAAATCATATTAGAGGACGAGCTTACCAAGGAAGGAAGAGAGAAAGAGTAAAATGCCCTTCAGGCAGCTCAGATGTATATTTGGAACCGTTTGTGATATAAATTGTAGTTGAAATAACTATGAATGCATAAACTCACTGCAAGACTGAATTCAGAGGAAGGAAAAACAGAGGATCCAGGACAGACAGAGGAGACAATAGAAAAGCAGTGAAGGAAATAATAAGAGAATTCTGTGGACCAGCATATTAAAACCTCAGAGAATAATAAAGCCATACAAAATAGAGGTCACTTGGCAGGATATTGAAAACCCTGGATGAATGTCTTCTGTTCAGTTTGCTGAGTTGGTTTTCTGCTTACTCTGGCCTAAGCATTACCATCATTTTTGCATGTTACAGCATTTAAAATAGTATTATTAGATAAGAGCCAAATCACAATGTTGTATAAGTGCCTGTCATGAGTGAGCATTAGTGATACATTTTAAAAATCATCCACAGGGAGTTGAGTGTACATCTTTAAATCTTCCAAGGGGGCTAATTTAGCAACAAGAGCACAACATTTTCTTGTAGGGAACCAGAGCCACGTCACTACTACCAATTTCCCTACTTCCCACCGGAACCTAAAAACAATTAAGGAGAAAGAGTTCAGGAAATGAAGACATTACCAACAGCCACAAAACAGCCAGAATTGCTGCAAACGGTCTAGTGTTAGCCCGATACCAGCTTTGGCGGAGGCTGTACATCTGTATGACATGCAGTTATTATGCCTGAGCTTTGGTGTGAACAGTGGAGTGCTGACCTGAGAGTAGAGATAAGGAAAGGAGATGAAGAAGAGAGAGATGGGTAGACAGATTTGCTGTAGGGTTTTGTACATTCCATTTCCATCACTACTTAAAGAATGGGTGTGCAGAACTCATTTGGTGGCAGCTTAGAGAATGTGCCTTTCTGTGTTTCTCCTTTCATTAAAACCAGTAGGATTGAAGTGCTTTGGAGTATGGAGGTTGGGGAAGGGGCTGTGATCTTATCAAGGGGATCAAAGAAGCTGGCTCTGCTGGGTCTTGAGGCTGTATATCATAGAAAGGCAGAGCCATTTCATTTATTTTTCTTAAATGTGTTACAGTTCTTAGTCTCTATATATCACGTGAGCCAACAATGAAGAGTTTGAAGAGCCCCGTGGCTGATCAGTTTCTCTTATAACTAAAGTAGCTATATAATTTTTTCCTACAAACTTTTTACTGTAAGAATATACAATGGATACTTTTACTGGGATGACAGGCATAAACTGGACCATCTTAGAATACGTAATCATTGGCTGGGCCTGGTGGCTCACACTGTAATCCCAGCACTTTGGGAGGCCAAGGAGGGTGGATTACCTGAGGTCAAGAGCTCAAGACCAGCCTGGCCAACATGGCAAAATCCCTTCTCTACTAAAAATACAAAAAATTAGCCAGGTGTGCTGGTGCATGCCTGTAATCCCAGCTATTCAGGAGGCTGAGGCAGGAGAATCACTTGAACCTGGGAAGTGGAGGTTGCAGTGAGCCCAGATCATGCCGTTGCACTCCAGCCTGGGCAACTGCGCAAGACACCATCTCAAATATATATATTATTATATATATATACACATATATATATATATATAATTTTATATATATATAAATATATATACATATAATATTATATATATATACATATTATATATATGTAATCATCCTACTTATAACTCATTTTATAACTTTTTCAGTTCATATAGTATAGTGATTAAGAGAACAGACTCTTGGCTGGGCGTGGTGGCCTGTAATAGCAGCACTTTGGAGGGCCAAGGTGGGCGGATCACGAGGACAAGAGATTGAGACAATCCTGGCCGATATGGTGAAACCCCGTCCCTACTAAAAATACAAAAATTAACCAGGCTTGGTGGAGCACGCCTGTAATCCCAGCTACTCAGAAGGCTTAAATAGGAGAATCACTTAAACCCAGGAGGTGGAGGCTGCAGTGAGCCAAGATCGTGCCACTGCACTCCAGTCTCAGTGACAGAGTGAGACTCTTAAAAAAAAAAAAGTAAGAGAATAGACTCAAGAGCCAGACTTACTAAAACCCCAGCTATGCTGACAACTACCTATGTGACCTTGACAAGTCACTTAACTTCCCTAAAGTCAGTGTCGTCATTGGCAAAATAGAGCATAATGTTTGTTCCTACGTTTGAAGGTTAATATGGTTAATATGTGGACAGGCACTTTCAGTTCCTGGTAGATAATGCAAGCTGAGTGTGCACTATTCTTGTTATTTCATACACTGAAGGGTAAGCAACCTAATCTTACAGACCTGATGCCCAGCCTGCCTTTCCCATGCCATGGCATGGAGGGGCATTCAGCAAATTATTTGTATGCTGAATGAATAAATTAAAAGAAAGAAGGAAGAAAGGAACATGATTTTTATCCTTTACCTATACTTTTTTCTTTATTCTTTCACTACTTTTAGGCTACTTTGAAGGGCAAGGAACAGACCCAAAAAGCCTTTCAAATGCCTGTTCTAACCTAGCCTTTACTATTCCCTGAGGTCCCTTATATTTTGAGCTTCCTCTAGAAGGAAGAGAGATAGATTTGGATTAAAGAGAAAATTAGGCCAGCATTAGACTCTCTTCATCATCTGCTTTTCCACCTGCATGCCTCTCCCAAGCTGGTAAACCTTTTGTCAATTAAAACTAAATTTATCCATTAGCACTATTGCTACCACCTCAAGTAGGCCTGTTAGCAATCCTTATATTTAGTCTCAGTCATATTCCCCAAAGATATCATCTTTCCCATCCCATACGCATCTCTCCCAAGTTGACCTGCTTTCTGCTTTACTGAGATGAGACTTTCTAACATGAACTTCAACTTCCCCATTCCACATCCAAGTGATTTACAACCCCTCCTATTATTTCCTTGCCTGTGCCAGAAAGGAATCTGCCCCATATGCTTTCCAAAGCTAATTTGCTCCTTAATTGAAATCTATCTCTGTTCCTTCCAGAGCTCTGTTCCATCAGTTATCCCATTCTGTTTTGTTTTTTACAAGTCTCCCAAATTTCTGGTTTCTTCTCTTTTATATATTAGTATACTTGCATCTTTTTCTACCATAAAACAACATAAACAACAAAAAGCTCATCTTTCTCCTTCTTTTCATTACCAAACCTGCCAAAAGAATAATCCATGCATATTAGCCTCTCTTACTCTTAATCATTTCTAAACCCTTTTAAAATGACCTCTCATACCATTAATTTGAAATTGTCCTCTCATAAATTACTATTGACATTCTAATCCCTATATCTGATGACTTCTTCTGAGTCCTTGTCCTCCCCAATCTCTCTGCAGCATTTTATGTCATTGATCACCCTCTCCTTCATAAAACACATCCTTGGCTTCCTTGACTTGGATTGATCTTGGCTACAGTCTTGCATCTCTAATTTGTGTTTGCCTCATCCTTTTGTCACCCCCTAAATAGAGGTGCTCCCCCAGTGTTCAACTCTTCCATTTATGATCACTCAACTCTGGTGGTGATTGCAACCATTTCCAGGCCCTTGACCATGGCCTGGCCTCCAAATCTATATTTCTAACCCAACAAATACTGCAGATCCACATTTCCAGCATTCTGCTGGACACAAACATTTACTAAAAACTAGACTTTTTTCCTCAACATATTCTCCCAAACCAATTCTACCCCTGGGTTTTCTGTTTCTGATAATGGCATCTCTATCCTCCTATCCCATCCCCGAGACTTTAAAGTAAAAATTATATTTGTGCCTTCTTCACCTAACTAGTCTCCAGGTTCTATCAACTCTTATCTCCACCCCTGTCAAATCTATCACTTTCTTTCTTTCCATAAGCACTGCCACTGCCCAGCATGCCACCTCTTGTCTCAAATATCACAGCAACCTGCTACCTGCTCCTATTTCTTCCTGTCCATTCTTCCAGCATGTCCTGAATCTTCCATTACTCTGTCTCCTAATATTGCTTTATATGCTGCAGATAAAAGCCCCAAATGCCACCACCTTGGCCCTTTTTTCCCCAGACATAATCTCTATAATTGATCTTTACACATACTGCTCTTCAGCCAATCCAAACTTCACCTTTCAGAATAAGTCCCATACTTCCTACCTCTAAGCGTCATCTTTTTTTCCCCTTGCGTTAGTTTCCTAAGGCTGCCGTAACAAAACGCCACAAATTGGATGGTTTTTAAAGCAAGAGAAATGTAGCCTTGCCCAGTTCTGGAGGCTAGAAGTCCAAAATCAAGGTATCAGCAGGGCCATCTTCTCTTTGAAGGCCCTAGGGGAAGAACTCTTTCTTGCCTCTTCTAACTTCTGGCATTGCTGCAGACCTAGGCGCTCCTTGGCTTGTGAGTGCATTACTCCAGTCTCTGCCTCCATCTTGTCATGGCCTTCTCTCCTGGATATCTGTGTCTAAATTTCCCTTTTCTTTTAAGGAAACCAGTTCTAATCCAATATGACTTCATCTTAACTTGGTTACATATGCAAACCCAATTCCCAAATGAGGTCGCACTCTGTATGTACTGAATGTTTGTGTCACCATCAAAATTTTTAGGTTGAAATTCTAACCCCCAATGCAATGGTATTAGGAAGGGGAGGTAATTAGATCATGAGAGTAGAGTCCTCATGATGGAATTGGTGTCCTCATCAAAGACACCCCAGGGAGCTCCTTGACCTCTTTCCACTTGTGAAGATATGCCAAGATCGTAGTCAGCAACTCAGAAGAAGGCTCTCACCAGAACTTTAGCATGCTGGTACCCTGATCTTCCAGCTTCTAGAATTGTAAAAATAAATTTCTAATGTTTATGAGCCACTCTGGCCATGATATTGTCTTATAAGTACACTTATTAGAGTGTGACTAAGACACACAGATTCTGCATATCTTTCTGGGGGGCACAGTTCAACCCATAACACTTCTCCCTCTACCAGAGATGGACTTTGTCCTCCACCCAGTTCCACAGGTCAAAATCCTTCCACTGTTCCAGAGTTTGGTTGATTTTCACCTCTGCCAAGAAGTTGCTTATAATCCCCTGGTAACACAGTATTTTGCCCCTTTTATAGCATAGCTATTTCTATTTATCTTCTTTCTGCTGCTAAATTCAAAACCCCTCCAGAGATAGGACACGTATATCACTTATCTTTGTATTCCCTCCCCAACTCCATGCGTAGCAGAGTGCCTTTTACTTGTGAACTTACCTGGTTAAATCAAATTAAAATAATTTTCCTTTTAATATGAAATTTTGACTATTCCTATATTTTTGTCACTTAAAGTAATTTTTCACTTTCATCATTAAATCTAAACGTTGTGTTGGCCAGGCCCAAATAATTTTAATCTGGACTTAGTTTTCATTGAAATGTTTCAACATTAATAACGTATCTCTTTCCCCTTTTTTTGAAACTCTATAAATTGGTTTGTATAGGTCATTTTTCTATGTATCGATTTCTTCCTTGGATTATTTTGAAGTTAATATTGCAGGTGCCCTGAATTCTGTTGGAATCTAATCATCTAGCACTCAGAAGATATATCAAAGAGTGGTCCAGGGACCTGGCTTGGACCTTCAACTTCAGCCTTACTGGTAGTTTCCTGAGATTAAATCAGCATGTCAAACACAGTTTCCTTCAGGTCTATGTAAACTCTTTATTGTAGGGTCATCATAATTAACATGATATTCCCAATCCTGTATTAATTTATTTTTTATTCCTGCAGGTTTCAAATTGGAAATAAGATAGAATAACTAAGTGCTATGCTAGCTCACAATATTACTGCTCAAGAGTAGGTAGCTATCCTAGTTTTTCATCTAGAGTTGCTGCATATGTATATTCCTCTATGTGTGTGTGTGCGTGCGTGCGTGTGTGTGTGTGTGTGTGTGTGTGTGTGTTTATGGAATGGCTGGAATCTGTTTAATCTCCTAAATAGATTGAGCACATACACAGCAAGAGCATTCAGACTATGGGCTTTTAGTCAAGGACATGATTCTCTTTTTAATGCATATTTGGGACTGACAGACAGAATTACTGAGGATCAGCAGTCATGGGGAGAAAAGGAAAAACAAGTGAAATGATAGACTGAAATAGTGTTTAAGGGCCAGTTTCTCTGCATGTGCTCGCTCTACAGAAAGGGTTCTAGGGGCTGTGGGGAAATAGGCGGCCTCTGGGCTGTGAGCTAATGCGGCACCGCTGCTGTTTGCATAGCTGCACAGCCCTAGGAGAGACCTGGGAAAGCTAGCTTGAATTCCAATGAATATTTACAATTACACTGCTCCGGAGCAGAATGCAATCACAGCGCTGCAGTCTACAGGTTTTATGCATCAAAAGAAAATGAGAGGAGAGCAGCAAAAATGGAGTTGCCTTTGGAGAGACTTACAAACACAGATCTCACTGCTTGTGGCAGAACTAAAATGCTTTATTTCTGATAGGAGCAATTTATTCTTCAGGCACCTTCCTTGATAGTAGAAAGCACCTGACTGGGTTTTGAAGTGAGAAAGTCTTCAGTAGACGGTTTTTAATTCTGAGCAAGAGAAAGGCATGGAAGGAATTGTATTGCATAATTTTGATTTTGTTTTCTAACAGCAGACCCTAGAGAGGGGTGGAAAATCCCTAAGCCTGTTCACACACTCCCTCTTCTTTCAGTTTGTGTTTTCATTCTGTTCCCTCAGATTGTCATTGCCTCACTGGGTAGCCCTGGGAAATGCTGCCACCATTTTGTATCTCCAGCTTAAAGCCTTTGGGTAATTGATTACCAGTAAGGCCTGCAATCCCCTCGCTCATTTTGTTCTCATGAGCTGTTGATCCACACCAAATATCTGAAGAGAGCTAGATGGGAAAAATTAGTCAGAGCCACTTGGACCCAGTGAGGCAATTCTTAACTTTTAGAGGTGCCAGGGTAGATGAAATGGAATGTTTTAAAAAGACTCCACCAGAACCTGGTTTTGGACTCAGCTGGCTAATCTCTCTGACTGTTAAGATTTATATTGGATTACTATTTGCTAGCAGCCTGGGTTGCTGCACTAAGCAAAAGCCCTGTCAGCTACCCATCCGTACTTTTACCCATCATCAGTCCATTTTCTCCCATCAAGATATCCACCTGATGCCACTGTCTCCCATCCACCTCCCTGCCTGTTCACCTCTCCCACCACTAATCCATGCATCTTTTCACATATCTATACATCAACTTGCTTGTATACATCCAAGCTTGGAGCAGAGGCAGGCAGGAGTCAAGACCTGTATTTGTGTGACTGGTCATTGGCAGATCTGAGAATGCATTTTTCCTTCTCTGATGATATCTTCTCAGATTCTCAGTGGGTTATAGATGCAGCAGAAGTGTCAAACCAGGGGCTGGGAAAAGGGGAGGCTTTAGGTCCCCATGACCTTCATCAGCTTTCTGCTATTTTTTGTTGTACATGAAGCCTGTGTTCACAGCCATACATAAGTGCTGTGCAAACACAGCTTCAGGCCATTCCTCCTGCCAAGTAGATTGCTGCCTCTGTGTCCCTTCTTCAAGGAAATTCTGTATTCACTAAAGTTATTTAGTAACTCTTACAGTATACAAAATACATATGGCCTGTAAGTTTGCAATACACATGTAGATATTTGTTGCAAAAACCCATAGATGTGGTATTACTTAGCGCAGGACAAATAATCACTCTAAACAAATATGATTGCTTGTTCTTTACTCTCATGGTCAAAGAAGTATCACACTTTAATACCTACTGATACCAGGAGGCCAAGCATTTGTTCCAATATGGCTGCTACTGCTGAAAAACATTTGACTCACCTCTTCTGAAAATGCCCATTAAAAATTTTAAAGTAGGCAAAGGACTTGAATAGACATTTTTTCCAAAAGCAATATACAAATGGGACCAGGCGCAGTGGCTCACATCTGTAATCCCAGCATTTCAGGAAGCCAAGGTGGGTGGATTACTTGAGCCCAGGAGTTCGAGACCAGCCTGGCCAACATGGCAAAACCACATCTCAATTAAAATTTTATAGTCTTTTAATAAAAAAAAGGTACACAAGTAACCAACAAGCACCTGAAAACATGCTTAACGTCATTAATCAGTAGGGAAATGCAAG
Organism: Saimiri boliviensis; assembly: GCF_048565385.1. NCBI lineage: Eukaryota > Metazoa > Chordata > Mammalia > Primates > Cebidae > Saimiri > Saimiri boliviensis. The sequence goes on from NC_133449.1 coordinate 144,348,889, forward strand.
TCAAAAACCATGAAATAACCACTTCACACTCAGTAGGATAGCCATATTTTTTAATTTTTTTGAGACAGAGTCTCACTCTGTTGCCCAGACTGATGCGTAGTGGCATGCGCCTCCTGCATTAAAGCAATTCTCCTGCCTCAGCCTCCTGAGTAGCTAGGATTACAGGCATGCACCACCATGCCCAGCTAATTTTTGTATTTTTAGCAGAGACAAGGTTTGACCATGTTGGTCAGGCTGTTCTCGGAACTCCTGACCTTGTGATCCACCCACCTTGGCTTCTCAAAGTGCTGGGATTACAGGTATCAGCCACTGTGCTTGGTCAGGCCATAATTTTTTAAATGAAAAATAACAAGTATTCATAAACATATGGAGAAATTAGAACTCTCATACATTGCTGGTGGAATATAAAATGGTATAGCTTCTGTGAAAAACAATTTGGTGGTTCTTTAAAAAGGTAAACATAGACTTACCATATGCCCCAGCAATTCCACTCTTAGGTATATGCACAAAAGTATTGAGAACAGGTTCTCAAACAAGGGCTCGTAAATGAATGTTCATATCAGAACTATTCACAATAACCAAAAGACATTTGGTGCAACCATATGCCCTTCAACAGATGAATGGATAAACAAAATGTGGTACATACATACAATGAAATATTGATTTTAAAAGGATTGCTACATGCTACAAAATTAATGTACCTTGAAACCATTCTGCCAAGAAGTCAGTCATAAAGTATCACATATTCTATAGTTCTGTTTATATGAAATATCTAGAATAGGCAAATCTGTAGAAAGTAGATTAGTGGCTGTTAGGGTTGGGTGGGGGGAAGAAGGTGTAGTGAAAAGTAGGGACATAATGGCTAAAGGATGTAGGGTTTGTTTCTGTGGTGATGAAAATATTTTTAAGTTGCCCGTAATAATGGTTGCACATATCTGTGCCTATACTAAAAATCATTTAATTTTACACTTTAAATGGGTGTATTATATGGTATATGAATTAATTTTCAATCAATCTCTTTTATTTTTTAAAAATAGTTGTAAACCATACTTATAAAAAGTATTAACTCATTACTTTATGGTCCTACCCAATATTTTTAAGTAACTTATAATATTATCCAGCTTGTTACCTCACTTATTTTAGAAGTTTGGTCCCAAATGACATTTAGCTATTTTTAGAAATCTACTGTGAAGTGGTAAATATTTGCCAACAATGATAATATTCACAATACAGGTAAGAGGTGATGAGAGAACTGCTCAAAGAAGAGTTCCCAAAAATTTTATTTGTATCTGTGAAATAAATGGATCATCTCCTCACATGATTTCAGAAGGGGAACTCTCATTGGGAGCCAAAAATTCTAGTGTGTTTTAAAAAATTAGTCACACTTCATCATATATCTCTGTATACATTGGTATACACATATAATTGGTATATAAATCTACATTTACACATATAATTTGATGTGTGTGTGTGTGTGTGTGTGTGTGTGTGTGTGTGGCCAATCTTTGATTTGTAGCAGGACGAGTAGAAAGCAATGGAAGTTTAGACTTTTTTCTACTCTTTCAATGAATGTTTATTGGGCATTTAATAAAGGTTATCGAAATCACAGGACACATTTGTCAGGAAAACCTCTTATCCAATTAAACAGAGGTAGTGCAGATTTTTGGTGAACTCCAGACCAGAGTTAGAGGCCAAATAATTCATTCGTGCTTAAGAGTGGAGAAAACTTTGTAGGATAGTCAATAAAGGTGTTCCCATAGAGAAGTTCCCTGGCAAATATTTTTAAAGCTTCTAAATGGCATTTGACCAGCCGAATATCCAAAGGTGGTATAACTAATTGTCTTGGCAAGAACTTATAAACAGTTGCTATTTATCTACAAAGAGGAACCCATCTTCAGTTCTTCCCATAGTTTCAAGCCCTCCAACAGTAAGTACCCAATAATTTTTATTAAGATGGTTCCTATTAGCCCTATCGACTGATAACCGCATAACCATACAACAGGAGAGGGTGTTATAGGTATTGATGGCTTCTTTGAAATACTGTCCACTGTACTAATGAGCTATGGGTAAAAAGAGGCACTCATGTATTTGAGTGGAATTGTTTTAGATTTTTGTCATTTTTCCTTCTGTTAAAAATGTACTAAGTAAGTAAAGTCATAATAACTAGCTAACTAATTGCCTCCCCCACTGATGTCCAACTTCTATAGCAACTGGGTTTGGTGGAAACTTATCCAGAAATGATTTTTGTGAACTTAAGTGAAACTCTAATGATACAACCACATAAGAGAAAAACTGTGGCCGTCATATAAAAAAAAGTTAATGTAGAGCAGATTGATATCTAACAGAGGCCTTTTCAACCCTGCAGGCAATGGTGTTTTCAAAAGTTTGCAAGCTGACCATTCTATCTGGTATTGTTTGAATGTTCAGATGTGCCCCAGAATGATAGATAACATTCTTTTTCTAACCTTGAAATAGACACTCAATGGAAATGGGAAATAATGAGATTTGCCTGTACATTTCTACTAATATATCAGTTCTCACTAATGATTGATATATCCAAGATTTCATTTCTTAGTCAACCTGAATCCCTAATAATCCATCTTCCACAACTATTAATTTTATTGGTGATAGTTCAGCATTTATTGTTTTGGGAAAAAAATGTGATTTATTTATAGAGTTAAAAACTACTTGGATTCCTAGCTCTGGGTAGCTACTGGTCAGTCACATCACCTTTCTATGTTTATGTGTACATTTATAAAATAGGTATAAAATACACAAAACTATACCCAGAAGAATATGGGAACCAACATTTGTTGCAAACATATTACATGCCAGACATTATACTTGGTATTTTACAGACATGATCCCATTTTAATCCTCAAAATAATTTTGCACAGTCAGTAAGATTCCCATATTACAGACAAGAAAATAGGAATTCAGAAAGTCACTCAACCTGTGACCTTTGGCAAATGATAGTACAAGGATTCAAACCTAAGTGGAAAGCTAAGCTCTGTATAATGTTTAAGGTCCTTATAATTTTTAAGGTCTTGCAAGCACACCCCCTCCCTACACCTTACATCTCTGATCTCAGTTTCTATTACCTCCTCTCCTTCACTCTTCTCCAACCCTGCAAGCCTCCTCCCACCTCAGGGCCTTTGCACTGGCTGTTCCTTCAGCCTGAAACCCTCTTCCCCCCAAATCTAAATGGCTTATTCCCTCACTTTCTCAGGTCTTCGCTCCAATATCACCTTCTTAGTAAGACTTCTGATTATGCTATTTAAAACCACAACCTACAACCCACTCCCCGCTCACAATCATTCTCACCCCAATTTGTTTTCTTTTCCTGTAAGCATTTATCACCTTCTAATCCTATTTTTATTGTGTGCTACTCTTGCTAGAATGTTTGCTCCACTAAGACATCAATTTTGTCTGTTTTATTTTTGATGTTTCTTAGCTACTAGAACTGTGCCTAGCACATACTATGGGGCCGTTAAGGGTTGACTGGATAAATGAAAGACTCAATTGACTCCAAAGCTTGTACTCTTTCTTCAACGGCCCCAGTAATAAGCTTCTAGAGATTTTTCATTTTAAACATTATTAATCTGAATCTCTCCTGCTCTCTGACTTTCTCCTTTCACCAAATAGTGGGAAGAAACCCTCCCCTCAACTACCTGGCTGGTGTTTATGTGATTGAGGGTCATGGTTAAGGATGAGAGTATACAGGATATTATTTGTCCCATATCCGTGAGGGTCTACGTTATGTGTGGGGCTGTGAGAAGATGACCAGGGGTTCTGTGTGTATATGAGGCTAGATGTGACATGCTTCTAGTTATCTAGTGAGGGGTGACAGCTCTGTTAGCCAACCCTCAAGCAGGGTGAGTGAGCCCTGGTGCTGGCCAGCATGAACCCTAGAGCTGCAGGAGAATGCAAGGAGCTCATTTCTTCCCTGTCTTCTTAAAGCCGAATAGGTCTGAAGACAAGATCCATGCTGTACTTGGCATTTGCAGTTTGGGAGGATGCAAATTAACTCTGAACCTGGACTCTATTTCTAGATGGTTACAATTCAGAATTTCGTTAACAGTAATAAGGCTTACTGGATTTTGTGCTTTGCTTTCACTGTTGGATATTTGTTGAAATTCAGTGTGGAACTAATTCATCTTCGAAAGCATCTTAATCTTTCTAATAACCCAACAAGCCTGTTGGAAGAAAGGCGATGATAGAAAAGAGGTTCTTGGCTGGATACTGTGGCTCACACCTGTAATCCCAGCACTTTGTGAGGCCAAGACGAGCAAATCATGAGGTTAGGAGTTCGAGACTAGCCTGGCCAACGTGGTGAAATCTAGCCTCTATTAAAAATACAAAGATTAACTGGGCATAGTGGTGGGCACCTGTAATCCCAGCTACTCAGTAGGCTGAGGCAGGAGAATTGCTTGAACCCAGGAGGTGGAAGTTGCAGTGAGCCGAGACTGCACCACTGCACTCCAGCCAGGGCCACAGGGCAAGACTCTTTCAAAAAAAAAAAAAAGAAAGAAAGAAAACAAAAGAAAAGAGGTTCTTATCATTTCCTTAGTGTTGTTCTTTTTTTTTTTTTCTTAATGGACCACTTTTTTTACTTTATTAAAAATATGTATTTTTGTGAAGATTAAAACCACGTTGAGATACAATCTCACTCCATTTAGAATGGCGATCATTAAAAAGTCAGGAGACAACAGATGCTGGAGAGGATGTGGAAAAATAGGAATGCTTTTACGCTGTTGGTGGGAGTGTAAAGTGTGGCAATTCCTCAAGGATCTAGAACTAGAAATACCATTTGACCCAGCAATCCCATTACTGGGTATACACCCAAAGAATTATAAATTGTTCTGTTATAAAGACACATGCACAGGTATGTTTACTGCAGCACTGTTCACAATAGCAAACATTTGGAACCAACCCAAATGCCGGCAATAATAGACTGGATAAAGAAAATGTGGCACATATACACCCTGGAATACTCATGTCCTTTGCAGGGACATGGTTGCAGCTGGAAACCATCATTCTCAGAAAACTAACACAAGAACAGAAAACCAAACATTGCATGTTCTCACTCATAAGTGGGAGTTGAACAATGAGAACACATGGACACAAGGAAGGGAACATCGCACACTGGGGACTGTCGGGGCTGAGGGGCTAGGAGGGGATAGCATTAGGAGAAATACCTAATGTAGATGATGGGGTGATAGATGCAGCCAACCACTATGCATGTATACTTATGTAACAAACCTGCATGTTCGGGCCGGGCGCGGTGGCTCAAGCCTGTAATCCCAGCACTTTGGGAGGCCGAGGCGGGTGGATCACGAGGTCAAGAGATCGAGACCATCCTGGTCAACATGGTGAAACCCCATCTCTACTAAAAATACAAAAAATTAGCTGGGCATGGTGGCGTGTGCCTGTAATCCCAGCTACTTAGGAGGCTGAGGCAGGAGAATTGCCTGAACCCAGGAGGCGGAGGTTGCGGTGAGCCGAGATCGCGCCATTGCACTCCAGCCTGGGTAACAAGAGCGAAACTCCGCCTCAAAAAAAAAAAACCTGCATGTTCTACACATGTACCCCCAAACTTAAAGTATAATTTTAAAAAATTCAAAAATATGTATTTTTGGCTGACTCACTGTATAATAAAGGAAAACTGCTGGATACAAACCCAATAAAGTGTTCAATACCAGCATGCATACATAAATGTGCAAGCTATCTATCTCTTTTCAGGCTTTTTTCAATGAGTACATGTGGGCACATATATAATAGAAGAAAAGTTGGTGAGGAAGTTATTTCTGAATCACAGGATTCAGGGTATTTTTATTTTCTTTTTAAAAATGTTTCCAAAATTCACCCACCCATCTGCACACTGATACTCTCTTTACATGTCTGCATATTTTTCACATTTTTTACAGCAAATTTATATTACTTTGTAACCATGCAATTAATTTTCTCAGTAATGTTTATAATTTTTACATCATTTTCTTTGAAGATCTACAGGTTTCCCTTATGTTCATTATGTTGCTTTGAGTCTATTTGCTTTTTCTGAATCTCTGCCATAAAACTAAATGCAATGAAAGGGTTTTACTAATTAAAAGACTTTCATGAAAAAAAAATACATTTTTAAAAATCATGAAACTCTTTGTTCAATGGCTTGTCAGGAAAGATTGGTAGCCTTCCCTATGACAGGATAGGACAATATTTATAAACCAACAACTTAAATGCAGAATTATCTTCTGCCTTTAGTTAATACTGTCATGCCATTCCATAGTGCCATCAGTGATAATATTGGAGAGCCATAAGATGGAATACTCTATAGTTATTAGGAAAAATGGGGTAAATCAGCATCCTCACTGACTGGGAAAGATGCTCATGAAACACTCTTAAATAGAAGAAAAAGTTACAAATCAGGATTAAGTCTGCTCACATGTTCTTAAGAAATTGTTTTGTATATATGTTTATAAACAGACAGAAATCCAAAAAGACATATAGCAAATTGCTCATAGTGCCTATTTCTTAGGAGTAGAATTGGCAAAGCTGTTGATTTTCAAATTATTCTGCATTTTTGAAATGTTAAAAATAAAACGATGTACATATTTTAAATATGTCCATCTACTCAATGTTTCTAAGCATTCCTTTCTAAGATTCCAACAACTATTGATGCACGATTTCTTTCCCCAGAGCTCAGACATCAGATCAAGGTCACTGTTATCTTCCCAAGAACATGCAAAGTGACATATAGTAGGTGCCAGTAAATAATTTTGAATGAAAGAATAAATATATCAAAATTATATCTCCTTTTTAAAGGTTTAAAAAAAAAAACCTACCAAATTTTTCTTTATATATAGTTTGAGAAAAAATTCTTGTTTCCCAGAGAACTAATGACAGAAAATGCACATTCACACATACAATACTTTTTGTTTTTCAAACTTTGGGGAATGGATCCATAGTAAATACTCCTTCTCATACATTCATCTACTTTATGTTTTTTTATTTTTCAATATATTATCAAAAATCCTGAGGTGACATCTAAACTACTTGCCTCTTCAGCTTACTGGCAGAGAAAACAAAAGCTCAGCTGGAGGAGACTGAAATGGAGGCACCTACTTTCAAGCCCAGACTTTAAGAGAGGTAAACCACATACCTAAGCCTTACTAATAGATTCCAGAAAGAACATCTATGAAACTTCCCTTGATCTTTTTTTTTCTTACACAAATTTAAAACTTTGATCGCTTACAACCAAAAAGCAGTATTTAAAGAAACAGCACAGGTCACTTTTATTATATACAGCTCTGTTAGCAAGATACTACCTTGAGTAGCTGTTTAAAGGGATCACACTTCAAAAGGTAATTGACCTGAATTCTCCTTCCTGCTTTACACTCAGTGAGTCTTCCCCATGTGCAGCCCTCCCATGGATCTCACACATGGAAGAGTTACAGTGAGGTTCTGGGGAGCATGAGAATCTAGGTCACTGTGATTAAAACTAATTCAAACTTTATTTTAATACCTGTGTTTAGTTTGCTAAAAATACTCAACTTCATTGGGTGCCTAAAAGCTGACAGCCCCACTCTGGAATGAACCAGAAGTTGATTTATAGAGAGTAACACTCTAAAATGATCATACCTGTTCTGACCCCATCTGGTTGGGGATATGCTGAAATGGAATTCTGTGTTTCTGCTTTCAAAGTATTTGTTTTGGTCTGAGTAATGAAAAAAATTACAAAACACACACATCTAAAAGAAGAAACTATGCTCTAGCCAGTTGTCCTATGAGTAGCCTAATGCTATCTAATTTCTTTTGTTCATCTCAAAAAAAATCTTTTTTGTTTTTTTTTTTTTTTTTTGGCAGATGTTCACTGATTCAGTCACATTATCTAGTAATTTTCCTATTTCATATCCATGTTATTGCTTTGCCCCAATGATATAAAGTAAAACACTTGTAAACTTGTAAATTCATAAGTAAACTTGTAAATTTAAGTGCTATCTGGTAGTCATATTCTTAGGATAATTGTGCAATTGGTTAAAGTTCTTTAGAACTTACTGGAACACTGATTTAAAGTTTTAAATGTCCAACACATTTCCTAGTTGTGGAAATCCTGTCAGCACCAACTAATCATTGTTCCAAACATCTTTGGAACAAAACATAATCAACAAACATCTTTGGTACACAATTTTCCTGGGGTGTTTTTAAGGCTTTCTCCCATTATTTTGGAAAATAATATTTTTGCTATCATTTTAGAACACTTCCAGAAGCCGACTTGGCATTGAAGTTCTGACTCATTTGTAAGACCATCTGTTATAAATCACAGCTTTCTGTTCGATAGTTGGTGGACCAAGGCAGATGTTTGGCTGGAAAAATTGTTGTTACCTGAAGTTGTGTGTTAGCAAAGAAAGGCATGCGAACCAAATTTCTAACTAATATTCATATTTCTAATATGTGTCATCATATGAGCAAGTGTCCTCATTGTGTGTTCCCCAAACAAAAACATAGCCATTGTCCTTCAAATTATAAAATTAAACAGGATAAAAATAAAGAGATAGACATACAATTTCTGATACATAAAAAGGGAAATGTCTGGGGAAAGGAAACAAAAATCAAGCTCTTTGGATCCTGAGATTATATGAATATGAGCAAAAACCCACATGAAGTCACTTAATAATGAGGTCAAGAATGCTGAATAATTTAACATACCCTTGGATCCTGATTTGTAATTGTCCAAAACTAATATTTCACAAGCCACATTGCACCTTGTCACTGAATCCTATTTCACCCTCAAGATAATGTCCAAGTATTAATGGACCCAATTTGGTGAAAATTACCTAATTGGCTGCAGTCACTTCAACTTGAATGTGACATTTTGGTCTGTTCCGTAGTCACAAGGATACGTTAGAAGCCTGAGCAGACTTGCTCTTTGTGATAATTGTAGCTGAAGCTTGTGTTATCACTGAAGCTTATTATTTTGCAAGTTGTACACTCAGCTTTTTGTAAAAATTGTATTCTAAGGAAAAATCCCTGAGGAGACTGCTTTTCTCTCCTGGCTTTTCTGAAACCTTCAGATGAGGATGACCAAACAAAATGCTCTATGATTGCACATGCCACCTAAAAAATATCTTAGTATCATACATTAGACAGAGAGCCTTAAGTCTCTGTTTTCTTTAGATTGTGTGATTATTCAGTTAACCAAATTACTGCTAGCAAATGGCATTAATGAAGGGCATTCCTTGTATCTTGGGGAAATTATGTACCTCTTCATTGGGCAGGTAAATGGGGAGTAAGAAGTTAGCTTCATGCTCTATTGTCGCCTGCTCCATTTTGTGTCTAAGCATTTTGCTCATAAAAACAGTAAGCTCATTCCTGCACAGTAAGAGGGCATCGAACAGTGGCCATCTTTCTCTTGCTAGTAATACTTTGTATTTCTATTGTGCTTTATAGTTTCAGGAGGATATTCCTTCTCTCTCTCTCTCTCTCTCTCTCTCTTTCTTCCTTCCTTCCTTGTATATTCAGAGTAAATAAGATGATCCATGCCCTTTGCTGGGCACTGAAGATACAAAGAGAAATATATGTAGTCTCTGCCCTCAATAAGCTCCCTGGTTAAGAAGGAGAGAGGAAGAATAACCAGTCAATCATTATCCTGTACAGTGAGCATTCTAACCATGTGTACTACAGAAAATGCTGAGAAGACAGGAAGCCTCACAGAGAAAGTAAGCTTGTGACCAGATCTTGAAAGGTGAACAGGTGTTTACAGCTGAAGAAAGAGGAGTGAAGAGAGGGGACTGGGGAAGTTGTCACCTAAAGCAGAAGGGACAACAGATGTGAGGACATTAAGGCATGAAATATGTGGCTGAAACGGCAGGTGAGTCGAGATCACAAAGGACCTGTGTGCCTTGTCCAGGTGTCTGGAATTTGTCGTATGGTGCTTTTATTTCAGTTGTTCCTCACAGTAGCCTGAGGAGTCTGATGTTATCCCAGCAAACCAGTGTCCTGAGAAATAGAGGACCTACACTGTAGTAGGGTTCTGCCACCTACTGCCATTTGTCAACTTGGAGCAAGTCACCAGGCCTCTTTGAGCTTAGAACACATATCACCTATTTAATATTTCTCTATGCAACAATAATTTGATATAAATGCTATTGTCCTTTCAGCAACTATCTGTTACTGCATATTGTTAGTGTACTTTTCCTAGGCACTGGGTGCTATTAGCTGACGAGAGCTAATATGGCAAACAGCAATCTCCTCCCTCACTAGTGCACGTAGCCCACCACTCTGCAACCAGCCTCACCCGATGAGCACGCTCCTACACTGTCCTGAGCAGACTGTCTTTCACAATGGTGGTGTTTATTCTGCCATGTTCTCTCTTTCTGCCATTTAATTTTGCTCCGGGAAGCAGTTTTGATCCATAATGACTAACAAAAGACGTTCAAGCACTGGTGCTGGAGCAAAAAAATAGAGTGTCATGCTGGGTGTTTAAATGCAAGTGTAATAGCAGCTCAAGTGAAGTTCAAGGGGATGGTTGGAGAGAATGAAGGAATGGGAGAGGGAGAAGCCATTAGCAGACAGTTAAAGAGCAGCAGCAGTGTGACTTGGGAAGGGCACCGTGTAGAGCGGGACATGCTGGGAGGACTGCACTACACCTGTGAAAGCAGGCTGGGAGAAAACTTGGCTGGAGGGAAGCCATAACCTCGAGGAACCTGGAAAGAAAGAGTAGCCATCATCAGGCATTGTCATGATACTGAGGACATGTCTCTGCAGGGTATATGTTTTCAGGACCAAATGCAGCATGAATTCAGGTAATGCACCCTTTTCTGAAAAGAGTGCAACCCCTGGGCAAACCATGGGGAATTCATGGTTTACCAAACTACAGAGTTTAGGAGTATGGGCTCTGTAGCCAGACCATCTGGGTTTGAAGCCAGCTTTACCATTTACCAGCTGTATTACCTTGGATATTGAACCTCACAGCACCTCAGTTAATGGAAGTAACAATGCTATCTACCAAGCAGGGTAGCTGAGGTAATAGAATACTTGTAAAGTGCTTAGAATAGTCCCCAGCACATGTTAAATGCTCAAAAATATTAGTTATAATTATCTTTATTATTATAACTGATGTTATTGTTATTTAGTTTTCTGTCTCTAAAATGAGGAGAATTGACTAAATAATCCCTGAGATCTCCCGCAATGCAAACATTACCTGAATTCACTAATCCCTTTAACCCTAGGGGAAAACTGTAACTCTGAGGGGTTGATTGCCCCCCACCAGGGTTTCATGGAGAGTAAGGAGTAAATGCAAAACTGAAACTGAAACCCAAGTCAGCTGCCCACTCTCATGCCCCCCATGCTCTCTGGCAGTGCTCCAAATTGACCAGAACATAACCCAGCAGGGCCCCTTGCTCCCTAACCTCTGGCACCCTTGGAGTGGTAGAGCTTCAGACCAGCTCTGGTTTTTGTTTTGTTTTTTAACTCCTTCCATTCTTCTGTGAATCAAGAAGGGAAGTGGCAATCCTGGGTAGTGAAAGGGATTTGTGGCACTGAAGGAAATAAAATTTAGCCTAACTTTAAATAAACTAAAGAATAGTTCTCCCAGCATTTACAGCTAAAGCATCTTCTGTAGGTCCCCGTACCATAGGAGATTTGATCATCCTTTTGGGGCAAGTGAAGGGATTTTCCACCCAATTTAGGGAGAAGAGAAATCTTTAGATGTGGCCTTTTGTCTTAATCACCCTTTGGTCTTGTTTTGTGTAACTGGAATCTCAGTCATACTTCTTTCCTTTCTGGTGCAATTATGGCAATTCTTCAAGGGCCCAGTAAAGCCTGAGGAAGCAGTAGGAGGGGAGAAGAAGAAGAGAGGACATATTGCCAACAAACTGACCTATCCGTCATCTTTTAGTGTCAATTTTGGCAGAATTTCATCTGTATTCTTTCCTACACATTTACAGCCCACTTTCACGTAGCAGGGACTCTGATCTCTAGCTACTGAAATGAAGCTTTCCTCTTCTGTTTATTACCTCTCTTTTTTCTTGTCTGTGTCCATTTCAATTATTAGAATAATCATTACCCTCTTAATAGTAAAATATCTGTGCAGGGTTTATTTTTTTAATAAGTATTTTTCATTTGACTGAACCAATTTCATCAAAGGATGTTAATGTGATCACTTTAATTTGCAAAATGTCTTCCTCTTTTTATTTCTTCTACATTTGATTTTGAGCACACATTTAATAGTTTTTGATGGTTTGTGTTTCAACCTCAGCTGGACATGCAGAATAGGCTCTAGACAGTCTCAGAATTTCATTATGGCCAAGGAACCACTATTCTATAAACACTGAAAATTGGAAATTATCTCTAGAGCTGTTTGTTAACGAAGTCGAAGGCTAACCTTTAGGGCTCATTAAAATTCCACTGATGAAAACTCTCATGCCGGTCTGTCTCTCTTTCAGGAGTCTATCCCCGTGTTACAAGTGCTGGTGTGTGAAAATCGGTCTGAGCCCTCCCCTTTGCCCTCCCCTTTAATCTCTTGGTTTGGTTTAGGCAGAGATTTTTAAAGCTTATAGATTTCTCTTTCTCCCTACTCAAAGTATGTGTTGTGAATCCAAACAAACTTAAGTAGGTCTCTGAATGTGTAACTGTGACTGAGCCACCTGGACTGGCAGTCCTACTGGATCTCCCTTCCTCCATCAATAAAGGAACAGAGTCATTGGTACTGGGGATAATGAAGATGGGCAAAAAGAGGGTTACATTTTCTGTACCTGACAGTAGAAACAAACATGGAGGCAGGGGCAAGACATGACAAATCTCCAATTTACACCAGTATACAAGTAAACTGCACAATTGGTGGAATGCAATGAATTGCTTTAATGAATTTGTTTGCTAAATGACAGTTAAAATACAGCCATGCCTTTCAAGAAATCCCTGCCTGGTGACAATGGCCACTCTCCTGTCCTGCTGGCAGATGAAACCTCCCAAAGTGCTACAGCATCCACGTGCAGAAGGGAATTTGCATTCACTTTGTACCTCATTGTAGAGAAGGATACCATTGACAGCACATAGCATCACTATTATTATTGCTAAACAGATGGAAAATAATTGTTTATGGAATTTGTGTTTTAATCGCATTAATGTTTTTGGCAGGGAGCTCTACCAAGTACACAATTCAAAGCCTGCCTTTGATCTGGGCCCCTTGGGGGCATTTTCCATGACTGATAAAATGCTCCTCTGAGTTCATAGGCAAATGATGAAAATGATAAAAAGAAAAAAGTCAGGCACCAACCTCCCATTTGGGTATTTTGTCTCCTTGGAGAATCACAAGCTCGCCAGGCTTGCAGACATGCTGACGATTCAGCACACATCTCACCCTGTTATACACCCACCCAGGGCTCAATATGAACGCCCTCATCTCTCTCCTCCCTCCTTTTCCAGTTCCCTCCTCCCCTTTGCACACAAACACACACATGCTCGATGTAAGAATTCATGTGCTCTCTCTTATCATAGATTCTTACTGCCTTTTTATACGGGTCAGTATAGATGCTTTTAAAGTATTTCTCAATAATAGCCCTTACACACATTTTCCCCTCTCACCCATCACACATTTCTTGATTAGCATTATATTATGACAAGATACATATCAAAAGCCTTGCATTTAATGAAAATGAACATTCTAATTGTGAAATAGTTTGTCTTCTAAATATTCTGCCACAAATCAGGCTGAGTGCAGTGTAGTCAAGACCAAACCCTGATAACTTGACAATTTCCCTCTTACCAAGACTCAAAGAACAGAAGCTAGTGTAGAAATTTTGATAGCCAGTGAAAAAGAAAAGGTTGTATAGGTTTTTGTCTCAGAAGCACAATCCCCATCTTTCCTTCTCCTGAGAAGGTTAATCAGATACTTACCTTTCCTCTTAGAATAAAGAGAACTATGGGGGTTTTAAATTCATAAATGTATTTTTTGTTTATTTGTTTGGTGGATTTTTTCCTCTCATTCTTTCTCCTCTGCAGAACACAACTAGTAAGTGATTGGATCTTTGACAGAACAAAGGTATTTTTGATGGGCTCTGTAATCTTGTGCGCTAATGCGCCCAGTCCCCTCATTGTCTTGCTGTCTGATCCCATGCCTTCTGCCAGACAGTCACTGCGGGATGAGTCACTTTTAATGTCTGATAATCAAGGTGAATTTTCAAAAAGCTGCCATTTTGGAATTATGCACTATATCACGGTGTCAGGGAGAAGAGAAGGAAGGATGAAGGGAAGGTTAAGATAGACACCTACTGCACAGTGGGAGAACTGCAGGATACAGCCAACACCGTGCCAGACAAGATGTGTCCGGAGGGTCCAAGTCGATCAAGGCGTACATAATGAGAAGGAGACTATGTTAATTATAAATTAAAAATAACTTCTATGATAATGAAGATTATATGCACAGGAGGAAATGTCTTAGTTAAAACAGACTGGAGGGATGGAATTAAACACCAGCCATTTGGGGGTATGAATTCTGTACCTCCTGAATATATCGTGGTCCATTAAATAACCTAATACAAACTTACATTTGAAAAAGAATAGAAGTGAACTGTGGCTGTCTTCACGGATGCTGTATTGTCTGCCATCCTTATTTAAAGCAACATCAGCAAAGGGATGTTACTTAGTAAATGAATACAACCTTCCTTCAACTAGGGAGACTGATTATTTCTGGAATCATTTAAAGAACTGAACCCCCACACCCATGAAATAGAGAGGGAGATACTGGAAACCCTGGATAAACAAAGGCCAATCAAATACTCTTTCAAGGCTTTGGCAGTTCAAATATATGGCAGTCAGTGTCTTCTCTAAGGTAATTAACTGAACCCACTGTTACGTATTATGGCTTTGAAATTTTTTAAAATTATTGGCATTGTATTAAATAGTAGGGTAGCTGAAGGAAATGATATAATATGAAAATAGCCTGCCACTTTTGTTTATTATTCAGAGAAGTGAACACCTATAAATAGAACCAGGATATTTTGACTAGGGAAATGCTGTCCTCATTACAGCTGGGAGATGCTGGAGCGATTTAAAGCCAAAGCTTCAAAGCTTTGTCCTGCTTTATAAAAGCACGAGGGTTTTCATGGCTGCTTCAGTGGTCTGTCAGAGCCTGCAGGTGCTTTATCTGTCCTGGAGGAAGAAGGAGAGACATTTCTGAGAGTGCTATTTTATAACTGTGATGAATACTTACATATTTCCTCTAACAGAGGTGTTTAAATACCTACATATCTTCTTCAACACAAGTTATGTTTGGAGGTTATTATCCCTTCATGAACTCCTTCAAATAACCTTCATAACCCAAGTTAACTAGTCCATCCTCTCCTTAACCCCCTCCACCTTCACCTTTGACACCATCTCTCTCTATATATATGTATCTTGCACTTTCTGTCTCTCTCTCGCACACACACAAACACACACACACACACACTACCCAACACACAATTGCAAAATAAGCAAAGATAACAGAGTTACGGTGTTACTACTGTCATATTTATGTATACATAAAGATTCAAAATACAGAGAATATTTGCGATAGAAGGGAACCCTTAGAGATCTTTTAGTACAGCCCTAATTGTACTGAGACAACAGAGAAGAGACTTGTCCTAGGACATTCAGCCAGAGAACAGCAGATGCCAGGCTGGCATCCAGGTGTCTAAGCCCCAGGCTGGCCTGCTTTCTGCTATAGCATGCTATCTTCCCATTAAAAGAATTAAGTCTCTACAGCTTGGCTAAGCCATAATTCAAGCACAGATGTCACAATGGAAAAATAAAATCCTAAGGAGGCAGTAAAAATCATACGCACTTTCAACCATGATACAAAGGAATAAAATAGAATATGATATGAAATTAAGGAAAGCAAAATCTTAAGGTATATCTGTCTAACAAAATCATCTGCCTAGTCAGGAATTCTATTAGAAGGCAGAATTGTCCTACTTTTAGAAAATTTTTAGAGACTTTTGGAATTAGCCATGAAAGCAAATACTGCTTTAAAAAAATCACAATGCTTTATTTCTCTCTACATATTTTCATCTGCCATGTTAGAATAATTCAGACATATTCAAGTGTGTAGTCATTGAGATCCTGCCTAGGCTCTGTAAACTAGGGACACAACTGAAACTAGAAAGAAACCAGCATTTCCTTTTATTCTTCTAAGATCTAGGTCTTTAGCAGGTACACCCTGCTTGCTCTCTGCGCAAAAGTCTACCCGATATGACCTAGTAGGTATTTTTGCATCAATAACTTGCTTTAACCTCCTGATATGTCCTGCCTCCTGTTGGATTAATCTCTAGGTGAAATGTTCTGTGCGTTTTTATTAAAATACTTATCTGGTGCTTAAGGACCCTGAGGTTCTGGGTAAGAAACACATAAACCCTGGAGGATATCTCCTATTTTAATATTGAACCTTATGGATTTTCTTCACAAACATCTAATGACAAGAGGAATATTCTTGGAGGCACTAGATAATAGTAATGATAAACAAGACATTATTGTAAACCAAATAGGACCTTCCAGTAGCTCTACTTTTCCTTTTAAAAAGATTTAAAGAAATACCCACAGTAATAATTAAATAGTAAAAAGTAAAATGAAGATAAATGGCGAATGTGTTTTATTTAGCATCACAGGGAATTTTGGGGTAAATAAAGGAATTGATCAAAAGATTATGTATCATGTAAAAAGTCTTAACAAAATAAAAGCTGGAGATGTGGTGGTCAACAGACGATGAAAGGGTTACCAAAAAAAAACAAAAACAAAAACAAAAACAAACTGCTATTCCTTCAAGTCCCAAAACAAACAGCCTTTCCTAGTCTTCCTGATCCCATTTTTTGCTTCTGAGGAAGAAAAAATTGAAGAACATATATATGGCTGTGGGGTAAACATGGAAACATATTATCTTTGTTTTTGCCTAGAGAGCCATTAGGAGTTTTAATGGGATTCCTGTTTCGATGGTACTATTAGGAAAAATGTTTCCCAGTCTCAGCACTAATAATATTTGGGGCTAGATAATTCTTGTTTTGATTTTTTCCTTACTTTTTGAAAATCCCCTTTTTCCAGTTTTATATATATTATGCGACACCCTCTTCAGAGAATTGGCAGGATAATTATTTGCTAAATGGAGGCAGAGGAGGGGTTGTCCTATGCATTTTAGGATATTTAGCACTATCCCTGGCCTCTTACCCACTAGATGTCAGTAACACCCACCCCACAAAGTTGTGACAATTAAAATGTCTCTAGACATTGCTAAATGTCCCATGGGGAATAAAATCACCTCTGTTTGAAAACCACTAGACTAGAGCGAATGGTTCTTATTTAAGAAAATAGGCTTGGTTGTCCCATGTTTTGAAGACAACTTTTATCTATGCAACAAAGCCTGTGTTTCTGAAAATACGCTCAAAACAGAGCAGGTACTTTATGGTTCCTCATATTGCCTGTGAATAGGCCCTTCCACAGAACTCTGAAAGCTCAAGATATATAATTAAGTCTAAAGGGAAGCATATTTCAAAAAGAATTGAGCAACTGTTTACTGACATGTAGACTATAAAGAACTTAAACAAATTTACAAGAAAAAAATCCCATTAAAAAGTGGGCAAAGGATGTGAACAGACACTTTTCAAAAGAAGAAATACATGCAGCCAACAATGACATGAAAAAAGTCAACATTGCTGATCATTAGAGAAATGCAAATCAAAACCTCAATGAGATACCATCTTATACCAGTCAGAATGCCTATTATTAAAAGGTCAAAAAATGCCAGATGCTGGCAAGGTTGTAGAGAAAAAGGAACACTCATACCCTGTTGGTGGAAGTGTAAATTAGTTACCATTGTGGAAAGCAGTATGGCAGCTCCTCAAAGAGCTAAAAACAGAACTATCGTTCAACCCTGCAATCCCATTACTGGGTATATACCCAAAGGAATATAAATCATTCTATCACAAAGACACATGCATGCATATGTGCATTGCAGCACTATCCACAATAGCAAAGACATGGAATTAACCTAAATGCCCATCAATGGTAGACTGGATAAAGAAAATGTGATACATGCACACCATAGAATACTATGCAGCCATGAAAAAGAATGAGATTGTGTCCTTTACAGGAACATGGATGGAGCTAGAGGCCATTAGCAAACTAACACAGGAAGAGAAAACCAAATACCGCATGTTCTCACTCATAAGTGGGATCTAAATGATGAGAACACATGGACACATAGAGGGGAACAATAAACATTGGGGCCTATTGGAGGATGGAGGCTGAGAAGAGGGAGAGGATCAGGAAAAATAACTAATGAGTACTAGGCATGATACCTGGGTGACAAAGTAATCTGTACAACAAACCCCCATGACACAAGTTTACCTATACAACGAACCTTCACATGTACCGCTAAACTTAAAATGAAAATTTCTTTTAAGAAGAAATACAGAGTTGGCCAAAATCAAGTAGATTCAAAACCAACTACATTTTTATAAGAGATTTAATGCCAAAAAATAAATTTTTTGAAAGACATTGACCTAAATAAATGGAAAGACATCCCATGGTCATGAATTGGAAGACTGCATCTTGCTAAGATTTCAATCCTCCTCCAAAGAGCGACCACCTAGAATGGTTTTTTTTGTTTTTGTTTTTGTTTTTCTGTTTATTTGTTTTGATGTGACTATTTGAGACAAAAATGGCCCAGAACTCCTAATCTTCTATGGAAAGCAGGCCAAGCCACAGTGCAAAGCATTTTTTTCAGTGCCTTTCTTACATGTGGCCAACGAAGATAATGAGAAAAAGTACCTCCCTGAGCTATGGACAACAACAACTTAGGAAACTTCCCCCAGAGAGCAGAACCAGAGCCTGACCAAGTAACAGTTCCTCCTACCTGTAGGGGTCTCCTACCATGTCATCCCACAAAGAGTTTAGAGTTGCTGTGAATCCGTGACTGCTCAGTGATTTTCCTTCTTTCTCTTTCTAAATGGAAGCGTTTATGGTAATTACCCTGTACTTCTCCCACTATATGTTTGGCATGTGGGAACAGGTAACTTGGCTTTTAGTTCATAAGTCTCTAGATCAAGAGGAGTCATGTAGGATCCAGTGTTTTCAGTTTGAAATGTGATTGAATAAGACTTTGGGACCCGCTTAAAGAAGAGGTGAAAGTATTTTGCATATAAAAGGGGGTACAAATATCACCAAAAGAGCCAAGTGCAGTAGATTTTATTAATGTTCTCAATTATTTGCTGCCCTTTCCTGTGAAAGTATTATACATATCACTCATTTTCATTTTATTTTCAGCACCTATCCATATGGGATGACTGTTTCTTTGACATCAACCTTGGTAAGATTTTCTTTTGCCAATGAAATGTGGGTATAAGTGAGGTGTACCACTTCCCAGCAGAAGCTTACAAAGCCATATTATGGTTTGATCATTGCTTTTTTTCCCCCAAAGTGGGGGTTTCAGTCACTTTGTCAAACTGAAAACATTTAGTGGGTACTGCCAAATCAATTCAGGATTATGACAGAAGGAATGAGGGCCTTAATCTTGATTATGTCTTGGATGTGAGGCTTTTTTCAAAATAAGCCTTATTACTAAAAGCATTTCTCAATTTTATCTTTTGCTGGCTGGAAATTAAAAATAGTTACATTTTTCAATCTCACTTACAAACTAGCACGTTCCTTTGAGCTTTCTCTTTCTTGTAGTACCTTGTTAAATGTAGCCAACAGAAACTAAGACACACTAGTAACGTTCTGTTTCTTATCCTCTTCACCTAAGTTCACAGGTTCATTAAATACATGATTTGCCTTCCTGAAAAAAACATACTTAGGCACTGCAATGTTTGAATTCAAAAACAGAGAAATGTCAAGCATTTGACAAAATCTAATACCCTTGCATGATAAAAACACTCAACAAACTAAGAATAGTAGAAAAATTCCTCAACCCGAAAAAAACAGCATCTACAAAAACCCCAAAACTAATATTATACCTAGTGATGAAAGTCTAAATGCATTCCCCCTAAGGTCAAGAACCAGACAAAACATCCACTCTCATCATTTCTATTCCACCTTGTATTGAAGATTTAGTGAGGACAATGAAGAAAAAAAAAACTGAAAGCATCCAGATTGGAAAGAAGGAAGGGATACTCACTTTATGTTTAGATGGCATGATCTTGTATGTAGAAAATCCTAAGCAATCCATAAAAAGGCAACACTCGGCCAGGTGCAGTGGCTCATGCCTGTAATCCCAGCACTTTGGGAGGCTGAGGTGGGCAGATCACGAGGTCAAGAGATGGAGACCATTCTGGCCAACATGGTGAAACCATGTCTCTACTAAAAATACAAAAATCAGCTGGGCATGGTGGGGCTTGCCTATAGTCCCAGATACTCGGCAGGCTGAGGCAGAATCGCTTGAACCAGGGAGTCGGAGGTTGCAGTGAGCCAAGATCACACCACTGCACTCAGCCTGGCCGCAGAGCAAGACTCCATTTCGGGGTGGTGGGGGGCGAGGAATGATTACAACTAGTGAACAAATTCAGCAGTGTTGCAGGATACAAGATCAATAGGCAAAAAATGAATTGTATTTCTATGCAGTAGCAATAAACAATCCAAAAATCAAATTAAGAAAACAATTCCATTTATAATAGTATTTTTTAAAACTTGGGAATAAATTTAATAAAAGAAGTACAAGAGTTGTAACTGAAACCTGCAAGTCATTTTCGAAGAAATTAAAGAGCTAAATAAATGGTCATGGATTGGAAGACAACTGTCAAGATGGCAGTATTCCCCAAAAGGATCTACAGATTCAACACAATCCCTATCAAAATCCCAGATACTTGATTTCAGGAATTGATAAGCTGATACTAACATGCTTACAGAAATACACACACACACACACACACACACACACACACACACACCACCAGAATGACCAAAATAATGATGAAAAATAGGAATGTTTGAGAACTCACACTTTCCTATTTCCAAACTACTACAAAGCTATTATAATTAAGATGGTGTGGTAATGGCATAAAGATGAGCAAATCCTTACGCTGGGTTAGGCAATGGTTTCTTAGTTATGACACTAAAAGCATGAGCAACAAACGACAAATAGACAAGTTGGATCTCAAAGTTTAAAACTTTTCTGCTTCAGTGTATACTATAAAGAAGGCAAAAGTACAACTCACAGAATGGAATAAAATATTTGCAATAATCTATCTGATAAATAACTTGTATCCAGTATACATGAAGAAGTATTATGACTCAACAATAAAAAGACAAATAATTTAATTTTTAAATTGGCAAAGGATTTGAATAAAAATTTATCCAGTGAAGATATCCAAAGGGTCAATAAGCATGTAAAAACATGCTCAGTATCGTTAGTCATTAGGAAAATAAAAATCAAAACAACAAAGTTGTCAGTGGGTCAATTCAGGTTCTTGACTTCATGACACAAAAGAATTTGAGAGCAAGTTCAAAGTAAAATAGGCAAAGAAGTTTATTGCAAAGCAAAAGTACACTCTGATTACACTCTGATAGCAGGCTGCTCAAGAATAAGACAGCCCCATGTGACACTGGTGAAATTCCCTTTATTGGAAACTTATATGATTATTCATAAGAGGGTGGGGTTGGGTGTTGCTGTTAAGCATGTTGCAGGTAGTCTTCTGAGTGCACATGCCAATTGCTCATACATCATATGTCTCATTAGCATCTTAATTCTCCACCCAGGGGTGTGTTTTTTACTAGTATAATGAGCACAGGTCAACTTGGAGACACTAATCATGAGTTTCTGTGCTTGCATGAATTTGGGGATTTTCCTTTCTGTTCATTGCCCTCCTTGCTGCAGGATGTTTTAATCACAAGTCTCAGGTAGTTTGTGCACTGTTGGATGATTTTTTTCTCTCTGTCTGTTTAGCAATTTGTTCTCCTTTAAGGAAAGCTATGACAACAAATGCTGGTTAAGATGTAGAGAGATTGAAACCTTCATACATCGTTGGTAGGATTCTAAAATGGTACAGCCACTTAGGAAAACAGTGTAGCACTTTCTCAACATGTTAAACATGTAGTTACCAAATGACCAACAATTCCACTCCTAGGTTTATAACCAGGAAAATTGAAAACATATACCCACACAAGAACTTGTACATGAAACCTCATAGCAAACTTATTCATAGTAGCCAAAAGTGGAAAAAACCCAAATGTCAATCAACTAATGAACAAAAAAAATATGGTATGTCCATACAATAGAATATTATTTGGCCATCAAAAAGAATGAAATACCAATACCTAGTTAACAACATGGATAAGCCTTGAAAACATCATGCTAAGTAAAATAAGCCAGCCACAAAGGCCACGTATTGTATGATTTGCATTATATGAAATGTTTAGCATAGGCAAATCCATGGAGATAGAAGATAAAGTAATGGTTGCCAGGGATTGAAGGAAGGAGGGAATGAAGAATGACTGCCAATAGATACAAGATTTATTCAGGGGTGATAAAAAAGTCAAGATAGCGGTGATAGTTACACATCTCTGTACACGTTGTGTACATGTACTACAAATCATTGAATTGTATACTTTAAAGGGTTGAATTCTGTGGCATCTGAATTATATCTCACTAAAGTTGTTGTAAAAACAGAAATAATGAAGGACAATAATATTGGTAATTATTCTTACTAGTTACCAACCTATCACAAAGATGCTGTATTCCATTCAATCTCTTCAAAGCATTTTCCTGTTGCATATTTGTTCAGGGGATCTAAATGTGTCCAAGCCCAACATAGATGTAGGATGACCCACTCTTCTGAAGATTTAAGCCAAATAGAGTTCATTCTTTTCATCCATTATGATTTGCTTTTTTATAATCACCTCTGTACTCACTCAAAATGGTTATTTCTTAATGACTTGATTTACTTGAATAAGAGTAAAGGAGGTGGTTTTGCATTAGGGCTAGGGGTATTGGTATTTGTATGTATAATTTTTGGTAGAAGGTAATTGTCCTAATGAAGAGTTTTTAATCTAATCCCTTACCATTGAGGGGTTCAAGTGCATACTGGACTACAGGTAAATTAGACTTTAATTTTCCCTTTAGCAACTTATAGAAATGATTTACCTTAACATTTTTAGAATCACTTTACCAATATAAATGACTTTGTAAGTGTTTATGTTTTCTGACAGTTCTGACAGAGTTAATCACTGTCTCATCTGTACACTGATACCTTGTATAAATTCCTATTTCTGCATATCTCCTGCCATTCTGCATCGTTTATATATGACACTGGACCATAAAAACAGAGACAGTGTTTTATTAACTTTGCATCCCCAGCACTTAGAACACGTTCAATGCATGTTTGCTGACCAGAGCTCCCACTTCCACAGGATTTGTTTTTCGTTGCTTGAAGGCGATCTCCCTGAAGTCTTCACTCCTCCAGCCTCCCACGTCAGTCCCCTCAAATTAAATTTTGATCTATAAATTAATACTTATCCTCTTCATGCACTATGTCCATTTTCTTATTTCTAAAGTTACTACTAACCATTATTTCACCAAGGGCTATAATGAGAAACAGCCCATGACAGTCATGCTAAATGTGTCTTGCCACAGGGTTTCAAGCCACAATATGAGGACAGCTTATCTGTAAACAAGATTTTAAGAGATAAGAAATAAATACCTCTGTTCATTCTTTCTTGTGACTATCCCTGCTTTACCAACCTTTCTAAGCCTTTTTAACCTAAAACAACAGTGAATCTGAGAAGCTGAGATCTTCCTTCTGATGTTTAAGCACAGACTATGCGTGTCTCTTCCAGAGAGAGATGGCTGCCCTTGTATTTAGAAAAAGGACAGCAAGAAGCCTGCCTATAGCTTGTGCTTGACGGATATTTATTGTTCAGCAAAACCTGCCCTATCACTAGTGTTTCTGTCACTATGGCTATCAGCCTCTCAAATCAGACATCATGATAATTGATTGAGATCTGAAAGGCATGGAGGGACATTCTCTATGGTTGATTGAAAAATCCATCACTAAACAATATAGTGAACATTACAGTCACAGCGTATATATTCTCTGATGAGGGCTTTTAATCCATACAACCATTGTTTTTCTAGAGACCAACTTGGAGCTCAGCAGTTTGATAGGTATTTTCTCATGAAATGGTGTCAACTTGCCCTGACCAGAGATAGAAGTTCTCCAAGACCCAAATAGCCAAAATGTTTCTGTCTTTGAAGGAAAAATCCAAGAACTGCAGTTAATGAATTGCTGTCTTTCCAAAAGTATATCTTTGTGAGGAAAATGTTTCCCATCTATCTTCAATAAATGCTTTAAAACAGTGCTATTCAAAGTGAGGTCCCTGGACGAGTTTACTGGTTTGTGATACAATAAATCCAAAAGTTAAGAATAAACACTTCGAAAATTTTATAGCAGCATGACAGAGCGATTATATATCTGTGCAATCTCATCATTAAAAACAGGCCTTTGGCCAGGCATGGTGGCTCATGCCTGTAATGTCAGCACTTTGGGAGGCCAAGGTGGGCGGATCACCTGAGGTCAGGAGTTCAAAACCAGCCTGGCTAACATGACAAAACCCCATCTCTAAAAAAAAGAAAAAAAAAAATTGGCCTTCTATTTTATATTTCTTTGACATTTCATTTTTAATATTAACTTCATTGTGTTTTACAAAAATATTACTCCATCATGTTTGAATATTTTTTAAAAACTGGTCTTTAGCACACACAGTTTGAGAAACACTAATCTAAAACACTATGGCTCATTTCTACTTGTTTGCTAGTCTTAGTTGTCTTATTCCAAATTTAGGCTTCCTTCCATCTTAAACTCCCTGCCATTTTCTCTGAACATGCAAAACTTAGACTGTTTTCCCTTCTCTAACCTGCAGGCAGTAGATGTATCAAAGGTTCGAGACACTAGTAACCTCAACTAAAGCCACTCATATTTGGTGGTTCATTGTGGTCATGAAACTGAAAAAGCCTCCTTTTAGAGACTGTAGTGATGTATTTGTCATTTTGAGAGGAGAAAAGTTTGTTCCTGTTGGTTGTGACTTTGACTCTTGGAATTATCAAGCTATCATAGGCTTTCGTAAATGATCCTCTGCCTGTCACGTTCACAAAGACCATGTGGCCCTCAAGACACTGGAGAAGTTCATCTTAATCTTCTGTGCCCTTCCAGCTACCCCTACATCATCTCTGCACAATCCAATCAATGTCTGTTCTCCACGAGTATTATTTAAAGTGAACTGATATATCATTCATTGTTATATTTCATTTGATTCTCAAGCCAAGCAGTCAACCTGTCTCCAGGAGAACTATGTTTAACTGATTATGTCTTAACCTATGACATCATATTTTTTAAAGAACATGATTTGAAGACATTGATATCTATTGCCATTTACAGCTCTTTTTCATCCAGATTGATTATATGCTTATGACAGGGATATGAGTAATGGAATGGAGGGAGCAAGACCAGAATCAGAGAGACCAGTTGGGAGGTCACTGCAGAAACCCAGGCAAGAAATAATGAGGAGCCCATCCAGGGTTGTGACAGTTGAAGAAGAGAAGGGATGAGTGTGAATGATACCTAGGCGTTAGAACATCAGGATTTGCTGACTAATTAGATGTGGGAGTGAGAAGAGGGAAGTGTTGGTGATGACTCCCAAGTTTTTAGCTTGGGGTAACAAACTGGATGATGATGATATGGGAAGTTACGGCAGGAAGCGCAAGTTTGGACAGAAATAGTTGGGAAAGTGGGGATGGATCCAGCTTTGAGCACACTGAGTTTTTTATACCTGGACCATCTAGGGCATTGGATAGATGAGTCAACTTAAGAGAACGTTCTGGTCTAGAGATTTGGATTTTTGAAGTCATGGACATATGAGTAATTAAAACCATAGGATTGAGTGCAATATTTTAAAGTATGTTAGAGTCTTCTCAACCTATTCAATTTCCCTTTAAATGTAAGTTTTTTATAGTTGTGGTTTCTCTACCTTCTATGTGACAAAATGGGATAACCTGGTTATATCCTGATGGTTTGTGTATGAACACTGTGGGATCTTAGGAAAAGTGAAGCTAATCAGACAGGTCAGTTTAAATATTTCCTAAACTTGGAACTCTCTTCTCCTAGTGTAGTCCAGATTATCCAGCTCCCCTATGCCTAGCTCCTCATTGTTAGTAAAGGCACACAGATGTATGTGTTAGGATTCTACGTGTGTTAGCCCATTTGATTTAACTCAATCATCACATGATCCCCTAAGAGGTATTGTTAAACCCGTTTACAGATGAGAAAATTGGCTTCAAGAAATTACATGGATGAAAAGTAACTAAAGTCACCATCCTTCAGTAGTGTGTACCTCCAGCCCTCTGGTAATATGTGCTGTTGGACAGCAAAATTTTCTAGGCCCTACTTTGTACTGGTCACCCCAAGCACTGGTACCTCTGTTTACCTCAACCAAATCAGGCACTGCAAAAAAATAGCCAATTTTTATAGTTCAAAAGTTGGCTTCTTTAGCTGCATTTCCAAACACAAACAGCAAACACTAACGGACACAGGAGAGACAGTTGTCTTTCAAATAAATGTCTTATGATTTTTTTGCAATAAATCTTACCAAGGGTTCATCAAGAAGCCTAGACAAAGGACTGAACAGACACTTCTCAAAAGAAGGCATATGCATGGCCAACAACCATATGAAAAAAATACTCAGTATCAATAATTATTGGAAAAAAGGCAAATCAAAACCACAATGAGATACCATCCTGTTATACAAAAGTCAAAAACAAAAAAACAATACTGATGAGGTTGTAGAGAAAAAGGAATGCTTATACACTGCTGTGGGAATGTAAATTAGTTCAGCCCTTGTGGAAAGCAGTTTGGTAATTTCTCAAAGAACTCAAAACAAAACTACCTTTCAACCCAACAATCTCATTACTGGTTATATACCCAAAGGAATATATATTGTTCTACCATAAATGCATATCCACACATATGTTCATCGCAGCAGTATTCACAATAGCAAAGACATGGAATCAACCTAAATGCCCGTCAACAGTAGACTGGATTTTTAAAAGTGTGGTACATACACACCATGGAATATTATGCAGACATAAATAAGAATGAGATCATGTACTTGACAGCAACATAGATGAAGCTAGAGGCCATTATCCTAAGCAAACTAACACAAGAACAGAAAACCAAATACTGCATGTTCTCACTTATAAGTGAGAGCTAAATAGTGAATACACATGGACATAAAGAAGGGAACAATAGATGCTGGGGCCTGCTTGAGGGAAGAGAGTGGGAAGAGAATGAGGATCAAAAACTACCTATGGGGTACTATGCTTATTACTGAGTGATGAAATAATCTTTACACCAAATCCCCGTGACACCCAGTTTACTCATGTAGCAATCCTGCACATGTACCCCCCTCAACCTAAAATAAAGTTGGAAAGGGAAAAAATATATATAAAAAGTATACAAGAAAAATATTATACACATCTGTAGAGAAGTAAGGAAAGAAAGGATACAAGAAAAAAAAATGAAGCCTAAAAATAGTCATCCCTTTGACCCAGTCATCTGCTTCTACGAAACTATCCTAAATAAATCAGAGAGGCACCCCAAATCTATTCATAGGTTTGTAGATTTAACAAACAGGTTTTGTGAGCATTTAGCAGTACCAGAGGCTATGCTGGGGACTGGGACTACAGCTGTCAATGAGATACAGTCTCTGTCCTGTAAAAGCTCACAGTTCGGCTCTGTGTTCCCCACAGTGATAGAGAACTTGACCAGGTATCCTGGAAACAAGAGATAAGAGTGTCTCAGCATCCTGGGGCAAGGGTGGCTTCCTGGATGAAGTGATGGGCAGATGGAGTTCGTTGTAGGTGTTAACCTTGGGAAGATAGGAGTTAAGGACCTTCAAGACAAAAGCAACAACATAAAAAGATCCTAAGAGAATAAACTGCATCTGGATCTTTCAGGAACACGCAGTTTGGAGGTATTGTACACCATACTCAGAGCCTTCCTTTTACCCAGTAGGTGAAAGTTCCTCCCAGTGTGTTCAGAGTAGCCTTAGCATTCCTCAGAAATGCATTAGGGGTCAATGTCAACAATGGTGGGATAAGGGCTGGGAATTTGTCCAGGCTCTGACCCCACCCCTGCCACAACCCAAGTTCCCTGGGAAGTTTTCCTTAAGATATTTAACAAAAGATTCCCACTTCTGAAAAGAAAGTTTGAAAACCTTTGATGGAGAGCTACAGAAGATTTCAAGCACAGGAGTAAACATAACAGATACACATTTCAGGAAGGTTACCCTGGTGCTATGGAGAAGATATTTCATCTTGTGTTTAGGTGTTTGCTTATAACTGGAAACAACCTAAATGTCCGATAATAAGAATGTGATAAAATAGTAACAATAAATAGCTACCATTTATCAAGTGCTCATTCTGTGGGGGCACAATGCTGAGTATATATATACACCACATCATTTACCCTTGATAGAAACCACATGCGGTGAATATTATCAATATTTTGCAGATGTGAGGACTGAGGCTTAATGAGGATACGTGGCTGGTTTTGCATCACCTAGCTGTTAGAGGGGTGGGGTTGGAATTCTATCCCACAATCTCTCTGACTCTTAAGGGCATACCATTCTACATCCTGAGCAGTAATAAATCCATGTGGAATAATGTTATATGGCCCTTTGAAATCATATTTTCAAAGACTATTTAATAATATGGGGAAAATATTAATAGAATAATATCAATATTTTTAACTCAAGTACAAAAATATATATTGAATAATCCCAATATTATTAATCATGCTAAAATGTTAAAAATATTTATCACTAGGTAATGAACTATAGGTAATTTTAATTTTCTTTCTTACACTTTTCTTCCAAATGTTCTAGAATAAGCATGTGTCTCTTTAATCATCAGAAGCATAACAAAAAGTTATGAAAAGGATTCAAGGTGAATTGCTGTCATCAGTCATTCTTACCCTACACTCAAGAGGAAGGATCAGTTCTTTAACATGTCTTTCAGAATAACAGTGCAGACTATCCCATGTGCAAAATGTAAGGGAAATCATCATGCTAATTATTAGCCATATAACCTTGAAGTTAATGTCTCTGAATCTCAGTTTCTTACCCTATTAAATGAGGACATTAAGCTAAGTAGTCTTTACAATTCCTAAAAACACTAAATTTTATCTTTTTTTTTTTTAGTGCAAATGAAATCAGGCAGGGGGCATAAAAGAAATATATTAAATTCTTCTTGGTTTAGTTACGTTTTCATGAGCATTTAGGGAGGGTCAGTTTTTTATTAGGTCTCAGCTATTTGGTAATATGATAATATGCTCAGATGCCTTTGACATCCAAGCAATGCTAGTTACGTTCATAAAATTTTTTCTCATCTTCACTAAGACCTTTTTAGGTGAGCATTATTATCCTAATTTTTGCTGATGGAGATCAAAGGGTTAAGGAACTCACAAAAGGTCTCTCCTGACATGTTGTGGTCAGATTGAAATCCAAATGCTTCTTTGTGAATCTCTAGAATGTTGTTAGTTCAGATGTGGAATTGTTTGTTTGTTTATCATTTCAACCACCTTATGTACCGGTTACCAAATAAAATACAGTTTCTGCCCTCAAATAGTTTTTGTTCTAAGAAAGAGACAAAATTCTTACAAAGAAACAATTCTGCAATTAAAATGTAAAATGTAAAATGATATATAATGGGGACAAATGGAAGCTTTTGGCAATTTCTCTGTATCCTTTAGTAAGAAGCAAATAAGAGGACATTATTATAAAATTGCAAATGGGGGCAGAAACAGTCACTTGTCATTAGTGTCAGGGTCATTTTAATGAAAATTAACCCCAGAGATGCTTGACTAAGCAGTGGAAGCCTGCGCACCACTAGGACCTTGACAGAACCAGGGCAGTTAAATCTTTCCTACCTGCACATGAGCTTAAGAGAATAAATAATTACAAAGCTACTGGCCATACTAATTGCTGTAATTATTATCACTGGAAAAGCTAGATAATACTTATGAGGTATTGAAAGATAACCGCAGCCCAGAATAATCTAGTAACCAAAGAATTCCCAGAGGAATACTCAGACACTGCTCACAAAGCCTGGGCCAGTCGGATTAGATAATAAAGCATACAAATATGTAGCTTGACAGAGAGGATGGATTCCATAGCATACATAAGGTGTAGTCTCCAGCTGGGGATGACCATGTTCAGTGGAAATAAAGCACTGATAGGAAGAATTGGCTAGAGAATCTCAGAAAGTAGTGTTTGATAGCTAAGAGACACTTTGGCTTCTGAAGACTATTGCTCAGTGTGTGTGCATCAGGTATAAGAACAAACTGATTTTTCGTCTGCAAACTAGATTGATTTCTTCAAATTTAACTACACACCTAGCATCTATGGGCTATGTGAAGAGGGTTATGTCCAAATAAAAGCTTCTAGTATTTCGTGGGGCTTTAATATTATTATTATCTTTAGAGACAGTCTCACTCTGTCATCCTGGCTGGAGTGCAGTGACATGATCATAGCTCACTGTAATCTTGAACTCCCAAGCTCATGTGATCTTCCTGCCTTAGCCTCCTGAGTAGCTGAGACCACAAGAGTGCACCACCATACCTGGCTAGTTTTTGTTGATGTTTGTTTGTTTTGTAGAGACCCCACGTGGGATCTCGCTATGTCACTCAGGCTGGTCTTGAATTTCTAGGCTCAAGTGATTCCACACCCCTTACCCCCCACCCCACCCCCACCACCACCTTGGCCTCCCTAAGTGCTGGGATTATAGGCATAAGCCACTGTGCCAGGCCAGTGGGGGGCTATTGAATTCTTAATTTTCCTGCTGTCCTGAGATGAAAGAGTGACCCAAGGTGGTAAACTTGACCTCAGAGACTAAGTGAAATAAGGCATCTTTTGTGTGCCTTCCATGCACCATTTGGGGTGTGGGGAGAGCACAAGGCTTATGCTGCTCAGGCACTGCTTCTCTGGTAGGCTCTTCTTTCAGGTGGTTAAAGAAGTAACTATTGTGAAGTGTCCTAATTCTTTGAGGAATGCTGATATATTTGTCCAGAGCTGAGCTTCTGGGCAAAGTATGCTGGGGCAAAGAACACTGGACCAGAAATTGGGGAGATGGCCTCAGCTCCACCACTGTCTCACAGGTAAATTAATCTATAGGTACTATTAATTCTTCATTATTAAAGACAGAAGTACATGTTTGTTTATATAAGTAACTCAGAACAAATAATGTGTCAAAACACAAATTTTATTATGAGTAGAGTATAACTAAATTTAAGAAGCCCTTACTATGTGCAAAGCACAGATTCTGTCTGAGACACAAAGAAGGCCTGGTTCACATCTTTAGGGAGCCTGGAATCTCATGAGGCAACAGACCAGTACACATTTTGTAACCAATTGAGGTATAAGAGACAATATGAGAATTGCTATGAGCAAGTTTATTCAGTCACTCAACAAGTATTTGCAGGCATTGTGTGAACTCTAAAAGTAGATTACTTCTCTCTGAGGCAGGCGAGGCAAGGTCACAGAAGCTTTATGGAAGTGAGCATTTGGGCTGGTCTTTGAAGAAGAGGTTAAAATTTGTCAGGCAAAGCAGAAGGGAGGCAGGTGTGACACACACAGGTCATGCAGGAGTCAAAGGCATGGGAAAGTATAGGGTGTGCTTGGGAAATAGTGAGTAGCTGGGTTGGGCAAGAATCAAAAATGTGTAATTAGAAAAAGGAGATAGGGAGAGATATGCCTGAAAAGATCAATTATGGCCAGATTCCAGGTGGCAACGCTGAGAAGATTGAACTTTATTCTGTAGACATCAAAGTCCTGGGGCAGAGAAATCACGTGGTTTTATCTATACTGTAAGACAATATGGCAGTCAGTAAAGTAAAGGAGGAGAAACTGGAGGAGAGGAAACTCAGGAAGAGGCTCTCACAAGAGCTCAGACAAGAGATCCAAATTAGGGTGGAATGGGATGGAAAAGAGAGATGGATATAGAAGACATGGAGGAAGAAGAATTCACAGAACATGACACAGATTTGGACATGAGGCTGAGGAGAGGACAGAGTTGCTGATGAATCTTCTAGAGTGTTGCCATGAGCAGCCAAGCCCTAGACAAATTTTTGAAATAGGTTGGCTTCATTTTTTGTCACCTCAGGGAGCTCAGTGCATTACCTCTCTTCTGCTGGCCAGGGTCATGTGTGTTTATTTCCTTTCCATTGTCAAATCTGTCATCTGGAAAGGGTGTGACATTTATCTTGAAGGTAAGAATTTACAGTGCTGTCCTTCCCAAGTATTTGCCCTTCAGTAGATCTCTAGGCTTTAAGGTATAGAGAAGAACCTTTAAGAAGGAAATTTCTATCCTTAGCTAGTCATTTTCCAATGTGTTTCTCTTCCTTTCAGAATAAGCTTGAAGTTTCAGAAGGTGAGTCCTGTAGCCGCATCCTCTGATAGGTTCCTGGTGCCTGTGACCATTCAGCAGCCCTCCCTTGGTGTGTCTATGAGTTTTTGTCCTTTTTCTGTTCAGGGTACTCTACTCAGCAGCTATAGCTTGTTGGCCCTTATGATTTGTGCAGGTGACCTGCTACCTAGGAAGTGTTTTATTCTCATGCTTCATGTACTTCAAACTTTGCCTTGGTCCAGCCAGATATTCAAAACACTGAATAATTTTACAGCCCAGCCACTGACTTGTCATAAGGAACACTGAGAAGACCAACTGTAAACAACTGTTAGGGCCATATCAGAACAGCCAGCTGAGTATCCACTTGGACACTGGCATCTTCTGGGTTACAACCACCTTGCAATTAAGGATGAGCCAACAGACCTGTAATCAGGAACCACACCCAGTCTTTTAAAAAACAGATTTTAAAAAATGAAAAATAAAATGCAATTCACTGCACTGTCACTGAATTTCCAAAGATTAGTAATGATAATCCACTTATACTGATCTACAACTGTCTCCTAGGCAAGGCAGGAAGGAGCCATGGAAATTCGGTGCTGTGGCATACTCCCTCAACTTTAACCTTTCTTCCTTGTGCAATGTGGAGTTTTTTTTCCCCCAGTGCCTTTCAGATGTTCTGGAGAATAGAAATCAAAGCTTCCCCACATTTCTTTCCCGGCTGCATCCCACTCCCACGCACAGCCCAGGGCAGCATACTCATGACCCAGTGGGGCTGTGTGTCATGACAGGCTGGCTAGCCTTTTATTAATACCCAAGATTATTCACTCCCCTTTTTATTTGAAAGAGTCAAATAATTTTAAATACCACCCATAAGACTACAGCTGTCCCCAGAAATGGAATTCTGATTGAATTCCTACTGCTCCTTTAGGAGTCAACTTAAATGTCACCTTTAAATAATAACTGCTGACATTTACCCAGAGCTTACTCTGAGCCAGGCACTTTGCTAAGGGCTTCTCATGGATTTCTCGTTTCATCCTTAAAAAAGAAGAAAACAAAAACAAAAACCTCTGAGGTAAGCACTAGTATTATCCCCATTTTACAGATGTGGAAACTGAGAAGTTAAATAAGTTACCAACATCTCATAACTGGTAAGTGGGAGAGTCAGCAATCTAACATCTGGGTCTCCAGCACTGTTTCATAGCAGGTATTCAATAATTGACCTGAGGAATGGGCACAGTCATTGTTTTCCTTTGCGCTGTTTTCTCTGCCCTCATATTTGCAGTGACTTGACCAGCACCTGTCTTCCCAAACTCAACAAGGCCACTGCTATATCCCCGAAGACCTGGCACCATGCTAGGCATGCTGCAAACCTGCAATAAGTATTTGTGGAAATAAGAGATAGAAGGAGGAAAGAGGGAAGAACAAAAAGCCTTTCTAGTTTGAGGCTTGAAAAATATAGTGACCCGCCGGGCGCGGTGGCTCAAACCTGTAATCCCAGCACTTTGGGAGGCCGAGGCGGGTGGATCACGAGGTCAAGAGATCGAGACCATCTGGTCAACACGGTGAAACCCCGTCTCTACTAAAAATCTAAAAAATTAGCTGGGCATGGTGGCGCGTGCCTGTAATCCCAGCTACTCAGGAGGCTGAGGCAGGAGAATTGCTGAACCCAGGAGGAGGAGGTTGCGGTGAGCCGAGATCGCGCCATTGCACTCCAGCCTGGGTAACAAGAGCGAAACTCTGTCTCAAAAAAAAAAAAAGAAAGAAAAAAGAAAAATATAGTGACCCAAAACAAACTTCAGAATGAAAAGAAGCTGAGGGCTGTCCTGATGTTAGGTTTAACATGCCAGAGTAATGCCAGACATGGTGATGAGTGCCTTTAACCCAGCTACTTGAGAAGCTGAGGTAGGAAGGTCCCTTGAGACCAGGAATTCAAGACCAGTCTGGGCAACATAGCAAAACCCAGACTCAAAAACCCCAACCAAAAAAACAAAAAAACTCCATCAGGATTCCAGCCCCAACTCTGTCACTTACTGGCCACACGACCCGCATGCATATTGCTTTACTTTGAGCCTCAGTTTCTACCTCTTGTAAAATAGTTTTCTTTTTTGGAGTTATGAAAATTAAATGAGATGACACACATGACTGAGCCCAGCAGAGTGCCTGCTACTCAATAATTGTTGTTAAGTAGGAGATACAAGGAAGAGGTTGTCATATTTCACCTTATATAGAGGAACATGTAGTCATCACTGAGATATAACATATTGCAGGAGACCAGTAACTGTTTCGAGTGATCCAACCAAATGACTATATGTCTAAACATTAAAGTATGACATATGAAGTATCATCAGGAACATCAATTTTATGTCTCAATGCCAGCTTTACTGAGATGTGTAACTGTTTATATTTATAATGCAAATGTATTGCACGATTCCTGGTCAGAAGAGTTTAAACGGCTGTTCTTTTCTCTCCTGGTTCCTCCCTCCCGAGAGTATGTACTCCTTCCCCACACTCTCCCTCCAGCACCCTTCATCTGCCTGTCACTTTTCAAAGACAAGCTCCTCAGAATGAAATCTCTGCTGTCTTTGTTTTCCTAGTTTCCATTTTGTATCCTAAAATATTCACTCCAAGTTCCGCTTGACAGACGTCCCTAATCTAATCTCCACGTCTGCTTTCTAATTTTCACAGTCAGGATAAAACAAATAGGTTGGAGTTAATTGCCGGAGCAGCGGGCCGGAGCGCTGAGCTGTGATTTATGAGCTGAGTGCAGGCGCTCTGCAACACATTTTTCTTAATTTATTTTTAATGAGTCTCTCAATTAATTTTCTTGGAAACATCTTAATGATGTTGGAGGCGGGTGTTAATGAGGTCTGCACCAGCTCCTAATTTTGCATATTTTAAAGTGCCTAATGTCATTATGCACCCTTTCTTTCCATTTTAAGAAGAGATGTAGGGGGGAGGATTATTGTTGAACAGAGAATTTTCACTCTTCATGCCTCAGTCTTTGCTTACCTTTCAGGCTTTATGGGCTTTTGGTGTTCTCAGCGCAATCACATGCTCCCTGCTCTCCTTCCCCACCCTTGCTCTCTCTAGGCTCGCTTAGGCTGAGGAGCTACAGCAGGAAAGGGAGGGAAAGGGCACAATCCCCAGGAAATTGAGAGTTCTGGGGAGCAGTCAGTGGCACCTAATGAAGATGTCCAGAGGGTACTTTTGTGAAGATGATCGACCTTTCCCAAAGCAGACAGTGAACAGGGAAAAATGCAACTGGAAGAAACAACTTGAGGTATATTGTGTTCTTACTATCTGGCCATTTGTTCAGAGCCCTGGGTCACCTGAATGTGTCTGCAGAGCCTGGGGCACCGGAACCACAGGGCTGTAGCACTGTCCACCTTACATCCGGCGAGGCCTGAAGAAAAATGCCCGAGTACTGTGTCTGAGCTCTCTCATACCTCCTGTCTCCACTAAGTCTTCATCAATCTTCATTCTGTATTTGCTAGTTGGAGCTCATTTTTCTGATTAAATAGTCATTAAATGTTTATATAGAAAATCTAGGAAATGCAAAAGAATTTATCAAATAAGGGAAAACCAAGCCCTACTGCTTAAAGACAACCTCTATTCAAATTCTGGTGTGTTTCCTTCTAGACATTTTTTTCCTATCCATGGGCTTTTGGTTTTATTTTATGCATTTGGGATGATACTGCATACCCTTTTTTCCATTTAACATTATAACATTAGGTAACATACTTCCTTCAAGTATCATTTTTAATGGCTGTTTAATATTCTGTCTAGCAGATTTGTCATATTTACTAAACCACTCCACTGCAGCTGGGCACCTAAGCTAATTCTCAAACTGTTATTGCAGATACCTGGTGATGAACATCTTTGTACTGAAAGCTTTTTTAAGAAATTAGACACTAGTTCCTTTGGAATAACCTGAGGTATTATTGATTTAAAGAGTATAATTCTTTTTGAGGCTCTTGATATATATTTCCAAGTTACTGTTCAAAGAGTTATATCAGTTAATTTCCACCTGTAATACATGAGTGTATCTGTTTCTTCAATCTTGTGATATTATGGAGTATTATACATTTGTTTAAAAAATTTGGTAAGCTGGCATTTTAAATGTATTTCTTTAATTTCTCCACAAGTCCCCTCTTTGGGTAATGTTCCAGTTAAACCGAAGGCTGCTTTCTCTAAAGAACTTTCTAGGCCATGAACCCTAACATTACTAAGACCTAGATTCTTCTGGTGCATAGCAGAATCTAAGCACATCTGTGTTATATTGGCTTATCCACAAAATAGAAAATTGAGGACGTACCTCTCCTTTGGCTTCCCTGCTTTCCTCTGTGAAGGCTGTCTGCCTTCACTGCCTTTCTGTTGATGATTCCAAATCTGTATATCATCCCTCTTCTTCTTTTCTGGAATGCCAGCCTCAAATTTCATACCATCTGGGTGTCCCACCTCCACCTGGATCTGCCAATGACCTGTCCAGCTCAGCTTTTGCAAAACTGAGTGCACATCTCCTCACTGATGTTTTCTGTCTGGAGCAAACAAGCCCCCCAGCATCAAGCAGCTCCCATAGGCACCAGACATAAGTCTTCTGCAGGGTCCTTCCTCACAGGCCCCAGTACATGCACATTCAGTCAATGAGCAAGTCCTGTGGATATACCTGCCCATGCATGCCTGGGTGCCTCTTCTCTCCCATCTCTGCAGTCCTGCTTCAGACCCATCTCTTGCCTAGACTAGTGCAGAAGTCTCCCTGCTGTCTTCTGCTTGCAGTCTTCACTTATGTGCCTTAGCCCTTCACAGTGCCAGGGCACTGTCTTTCTAACACAAGTAAAAAGTGCTACAGCAATTCTCTCCTCCTTGAATAGAGAATACAGTTCACAGTCCTCAGTAATACATCATGGTGACTACAGTTCATAACAATATATTATCTATTTGAAAATTGCTGAGCGAGTCAATTTTAAGTGTTCTCACCACAAAAAAATAAGTATGTGAGGTAACGTATATTTAAATAACTTCATTTAGCCATTCCACAATGTATACATGTATCAAAACATCATATTATGTCCCATAAATAGTTTTTACTTAATTTAAAATAATTACTTAATTTAAAAAAAATTTGCAATGTGTCATGAGGGGCTTTCAAACCATTTGTCCTCTTCAGTATATTACACATTTTTCAAATATGCCATGCCCTTTGTTGGGGTTACTTCCTAAGCCTGTGATGCCCTTTTTCCCACACCCCATAGAACAATTGCATGCAACCTCCTCCCTGAAGGTTTATTTACCACTGTGATTTCAACACACCTGGAATATACTTTGCACATGGTAGATGCCTAGTGAACTCTGGTGAGGGAGTGTAGGGAGAAGGCATCTGTAGAAATGTGTGCCCTTCAAAGCTGTTACCCACTATACTTTCTGGAATGTCTGCACATGAGGTTAGAAGTTGATATTTGAAATTTTAAAGAGCCTTTCAACTTGAGAATTAGATGTTTATATTTAAAATGTTTAAGTATTAGGCCAGGTGTGGTGGCTTATGCCTGTAATCCCACCACTTTGGAAGGCCGAGGCGGGTGGATCATTTGAGGTCACGAGTTCAAGACCAGCTTGGCCAACTTGGTGAGACCCCCATCTCTACTAAAAATACAAAAATTAGCTGGCATGATGGCTGTAATCCCAGCTACTCAGGAGGCTGAGGTAGGAGAATCGCTTGAACCTAGGAAACGGAGGTTGCAGAGATCGTGCCACTGCACTCCAGCCTGGATGACAGAGTGAGACTC
This sequence comes from Saimiri boliviensis, assembly GCF_048565385.1. NCBI lineage: Eukaryota > Metazoa > Chordata > Mammalia > Primates > Cebidae > Saimiri > Saimiri boliviensis. Next base: position 144,387,079 of record NC_133449.1, read on the forward strand.
AGTCTCAAAAAATTTAAGTGTTAAGAATCCTTCAATCTGGGGAAAACCATTTCTCAAGGCATTTCTGTTTTCTGGTACATTCCATTGATTTTTGCTGGACATTTGTTAATTTCCATTAAAGGATCTGTTGAGTGTCTCCCACTAATTCCTTGTGCTTAGGGTAGGTATTGCCAGAAAGTTCCCTAAGAAAAGAACGCAGATTTTAGCTTTAGGTGCTAATTGGTTCAAATAAGATTCTGTATACAGATGCAGACATAAATACCTAGTAGTCTTAGAGTTTAAACGGGATCTTTCAAGCATTATCTTAAAGCTAAAGGATTTTTTAAAGCCTTTTGACCAATAGCAACAACTCCACTACAACTGTGTGATTCTGGCCTTTGGCCCAAACATTCGTCAAATAAATTAATATACTACAAGTGAAGTGTTTTGGAGATATCTTTAAGCCCCAGATTTACACAGAGATCATCAGTGGAAGAAAGCAAGATGGGAAGGCAAGGATAATATCAGTAGTTTTAGATATGAGGTTGAAATGACTGGCTTTGAATATGATACATAACATTACTGTTATTCCTAGTATTGACCATTATGTTTTACAGTTTTATAAATAGTGTCATTAAACAAATTCCTTGTTTTATTTTTAATTTTAAAATTTTTCTAGCAAAGTATATTGTAATGATAGGTTTTGCTATAACAAATAACTTATCAAAGTCCTAATAGGATTTGCTATAACAAATAACCTCAAATTTCAGAGACTTAACATGATGAAAGTTTATAGCTGGCTTACACCAAGTTTAAGGTAGACAGTTTTAGTAGGATGGCACTTCTGGGCCTCTCCCTGGTGACCCAGGGATCCAGGCTCTGCTTTCCCCTAGGGCAATCTTGGTGTCTTCTGCTGGATCCTCTGTGGTGGGCTGGCCAGTGACTGAAGGGAGAGTTTATGAAGGGCCATCCTGCCTACCTCAGGGGCCATCGTGAAAGTGGAATACTTTATCTTAGTGGTATGCCAGACCTGACTCATTACAACTCTCAAGAGTCACTTGTTAAATTTTCCAAGCTAGTTTTGAAACACAGGCATTATTACAAATTAAATTACATAAATATACCATTAAGCAAAAACAAATTAAATGAAAAACAAAGACAACAGAGGTTGAGTATCCTTTATTTGAAATGATTGGGACCAGAAGTATTTCAGATTTCAGATTTTTTTCAGATTTTGGAATTTTTGCATATGCCTCAGGAAATATCTTGAGGAGTGTCCTCAAGTCTAAACATGAATTTATTCCTTTATGTTTCATATATACCATATACACATAGCCTGGAGGTAATTTTATATAATATTTTTAGTAGTTCCATGCATGAAACAAAGCTAGTGTACACTGAAAATGTACGCTATCTCAGCCACCCATGTAGACAGCCTGCGGTTGCTTGGCATCATCATCATTCCTGACTCTGACTTTGTATGCTATTGATAAACAATTGTTGTCTTATACTCATTCACACACAAGTACCCGACAGTAAAAAATGTGACATACCATTAATTCCATGAAAAAATAATGTGTTCTGGGTAACTAAGCAGCACAGTAGCATCCCAGAATACCTGCATGATCTGTGAAACAACAGCAGCAACCAACAATAGCAGGTTTTCCACCTCCACCTATGATGCTGTGTTTTGATTACAAGATTACCATGCATCGTTTTGTTGTTATTGTTGTTGTTGTTGTTGTTGTTTTAAGTAAGAAGAGGCATCAGAAGTAGCTGAAGAACCAGGAAATATGTCCTATAGGGATGAGGAGGCATTCTACTGGCTTTTTAAAATGTTTCCTCCAGAGTCATCTGCCTCATTAACAATGGTTTTTGTCTTAGAAGTCTCTCTTGGAGTTTATAAACTGACATGATTTCTTGTTTTGTTATGAATGTACCCTGCTTTAAGTGCTTCCAGAAGCTTATCACACATTTTCACCATGTTGTCTCTAAGCACTTTTTCTGCAGTGTTACAATGTCATCTTGGCCAGGCACAGTGACTCAAGCCTGTAATCCTAGCACTTTGGGAGGCCAAGGCAAGTGGATCACTTGAGGTCAGGAGTTCAAGACCAGCCTAGCCAATATGGTGAAACCCCATCTCTACTAAAAATACAAAAATTATCCCAAGTGTAGGGATGTGCACCTGTAGTCCCAGCTACTCAGGAGGCCAAGGCAGGAGAATTGCTGGAACCCAGGAAGCGGAGGTTGCAGCCCGGATTGCACCACTGCACTCTAGCTTGGGTTGCAGAGTGAGACTCCATCTCAAAAAAAAAAAAAAAAAAAACACATAACAATGTCATCTTCAACACTGTGCACCTGTGTTTTAACTGCAACCCATCAAATGAGATCAGGTGTGAGATTTTCTACTTAGAGCATCATGTCTGTGCTTTTGTCTAAGAAGCCCAGAGTAGTCAACCAGCTGTGGCTTCCTGTGCCTAGACTGGACCTCATTTTATCAGGGAGGCTTTAGTTTTTCTTGAGCTTAGGTGTGCTCAGAACCCTAGCCTTGGAAAGGCTCCATGACCACGGGCCTATTTAGAGATGTAATGAGTGTTACAGATGAAAATCCACCACAGGTTTAGTGGTCCTACGAGACTTAGTTTTGACTTTAAAAGTTTATGGCAAAAAGTGCAAATTTTAGCATATGGGGCCTGACTTCTTCTATACCACATAATTCTACTTCCTGAAGTGTGATCAAAAGCTTGTTTTATTTCAGCACTGTGTAGGAAAATTATTAACTGTGCCCATCCCTAGGGTAATTTTGGCTTGTGTACTTCTAATTAGTAATTAACATCTTTTTTGTTTAGGGATGTTCAATTAATGCTGTAGCTATCAGCTTTGCTCTCACCTGAAGGCTTGTCCCCACCACACAGGACAACCTTCCTCCTGATGAGAATGGCTGTGTGTGTCCGAAGTTGAGATGGCCTGCCCTGCCACTGCCAAAGAGGTGACAAGAAGGTGGGAGCTGCTTTGTTAGATTGTGTTCAGTTCTGTTGCGCAGGGCAACGCCCTTTATTGGCGGTATGTATGTATGAACACACGTGCTTGTTGGAACTCTTTCCTCGGCATTTGTCCCTGGCTCCAGTCTCCCCATTTCCGGGCCTGCTATGCCTGAGTTCTTCTACCCCTGCAGTTGCCAGCCACCCACATCGAGAGGCTGTTTGTTCCTATGGGTTGGGTTATCTTTGTCATGGAGATCTGGAACTTTGCACATGTCACTACGAGGGAGTTGTTTCTACTCTAGCATCTGCGATGAGGTGCCCTCTTGACCGACCCTCTCGATCACTACTCTTCCTCAAGCACTATTATTTATTCTTCCTCTGTCTGCCTGAACCAGTACTACTGTCAACATAGTGAAATGGTTCTCAAAAGCTTACCAGTGTGGACTTGGTCTGTCACAGCCATGCTGTTTACTCATACATGTATGTGTCCTGTTTTTAAAATATAAAATTATTCTTAAAATTTAAAAAAAAAAAAAGGTTTCAGATTGTGGAGTGTTTTGGATTTCTGATTTTCAAATTAGGGATGCTCAACCTGTGACTATTCAAACATCATCATTTCATAATTTACTACATTCAACTATTATCTACACTTGAGATTATTTAGGCCACTTGTATAGATAAGCAGGAAATACTATATAGCGGTAGCTACTGTGCATTTCTTCCTGACCCCATGTTTGAAGGCATCATGTTAATAGTTTGAAATAGACCATCATGGGGATATTTATACCATGGAAACAGGCAAACACTATAAGTCAGAGCTTGACTTATTGTTCTGTTGATTTTCTAGAGACTTTTTGTTTTGTTTTGTTTTTTTAAGACGGAGTTTCACTCTTGTTGTGCAGGCTGGAGTGCAATGGCATGATCGCGGCTTACTGCAACCTCCTCCTCCCAGGTTCAAGCAATTCTCCTGGCTTAGCCTCTCAAGCAGCTGGGATTACAGGTACCCACCACCACATCTGACTGATTTTTTGTATTTATAATAGAGATGGGGTTTCACCATGTTGGCCAGGCTGGTCTCGAACTGCTGATGTCAGGTGATCCACCCACCTCAGCTTTCCAGAGTGTTGGGATTACAAGTGTGAGCCACAGTACCTGGACTGGAGACTTTTAAAAGTTTTGAAGTGTTGTTAATCCAGATTAAAAGCATGTTGTGTCTATAGCCATTCCATTATGAATAGCACAAAATATTGAGAGAATATTCTTACAGTATTTGAAAACTGTTAACTGATTCAGCAAGGAAGCTGCCCACATTACTGATAAAGAATTCTGACATACGTAAAAATCAACAAAAGCATTCTGAGGGAATCAATTAGCTGTATGGAAATTACAACAGAGTGCTGTATATTTTAAAATGTAATTATAATATTAATTATAAATAACTTCCTATGCAACCCTTATATCAGCAACTTTATCATAAATTTAAATGTATATGCATATGTTTTTTCTGGAGGCCAATTGTTAAACCCTTAGCAGCATACCATTGCCTCTTCTTTTGCTTCACTGGCCAGAACTCAATCATGTAGTTTCAGCTAGATGCAAGGACTGGAGAGGAATTAGATTAGCTGTGTGTCCAAGAAGAAGAGAACCATGTATAAGAGAACACACTCATCTCTCCCCAGGAAAGACAACTCAAAGTCCTATCGAGTCTCTTCATTCTGACTGAGTCTGGAATCTCTGGATGATGCAAAGATCTCTCTGTCATGTGACTCTTCTTGGTATGGCACCTAATGAACTAAAAGAAGTTATCTTTCCTTCCTTTCTTGTTTCCCTACTACTTATACTATAGTAAAGCAAGTGGCCTGCAATAATTGCAATTACAAATTCCCTGTCAGAAAAAGAATGAAAGGGGGTACACTACAGCCACTCACTCTTAACAAATGCTGGAATCCTATGGGGCAGATCTCTGCTTGTTTCTCTGGGCCTTTGTCATTTATGCTCTACTGGAAGCAGTTAAGTGTTTTCAACCCTTTGACTCTGCAAATGTCTGAACTCTTTGTATTCCCATTTATTTCTGTTTACAAACCTGCTAATTCTCTCCTGAGTTTATCTCCTTAATAGCTTAGCAAAGGCTGCCAATAAAAACCAACACACATTACTAATAGTCTGCTTTCTAGACTGCTCCTCTAGAGCTGCCAGCTTGAGAGGAGACATAACTAGTGAGTTACCACAGGTGACAGTTTTACCACTTCATACTCTGGGCCTTTTCTTTCTAGTTGGTGCTGATGGTGTCCTTGTCACTCACTGCCTGACCATTAAACCAATGCTGCATATTTTTTTATTTTTATTAGGGCACTGTTTCACTTCCATTTCTGTATTAATCAAATCGGACAGGCAAAGCTGTGATAACAAAGAAATTCTAGCAGCTTAACACAATAAAATCATTTCTGCCTAATGTTAAGTTCATGCAGATTCTTGTCATAGGGCAACTTCTCTAAGTAATGATTCTGGAATAGAGGATTCTTCCAACCAGTGGTTCCATGTTCACTGGGACTTCCTCAGAGTACTGAACACTCAGCGAACCAACAAGCAAAGAAAGAGCAAGGAGGCCCACATGGTGTACTTTAGGGGCCAGGCCTGGAAGGGGTATATCCCACTTCCAGCCCATGGGTCATTGGCCAGGACTCAGTCACATGATCCCACTTACATGCAAGATAGCATATGTGCTTTGGTAGTGTAGAAAGAAGAGGAAGGAAAAAGAAGAGAAAGAAGAGATTGGTAAGCAGTAGCATCTATATACTCCCAAAGGGAGTAAAGGTAGTTAGTGTATTAATCCTCTTTCTGACAAAAATGAAGATCTTAAAATGCCTGAACTTCCCTCCTAACTTCTTCTACCTCTCTTCCCCGTTAGGATTTTCTAGTATTGTAGCTTCACCAACCTTTTGTATGAGCCAAGAGAGGTTTTTTTGTTGTTGTTGTTGGATGGGTGAGTGGTTGGTTTTTGTGTGTTTTTACATTTAGTGCTTACTTATTTAACCAACATGTTTCACCTATTTTGTTCACTGTTGCCTCCTGTGTCCTCTCCTCTTCTGGTATAATTTGCCTTCTTGAAACTAATTCCTCTATTCCTTCTTTCAGCAAGGGTCTAAGACAAGTAAACGCTTCATCTTTATGTGTCTGGAAATGTCTTATATAACCTCACTTTTGAATTATAATTTAGTTAGGTATAAAATTCAAGGTTGTCTATTATTTTCCCTAAGAATTTTGAAGGTTGTTCTATCTTCTGATATGATTATCCTGACAAAAGTTAGCTGTCAGATAAATGGCTATTCTTTTGGAGACAATCTTGATTTTTTTCTCTCTTTCTCTCTTAAAGCATTTATTACCTTAACCTTTCTCTGCTTTACTGTTTCTAGGTCTGGATTTATTTCTCCTTTGTTTTGCCCTGTTGGGGACTCTGTATGCTTCTTTTTTTTTTTTTTTGAGATGGAGTTTCGCTCTTGTTACCCAGGCTGGATTGCAATGGCCTGATCTTGGCTCACCACAACCTCCGCCTCCTGGGTTCAGGCAATTCTCCTGCCTCAGCCTCCTGAGTAGCTGGGATTACAGGCACATGCCACCATGCCCAGCTAATGTTTTGTATTTTTAGTAGAGACGAGGTTTCACCATGTTGACCAGAATGGTCTCGATCTCTTGACCTCATGATCCACCCACCTTGGCCTCCCAAAGTGCTGGAATTACAGGCGTCAGCCACCATGCCCGGCTCTGTATTCTTCTTTAACTTAAGAGCTGATGTCCTCCTTCAATATTGGAACTTCAATTTTCTCAAATATTGGTTCTTCTCCATTCTCTTGGTTTTCCTTTTCTGGAATTTCTATTAGACATGCACTGGTGGGTTTCATTCTGGGATTTCTCATTAATTCTCTTTCAAACTGTACATTTACCTCACTGTATAGTAGTTTTTATTATTTCTTTTGGTCTCTATTCCATTTGGCTCATTCTCACTTCAACCATGTCTAATCTCTTTCACCCGTCACTGAAGGTATATTTCAAGGACTGATTTTTATTTCTGGAATTTGTATCTTTTTTTCAATATGTGTTGGCCCTTTTTATGATGCCCTAATCTTACCTTAAGTTTTCCATTCCTTTCATTATCTTTTTGAACCTTTTAGATACATTGCTAAAGTTCCTTTTGTATTCCTCTAATTTCCATGAGTTCTTTGATATGATTTCTCCCTTTTGATGTACCTGCTGACATCTCTTATAATGTTGGATTTATTCCTGTGTTTTGTCACATTGTCAATTATCCTGTTTTGCTGAAAGTTATCTTTTGTGGGGTCCTACACATGCTCTGTATTATGAATGTGTCTTTATTTTGCATTTCCATCATTAGGCTGGGAACTCTACATTCCAGACCAGTTATTTTATGACACTTTCTAGACTCTCAGTTTCCATAGAGCATGATTAGTAATGGAATTTGGCCCCACATACATTAGGAATACTAATTTCTCACGGTTCTTTCTACCCTGTGCCTGGAGCAGGCAGCACATTAGTGCTGCATCCTGAAGCTGACAGAGTTCTTCTGACTGCACCATCTTTTCACTGTTTGCAGAAAGACTCCTTCTAGGTTTCTCTCAGCATCTACCCCAAGATGGATTAAATCCCAGACCTCAAGGCACAAATGGTTTCTGGTTATGTCCATGAGCCATCTGACAGCATGTGCTATGAATTATCTTTATTTCTGACACCTAGAATGTTAATTTTCTTGATTTAAATTTTGCCTATGTATACAATATTTAAATTTATTTTTACATTTCTTTGTGTTCTCATATCAGTCTAAATCGCCAAGTTGACATCAAAATAATATATGCAAAATTAGGTACTCAAATAGTATCAAAAACTTATAATGAAAAACAAGAGCCTACCTCTCCCCTGTGTACTGTCACAGTTCTGCTCCACAAGGGCAACACTTTCAACTCTTCTAGTTGTTTCTTCTGATGGTTACCTCCACACTTACACACAATGTTTTTGAACTGCTAATTTTTTGGCAATGTTAGAAATTATTCAGTGACTGCATATTATGGTAAATGAGAACATAGTTATCTCATTCCACTGATCACTCCTTGTTTTGGTTATATGTTCAATATTTCCAACAGGATAATTATGTTAATACTATTCACTGTGGAGCCAAGTAGTAAAATATGATTGCATTTTCTTTCCAGTGCAACTTTGGAATTTTCTGTAAGCTTCCATTTGCTGTTTATGTGTAAAATTTGCTACCTACTTATCCTTAATCTCTTCCCCAAAATATTCAACTTTATCAGTTTTCACTCAACTTTTCTCTATTAGTTACCTATCACTGTGTAACAAATTGCCCCCAAAACTTTGGAGCTTAAAACAATGAGCATTTATTATCTCACAATTTCTATGGGAAAAGAATCAGACTTGGGTTAGCTGGGTCCTCTAACTCAGGATGCCTCACAAGGCTGCGATTAAGGTGTCAGCCAGGACTGCAGTCTTCTCAAGGTTCAACCAGCAGATCTACTTCCAAGCCCACTCCAGTGATTGTCAGCAGGATTAGTTCCTCATAGGCTTTGGCTAGGGCTCTCCCTTAGTTTCTTGTCACATGGGCCTCTCCACAGGGCAGCTCACAATCTGGCTGCTGGCTTCATCAGAGCAAGCAAGTGAGAGAGCAAGATGGAAGCCAGTCTTTTTAAACCTTCATATTGGAAGGAACACCCCATCAGTTTTATCATAGTCTATTTATTAGAAGCCAGTCACTAGGTCCAGCTCAAGAGGAGGGGATTATAGAAGAAAGGACTACAGATAGCCTGAGATCACTAGAAGTCTCTTAGAAGATGCCTACCACACCTTTTCCTCACCCACTAGGGCTCTTGCTCTTAACTGGACCGGTTAATCTCTAGTCCTGCTCTCAGTTGACACCCTCAGAGTTTCCTTCACCCCTTTCTTAAGTGGATATCTGTTTCCTGGACCCCACAGTCTCCTTTCTTGGTTTACTCTCTCTCATTATAGGAAAGCACATCTGTAGCAAGTGCTGTCAATTAAAGATACTGTGAAGGTGAATGTTCTAAGCCTTTTCATGTTGGAAATGCCTTTAAATTTATATTCCCTAACATTTGGATAGATATAAAATTCAAGGCTAAAAATTACTTTCCATCAGAATTTGTAAGGCATTGTTCCATTTTCTTCTGGCATCAAATATAGCTATTAAGATGTCTGATTTTTCATTCCTCTGTAAGTGAATGGTTTTTATCCCCCCTGGAAACTTTCATAATCTTTTTTTTAACCCCAGATTTTCTGAAAATTTACAGTGGTATTATTGGGCTAAGGCCCAGTCTTCATTTATTGTGCTGGATACCCCATGCACCTTTTCAGCCTGAGGTTCATGTCCTTATGTTTTGGGAATTGTTCTTGTATATTTTATTTGATAATTTCCTGTGTCCACTTTATCTCTTCTCTTTTTCCAGAATTCCTATCAATTGGATGTTGGACCTGCTAGAATAGGAGTAAGCAATTTTTTTGGTAAAGGGCCAGACAGAAAACATTTTAGGCTTGGTGGGCCACATGTCATCTCTGTCACATCTTCTTCCTTTTTTTTTTCAATACAACCCTTCACAAATTTAAAAAGCATTCTTAGCTTAAAGAACATATAAAAACAGGCCACAGGCTGGATTTGGCACATGGACCATTCATTGCCAGCCTTTTCTAGATAGGTTTGTCCTCTATATATCTAATCTCTGCTCTCCTATTTTCTATTACATCTTGCTATAATTTCTGGAAGATTTTCTTGAAGGTGTGGTAAGCATCTTCTAAAGAGACTTCTAGTGATCTCAGACTCCCTGTAGTCATTTCTTCTATAATCCTTTCCTCTTGAGCTGGACCTAGTGACTTGCTTCTAATAAATAAAATATTATAAAAGTGATGGGGCCTTCCTTACAAAATAAGGGTTTAAAAAGACTCTGGCTTCCATCTTGCTCTCTCACTTGCTTACTTCCTATTTTCTATTACATCCTGCTATAATTTCTGGGAGATTTTTTTGATGCTGCTTTCCAACTATTTTATGATTTTTTATTTTAGAAAAAAATTTTTTTTTTTTGAGACAACATCTATCTTGCCCAGAGTGGGTGCAGTGGCAGGATCTCAGCTCACTGCAACCTGTGCTTCCCATGCTCAAGCACTCCTCCTACCTCAGCCTCCCCCGTAGCTGGGACTAGGTGCACACCACCATACCCAGCTTATTTTTTGTAGATACAGGGTTTCACCTGTTGCCTATGCTGGTCTTGAACTCCTGAGGTCAAGCAATCTAACCACCTCAGCCCCCCAAATTGCTGGGATTACAGACATAAGTCACTACACCGGGCCCTAGAAATTCTATTTTTAAACTCTAAGAATTCTTTCTTATTCTCCAATTGTTCCCTTTGCATAACATCTTCTCAAATCTCTCTAAAGAAATGGACTAGGAGACTTTTTTTCTCTTTTAAGTTAATTTTCTGTTCCCTACATTATTTCTGGGTTTTTTTTCCATGTTATTTCTGTTTGTTTATTTTTGTTTCTTTTCATTCAGAGGTTTCCCTCAAAAATCTTTGCCTTTCCCTCTATTTAAATGTGATATTCTAAACAGGGGGCATTTTCTTTAGGAGTAGGAGCAGGGCTTGTCAACTAACAGGCTTTGCTTTAAGGTTATTAGGTTGAGAATGCTTTTTGTGGGGAAGTTTAGTCCCTAGGGCCATATAGTTTACTCAAAGAAGAAACTTCTGGTTTTCCACCTGGAGGACAGATGCCTTGCCTCTGGTGTTCTGTGCATTGAGACTGGGAGGTAGGAGGAAGGCCAGTTGTTCTGTCACTGATTTTTATCCAAGCCCTTCGACCATATCGCACTCACCACCCACAGACTTAAGCCCCCAAGCTCCAAGTCAGGTTTGTTTCTTAAGACCTAAGTCCCTATGTTGCTATAAGTCTTGAAGAAGACAACTTCTTGAAAGCACCTAGCACACCCTAAGTACCTTGCAGAATGTCTTTTCCTTCAGCTTCCCTTTACTAATCTGTCTTCTAAGGTGATAAAACCATTCCTTACCATCCTTCACCAACTGTTAAAGAACTTTCTAACAAAGAATCCACTTGGCAGGGGATTATTTCTAGCCCGTTCTAGCATATGGTAGTAGATCTTGGTAATCTTGGGCTACAAGAGTCGGCTACTAGATCATTTTAGTAAAGGTGGCCATGAGACTAACTTAACATGTCATTTGTCCTGAGAACACCTGGCTGGCATCACTCCTACTATACTAGGGAAGACTTCACCTCCTCAACACTCTGTTTTGTTTTGAGTCAACCACTCGTGACCCAGTAACCATGGGAGTGAAATTGCCCCTGGTTTCCTCACAGCCTGCCAGTCTATTAAATCAAAGAAAGCTGAAAAATTCATTCTTTTTTGTCCCTGTCCAAATGTGGAAGCTGTTTAATTTCAATTAGCAAAGCTTGAAAAAGAATATTATGCCAGGAGTAATTAAAGCAGGAGGGGGTTCCTTGCTCACCTCCACTCATCCTCTTAATTGAGGATCTGAGGTGTCCCCCAGCAGGGCTGTGAAGTTTGGGTTCTGGGGAATTCTGGTGCCTGGGGCTTTGATGTAGCTCTCTCTTCAAACAAGTGACAGGACAGGAAGCACAAGCCTCCAGGAAGGATTCATTTAACTTTTTAAAGTCTAAAAATTAGCTGTACAGATCAGACTTGTCTACACCAAAACGCCAACTTGTTCACTTCAAGCCCTTGCTTTTACTCTCCATAAGTCATCTGTCTGCTTTCAAAGCTCCTCCTCCTCTCCTGCTGGGAAAGGCCAACTCCTTTCTCATTTATCAAACAAGTATTTGTTCTGGTTGACACATTCAAGTCTTTACCAACAAGTGAAGCAACCCCCTACCTGCAGCTTCATAAGTTTTACTGCATCAATCAGAATCCCAGGAGGAAACAGAATTCACTCCTAACGGTACAGATGAATCGAATTTAAGGAAAGGGCTACTGACAGAGGAATAGACGGGTATGAGAACAGCAAGGAAAGGCACCCAGAGACTAGCAACACCAAGAAGCTGTTACTACCCATAAGGTGAAAGGAACAATGGAAGGACCAGAGCCAGTGAGAGCTAGGGGAATGGAAAGGTATGACCTTCCCAGAGAGGCTGAAGCAGGGAAGAACAGGGAAGACATGTCCTGCTGCCTTTCCATCTTCTACATGTGCCTCCCATGGCCAACCAGCCAGCAGAGTTCATTGTCACTTCTCGTACATGGATCTTGTTTCCCAGCTTGTGTTTGGTCAACCTGAGGGTCAATATTCTCTTTTTTTTTCCTTTTTTCTTTTTTTGAGATGGAGTCTCGTTCTGTTGCCCAGCCTTGAGTGCAGTGGCGCAATCTCGGCTCACTGCAACCTCTGCCTCCCAGGTTCAAGCAATTCTCCTGCCTCAGCCTCCTGAGTAGCTAGGATTACAGGTGCCTTCTGCTGTGCCCAGCTAATTTTTGTTATTTTTAGTAGAGACAGGGTTTCGCCATCTTGGCCAGGCTTGTCTCGAACTCCTGATCTTGTGATCCACCCACCTCGGCCTCCCAAAGTGCTGGGATCATAGGCATGAGCCACCACACCCGGCCAATATTATGTCTCATGTTTGTTCTGTATCCCATGGGGCTTAACCTAATAGTGAGCACATGGGTGCTTAATAAATGTTCTGATTAGATTATTTGAGTATAATTTATTGTAGAAAAACTTGAGACAACATGTCTCTATATTGTATTTTACATATATTATGATAACAATGTATGGTTAGCAATGTGATATACAGATAACATATATAGATATGTACATATATACAGATAATACATAGATCATATATACAGATAATATATATACAGATATCTATATACAAAATGACATGTAGATAACAGTATATAGGATAACATATAATAACTCTGAAAATATGTGTGTGGTATCATTGTAAATTAGTAAGTGGGTCTCAACTGGAAATACAGAGATAAACCTCTTTAAAATAAAAGTAAGAAAACTGGAGTCAGTGAGAAATGACAGCTAATGGGCATGTTTGGCAGCAACTTACATATCACACAAAGCCAACCTACCTGGGATGGTTGGAGTAGACATGCTATGTATGTGACTTTCTGAACACAGGCACTATTTAAGGGCTATATAGGTGCTCTTCCTTAAGAGGTTGAGTGATGGAAGACATGGCATTTCTAGGAAGGAGCCTCACCAGCGCTGAGTGCCCAGGCCTGCTGGCTATGTGGAGTCTATTTAAGAGCAGAGGTGTGTGGAGGAAAGGGAGCAGCACTGGTGAAACATGAAACGAGGAGTCTAGCAAACAGTTTTCAAGCTCAAAAAGTATTTCATCACTCTTTACAACTAAAATTCTGCAGAGTCTTAAGTCCTCTGTTGTGAGCACTGCACTAATCAGATGGGGACCAATGCAAGGATGTGTCACTGTGCCTCAGCCAACTCACCACCTGCCCCAGCTGACAAAACTTCAGATTTCTTGGCTCCTTTTTGACTCATCTGGCACCAATGCCTGAAAGGTCTACTTCCCTGTATTTCTTTTGAGTAAAGACTAAGGTGGTCAACATGCTGACAAGAAACATCCATTCATTCTGCACCAATGATGAAAAGCCACGAATCACCCAGAAAGAATAACTTTGATAATATCTTTGTAAGTAGCAAGCATCTTTATCCACAGCACATTTTAGATTATGCACTAGATTATTCCTTTGCCCCAGAGTACTTCTGAGCCACCTGCTTCTGCCAATAGTTGACAAGCCTGCCAAAAATGCAAACTACTTTAAAGTTACCTTTGGGAAAATATAATTAGAATGGAAAATTTTATATTCAATTTAATAACCTTCTGGGGAAAAAGGAATGACAGAACAAATGTCTACATGGATTAGCATAAAAGCATCAAGTCAGAAGGTCCCTTTAATCATGTAAAGAGATGTTGGTTTACCCTGCTGCCCATTCAGATTAGTCTGTGATTTTTTTGCTTCTTTTGGCTGCCAACATTCTCAACTGCGTGGTCTGTGTCTTCCTGCATCCTTTTCCCTACCACACATTTCTTCAACAAGCTGACTTCATGGCACTGTGGTGGTAAATTATATGTATCAACTTGATTGGGCTACTGGGTGCCCAGACATTTGGCCACACATTATCTTGGGTGTGTGTATAATGGTGTTAGTAGATGAGATTAACATTTGAATTGGTGGACTGAGTAAAGCAGATTGTCCTCCCTAATGTATGTGGGCCACACCCAACCAGTTGAAGGCCAAAAATTCAGACCAAAAAGGCTAAGAGGGAGTTTCTCCTGCCTGCTGTCTGAGCTGGGACATTGGCCTTTTCTGTCTTCCATCTCCCTTCACCCCGCACTCTGCACTGTCAGCCTGATTGTAGCAGAACATTCGTTCATCCCATCTGTCTCCTGAAAATCTCCAGTGACTTAGGACCAAGCCCAAACTTCTTTACCGAGCCTCTAAGCCTCTCCACCATCTGACCTGCTATTCCAGGGTGGCTACCGAGGCAAAATGGAACTCCAGGCCATTGGGCTGCCTTCCTCTGAAAGTTTGTATTCCTTCCAACTCTGAAACCTATAGTAATGGGAAGGACTCATCTTTCCAATTTAAAATCCCCTTTCTACAGCCATATTTTTTAAATTTTGAGATCACATGCACTCTGGGTGCAAACATGATTCACATGAAGTTCACTATAAAACTTTTATGAGGCAGGAAAATTGCTTAAACCTAGAAGGTGGAGGCTGCAGTGAGCCGAGATTGCGCCACTGCACTCCAGCCTGGCAACAGAGTGAGACTCCATCTGAAAAAAAAAGAAAAAAGCTTTTAGGGAGGTAAGCATTTCCCAGCCTGCTTTGCTATTGTTACTTTTAGCTACAGTCATCATTGCCATGTTGAGTTCAGCTAAAAGCAGTACTCTGGGAAGCGATGGTTAACAGTGTGGATGCTCAAACCAAAGTACTGGATTTGAATCCCAGCTCTGTCACATACAGGCAGTATAGCAGTTGCGTGAGTCAGTTAACCTCCTGGGGCCTTAGTTCCATCATCTGCAACATGGAAATAACAATAATCACACCCATGGACTATTGTGAGTTTCCCAGAAAGTGGTTAGATCAATGTAAATGTGCATTACAAAGGCCATATGCATTTCAGTTATTATCACATTGTTCCTGATGGTGAGCTGCCAGCAGTGTCAGAGCTGACTTACCTGTGGAGCTGCCCTCCTGGAATGCTGATGTCATGGCCATGAGTGAAGCATCCCAGTGTTCCTCCACATCCTGGCTTACCTGCAAAAGTTGTAAAGTGGTACAGGTCACAGAGGTTCCTGACCAGAAGGTACCTATTGTTCTATTTGTCAAACATTCTCTGAGGACTGTCTCATACATTATCTCATTTCAACTTATCACCAGCTCGTAAAATGAAACAGGGACATAGAGACCAAGAAACTTGCCCAAGGCTCACAGCTAGAATGTAAGCCCAGATCTAACTGTACATTTTAACTCATGCCTCTGCTTCTGTCCTGTCTCTGCCCGACCTTCCCAAGTCACTCTCACTCACTTCCCCAGACCCTCAGCCCATTTCCCAATAGCACGCAATTATCTAGTCAGGACATCCATTCATTTTTAGCGGGCCCTAAGTGAAGCAAAACAAAGCAGTAAGATTGCTTTCTGGCTCTCTGGTTCTTGTATTTGGGGCTTCCACTTTCATAGACAGTGACCCTAGAGCAGTAGAACAGGAAGAGACAGAGGCCCTCAGAGCACCTGATGCTTCTAGAGTGTACCTGCTTACATTATGCCAAGGGGCATCAAGGGTGATGGGCAGGGCTGAATTCTGTGGATAAGAATATGAGCATGCGGCAGAGTGGACCAAAGTGTGATTGATGATCTCCAAGAATTCTATGAAAAAGACGACTATGAACAAAAGGGCCCAGCATGTGTGCTCTAGGGACCTCATGAAATGAGGCCACCCTGCAGCCAGTGACCACATACGTGCACTAAGTATGTGTGCCATACTCTGTCTTTGCATCATTATCCTAGTTCTGTCCTGGAATCATACCCTTTTGTGTGTGTATAGAAAGCTAGCAAAGTGGCCAGGCCTGGGATGTGTTGGAGTCCCCCTACCCACAGCAATCCAGGATGCTCACAGGGGCTGTTTACATTCTCGAAGTCCAGCTGCAATTGGAAACATACCTGTGGTTGCTGTAGGAGATGCCACAGAGTGGGACAAATGTCCTCATGAGAAACTCATTATGCTGTCCAAAAGGAGCTGTCCATTTGGAGCCAATTGGTAGCAGGAGGCCGCTCAACACAGGCCAACCACCCTTCTAGCGACATTCTGCCTCATGCTGCCACAGCACCGCATCAACACAATAGCACTTCACAGTTCAAGAAGCAGGCAGATCGCTTTTAGAAATTAGGGGAAAGAGGCCAGTTTCGCTGGCTCACACCTGTAATCCCAGCACTTTGGGAGGCCAAGGCGGGCAGATCACTTGAGGTCAGGAGTTTGAGACCAGCCTGGCCAACATGGTGAAACCCTGACTCTACTAAAAGTACAGAATTAGCCGGATGTGGTGGTGGGCGCCTGACCTAGCTACTCAGGAGGGTGAGGCAGAAGAATCACCTGAACCAGGTGGTGGAGGTTGCAGTGAGCCAAGATTGCACTCAATCTGTGAGCAAGACTCCATCTCAAAGGGAAAAAAAGAAATTAGGAAAAAAAGTGTTTGAGAGCTACTTACCTGTTTTTAAAGCCTCCCCATGAAGCTTCCACATCTGTCTTTCTCCTGTGCTCTTAGGTCTTGGTCCTGGGCCAGAAAGTCAGAGTCACAGCCTAGACACACTAAGGATGGCATTCAGAGTATCCTGGCCTGTCATCCTGTCCATGGCAGAATAAGTAGTTAGTACAGAGGGCCTGTGTGCCCGCCAAGCTAGGATGTGATTTGATGTCACATTTTCCAATATGGCAGCCAGTAACCACAGTGGCTGCTTCAATTTAATTTAATTAAAATTAAATAAAATTTAAGATTCCATTTCTCCATCACACTAGCCACATTTAAAATGCTCAGTAGTCACCTGTGGCTAGGGGCTACCTTACTGGACAGATAAAACGTCTACATCATCACGGCAAGTTTTGTTGAGTGGTGCTGCTACTCCACTGCCATCATTTAAACTGGCATGAGGTCTTTGAAAAGCCCCCAGAATCCACGTGGTGGGGGAAAGCTACCTGTACATCCTTTCCTCTGCTCATTCATTTGTTTCAGGAATGTCATCATGTACCTGTGTACACAAGGCACACCAGTGTTGACATACTCAGGACCTGCCAAAATGATCCAGACTCTGCTCCTGCTCTTAAAGGACTGACCATTTGGTTCAGGAGATAGGAAATATGCACAATGGCCAGGTGAGGTGGCTCATGCCTATAATCCCAGCACTTTGGGAGGCCGACGCAGGCAGATTGTTTGAGCCTAGGAGTTTGAGACCAGCCTGGGAAACATAGTATAACCCCATCTCCGCAAAAAATACAAAACAAATTAGTTAGGTGTGGTGGTGCACATCCCATCTCTAAAAATAAAATAAAAATATTACCAGCTACTCAAAAGGATGAGATGGGAGAATCACTTGAGCCCAGGATGTTGAGGCCACAGTGAGCCAAGATCCTGCCACAGCAGTCCAGCCTGGGCAACAGAGCAAGACCCTGTCTCAAAAAAAAGAAAAGAAAATTGTACACAAGTAACAGTAACACAAGAAAGTGATCATTTCTTAAGAGAAATATACTGAGTTCTCACAGAGTTCAGACAAGAAAAATCGGCTTCCAGCTCAGGAAAAGGAGTAGCTTTCAAAGGAGAAATGTGGAAGTGGAAGAAAAACTCTCCCAAGCAGCAGGAAGGGCATGAGCATGGCACGGAGGCAGACAGGGTCCTTCCTGGCAGAATGGTGGCCCTCCTCCCTGGGAGCATCCGGCCTGAAGCTGAGGTAGGACTCCTGCCGACTGACTGATTACCTCAGCGCGCCCTGCTCAGCAGAGGGGGATTAATGTCCTAGCCCAATTGCACTCTGTTTTGATTAAGGGTCATTGGTAAGGAAGTTGTAGGGAATTCACTCTAGCAAGTGAAAGAAGGATATTAAATGACTTACAAAATTACCAGGAAAGCTGAAGAAGCAGAAACTAGATTGAGCTTTCAGGAGTGGCTTGGAACACCAGGCCACCGTGGAAACTGCTGCCTCATTGATCAGGAAGCCACCAAGATCAGGAAGTGGTATAATTACAAAGTGGCCACCATTTGTACTTGCCACAGAAAACCCTGACACAGCCATGATGGTGCTGCCGGAGAAAGAGCAGCTCCAGAAAACATGAGCTCTAATTCACTTCCCCTTCCACATTTCATCCGGGCACATCTGACTGGCAGAACTTAAATTACATCCAGAGCCCCAGGGACAAATGCATCTGAAAAATTAAAAATAATGTGAAAAACAATGGTTGCTAGTTTTCCAGGCTCCAAAGTATAGGAAGGAACATTGGAAAAGTGGAAATCCATTTCACCTCCTCCCTGCCACACCCTCCCACCCACCAGTGATGGGGAATTAAGTGACCAGTCATACTCCAGGATGATTAGAGCAACTTCTTTTTTTTTCTTTTAGATGGAGTCTCACTCTGTCACCCAGGCTGGAGTGCAGTGGCGTGATCTCAGCTCACTGCAACCTCCGCCTCCCGGGTTCAACTGATTCTTCTGCCTCAGCCTCCCAAGTAGCTGGGACTACAGGTACGCGCCACCACACCCACCTAATTTTTTTCTATTTTTAGTAGAAATTGGGTTTCACCATATTGGCCAGCTGGCCTTGAACTCCTGACCACATGATCCGCCTGCCTCAGCCTCCCAAAGTGCTGGGATTACAGGTGTGAGCCACCGTGCCTGGCCTAGAGCAACTTTCAAAGGTGAGAACCTGAGACTTTTTCTGCTAAAGGCAGAGATCGGGAGACAACACTCATATAAGTGCATTAACAAGAAAGAAAAGTGTGGAAAATATTTGAAGGAGATTGGGTGCTGTTTAAAAACCAAGGGTTCCAGAACTGGGCAACCTCTTTGCTTCAGTGCAGCCACTGTGAATCCTGGCTTTTTGCAAAGAACTGCATGAATCAGCAGGGTCGTACAACATCCTAGCCAGCTGCACACTGTCAAGGACTAAGGGAAGCCCCAGGTAGGGTGAATTTCCAAGTCTGAAAAATACCAGGGAAGCCAAAGAAACAGACACTAGGTTGAGCTTTCAGGAGTGACTCTGAACATCAGCACCCAGCTCTTGGTTTTGTTTGTCATATCAGTCCCTGCTGAGGAAAGCAAACAGCAGGTAACTGTAGAACACACCTGTCTATAGCAGCTGTTTGATGTTAGTAGGCTTTGATTGTCAACCGAGCAATTTGCTTAGGATTTGGAAACAAAGGAAGGAGATTGTCAAAAAGCCTGAGGAGCAGGTGACATGCAGCATGCCTATGTGCTCCCAGCAGTCAGGAGGAGGATGCGTGAGCGAGAGATTGGCACCAGAGGTAGTGCAGGTTGGGGAAGTGACAGCCTCCTACAGGGCAATAATGGGATCTCTCCAATAAAGCGCCAACTTCCTATCCCAATAAAGTGTTGATGTCAGCAGAGACCACACTACGGGTAAACGAGTCTAACCAGTGTCGGGGTGGGACCTAGGGAGGAAAATTGCTCAATTCTTGCTATGGTTAGAGAAAAACATCAGGGCCAGGCGCAGTGGCTCACACCTGTAATCCCTGTAATCCCAGCACTTTGTGAGGCCAAGGAGGAAGAATGGCTGGAGCCCAGGAGTTCAAGACTAGCCTGGGCAACATAGCAAGACCTCATCTCTAAAAATAAAATAAAATTTAAAAAAGAAATGCATCAGTGAGGAGTCCATAAAGAATGCCAGCCAGAATTATTTCTAGTTGATAGTGACTAATCTATAGTCTATTGTGACTGAGGAGTGTTTAAACCTACCCGTCCTTTAAGATCCAGCTCCAGTCCCAAGTGGACTCATTCACTCACTGATTCATTCATTCAAGGGTCTCTACTCAGCACCTTTTGTATATAAGATATACAATGAACCATGCTAGTCATGGTGTCCACAGGGAGATAAATGAAAGTAATTTCTCTCTAATATGGAGATAGGATGTGAATAAATAACTCTAGTGCAAGTTAGCAGATGAAATAAAGTAATGTTAAAATTCTAGGATGGGACGGTTACTCAGTTTGGTGGAGGAAAATGAGAAGGATCTGGGAGGCCTTCCTGGAGGAGGAAGTGGTCTTGGTGAAAGCCTTCATCATGAGCGCCCATTCTTAGGTATTCAGTCCCTCCAGAAAAGCTGGTTGGTTGGTCTCCATGCAGCTAGCACCCACCATATGTTGCCTCATGGAATTTGTTGTCTTTCAATATATCTAATCTTTTCATTTATCTCTGACTTAAATAATGAGCTTTGAAAGTATTTTTTTTTAATGAATCAAAATAACGTATATAAAGAAAGGTGCCTAACCGTATAATGGGTAATTAATCAATATCAGCCCTTTTCTGGGATGGAAATGGGCCCAGAGGGAAAGGTAAATGTTGTGGTTTAATTTAAGTGGGAAATATACTGCAACACCTTGATCAACTTCGGTGTTAAAGGATTGGGATTGGCAGCTTCGCTCGAGTTCTTTCTTACTTGTTTTGGAGCCAGGCCCTTCTGTAACCTGGGAAAGTGTTCCCCATCATATTCTGGA